>NC_071340.1:24135500-24488500 GCF_027744825.2 Synchiropus splendidus | reverse complement strand
GATGGATGGATCGATCCCCTCCTCTGTTGCTCCCGTCGCTGCCTCCGCTCGCCGGGAGACTTGTGACAGATCCAAATAGCTTTATCTTTACGGGGCACTTCTTTCAGACTCTCACTGTCTCAAACAAAGAATACAGACGCAAGGGACTGGAGACGGCGGAATAAGAAGGGGTGCAGTTCAAAAAACAACAAGTGTGCAATCCCAAACATGACTGAAGTTGTCTCCCAGGTGTTCAATTAAGTTCACGTCTGCTCCAGACGCATCTTTGCTTCTTATATAAATAATAATCATAATAATTAAATCAGTTTATCCTGGGAAATACCGCCATTGCGGTCAATGGAGTCCGCTTAAACAAGGAAGTAGAAAAAAAGAGAAACTTTTTTTCTTCAAATTTTAGTGGTATCTTTTTGTTTTCAACACTGGAGCCCAGTTTGAAAAGTTCTGCACTCCCCGGGCGTAATACATTGACGTTGGGAAAGTGGACTTGTGCGTCGTCTACTGATGCCGAAGGCAGCCTTCAGCGTTGCATTTTGACACACTAGGTAAAAAAAGATGGGGGTTATGTTAGACATGGGATGGCGCTCTTTTTGTGCTATTTCTATTTAAAGCCCCTGAAACGGTGTCTTGCACTGCCACGTCACTAAGGACAAGAGCCACGTAAGGGTTTACAAGTAGCAACTGACATCCAATGTAATTCAGTGAAGAGAGCTTCCGTGCGTCTCCCTGCTCCTCACTCTTCCCCCCACACAAGACGCCTAACCCTTTTCCTTTACCAAAATGCCTGTGTCAGCGTAGTTTCCCGACTCCGCTATGTTACGCGGGAGTGAGTGATTTTACTCACGATATTAATATTGTAACTACAGCGTGAAATATTTTTGTAAGTCACGACCCATGAATAATTTTGCTAACACCAGGATACAGCTATAGATACATGACATACTCAGATCTATGAATCAACAAGTGTATACTCTATGTAATGAGGTGTGCACCAGGGGCCTGGTGAGTAAATTTCGATCTTGCCATATTTAACGGTGAAAATATTTTTTGTAGAAGTAAAACCTGTCTCGTGGGACTTTACGCCGCACCTTTGTGTAAGATAAAAATGGGATAGAATTTGTGCGCTAATCTGTGCACTGAGCTGCGACTCTGGTCAGAGTGAACAGAAGTATGTGTTAGTTCCAAACTGGATATTTGACCTAGTTCCTTTGATATAATGATAAGGCAATAAAGAGAAACACTCGTGACAAAAGACAACTGATGACCCAAAAATAGCTTCTCACATAGCCTGTCAAATGTCTGCCACTCAAGTACGTGCAAATGAAGTTGTTTATCTTTAGCTCTGTTTTCTTCCGCATAATGCAGCAACAAATTCATTAGGGGTGTAACGGTACACACACTATTTCAGTACAGAGCCTTCATTCAGTCAGCTTGCGGACCAACCCAAGTAACATGTGGAACTACCTGTACTTTGCCTGTGCTCCCTCACAAAGCTGATGCACACAGCAGACTGCACGGGGCATGGCAGCCACAACAAATCAACTGGAGCTAGAAGATCCTGGTCATGTGCAGGTTAGGTTTCGAGACTCCGATGCGAGTAATCCGCAAGGTAAATCTGTAAAGTGTGCACCGAAACATGCAGCGATGACATTGTTTAATGATACAAAATGGAGGTCCTTGTGAGAGCATGTGTCACTCAGACAACAGAGCAACCTCATCGCCACATTACAGGAACGCTGTGACGCCCTACAAACTTATAATAGTGAGCGAGGAGGCACCGGCTCCAATGCTCTCTACATCACTAGAATCCGTCTCCGAAGTCAGTGAAGAATCATTTTGTTCGTTCAAGCTACATACAAAGAATGTTGCGTTAAAACTGAGAACCAAAGTTTTAACGTACTATTACACCTCTAAAATGCATCCGATGCCTCTGTATTATAAAGTTTTCGGCGGTAGAAAATGAAGTTTTGTGACTCATTTGTGCTGTTAAAGTGGTAGAAATTCTCATCCCGTCTGTATCGTGTGAAACCATCTCATAAGACGAACATACAGTCACATGGCTACGATGTATGTATCATGACACATCTATATCTTCAGACCGTTCTGCCGTGATGTGGGGCCTGTGTTAGGCAGCATCTGCTGCACCGTGACCCACATAATCTTAACTGGTGGATTTGCACTGGATGCAGTTGGTAACTACCCACTGTGAAATGTCAGAGTACAGGAGACAAGCGTGTGTACTTGTGTTCAACAACCTATGGAGGACCTATGCATGAGCTAATGAGGCTGTAAATGTACATTAAGAGCGTTAGTTTCACGATATGGACCAATTATGTGGATGGTGTGTGACACACAAGTTGGACAGGCTTTAACCGATCGCTTCGTATGGTTGGTGAACAACACACTTGCTGTGCTCCACAGCTTCACAGGGAGAATCCAAACTTGGGTCCTTATTTTGTGTGGTGTGTGGGTTTTTTTTTACTGGACCACCACACCACCGACGGAAAAAAAAAAGTAAAATGCTAATTCTTCAGTCAAAAGTTCGCTGAGGCCAAATACAAATACACTTCAGCATGTTCCTCATAAATCACAGAAACGATGAAGGTCAAACCTCCAATTACTCCACTGAACTTTGATTTAAATTAGAAAAGCCATGGATGATTTATGTTCTTGTTTTTCAGCAGAAACCCAGAGTTGGTGTACAGTGTTGCTGTTATCCTGCTAATACTTTATCAGTGAAAAGAGCAGGCTCACAAAGGGCGACCGTTTACTGTCACACGATCGACGCAGGGTTGAAGAAGGCCAGTATTTCCAGCGCTCCTGAGCCGCGGCTGCTCCGTGTCTTACGCTGCCGCCGCGGAAACATGTGACGGCGAATGCCTCGTAAACATACAGCAGGGTATTTACACTTGAAAGCCACGGTTGGACGACCATCATCTTGGGTGTATGCGACTAAACTGCCGGTGCTTCTTAAAAGCTGATGAACCCTGAACGCCCCCCACAGGAAACACACTCCAGACAACGTAATTGGTTTGGCTACATGTAGTTTTAATAGCTCCTATAATGAGGTGGCTTATTATAAGGACTCCAGTCATAAATCACGAGAAACTCTGCGCCATATTCGCTTCCTGCCATTAGAAAACGTTCTGGGTTTGAAGCGGCAAGAGAAAACCAGAGCTGCCGCTTCTTCACAGCTTTTCCAGGACCAGACAAGGAAAGACTGAGGCGAACTGTCACTGACACTTTTATAATCATCATAAATGAAAGCTTCTCCACGATCACTTCAAACCTCTGTTTCACTTAAGCCGGATCTGTTTGGCTGGAGGCGTCATGGAAGCCGCCTTTAATGTGGAGGGGAAGCCAGGCGTCACAGCGGGTCCAATTGTTTTAATAATGTCTGCAGGCTGGGTTTTCCACTTCAGGATGTCCATTTATGACAGCAGCTTGACGGACACGACCGTCATTAACTTATAACTACCAGCCAAGAGAAGTGCAAATGAGGTTTGCACACGACACTTTATTGTCTTTATTGAGTGGATTGTTCAGCAAATGCTGTGTGTAACTGTGTGTGCAGGAGTCGTGACTCCTCTTCTTCATTTGTGTTGTGTTTAGCTTCTGCTGTTTTGAAGACAGGAGCAACGTCAAACCTGTTCAGCTGTCAGGACCCGGTCAGCACTGACCATGAAACACGCTACCTTGGTGTGTCTCCAACTTCCACCTGTTTCCATGCTGCATCCTCAATCTTGTACTGAATCAAACACTATCTGAGGAGCAGCATTGTGTAAGACCGCGGAGGGTCCACTGAATAGAGCACGGTCCGTCTCACAGCCAGGTCGATTTGCTAGTAAATGCAAGTGAATCAGAGAATTTTCAATCGGTACTTAAATGAAAAGTTTATCCAAGCAAGAGTTGAGAGAATTTGTGATTCATCGGAAGTTAAATGAGACTGAAAATTGTCATCTATTGACGGCCCTAATTTAAATATGAAAGATGCTTCATGGGTATAGATATTCATATCAAATGATACAGAATGACAAATGATGTTCACATAAGACACAGTCTGTGGTTATGTACATTCAGAAACAATCATTGTAACATCGTGGGAAACACAATTTTACATGAGAAAAACAGAACAAATAGTTTCCACAGGCCCCTGGGCTTCTCTCAGGGGCCCCACAGGGCCATTTTGTGAGTGTTCAGAGTGTTGACGTGTTGACATTGTGAATTTTCCACAAACTGAAAATTCCTCTCGCAGACTTCCGTTCTACCTCTCATGTTGCCACTTTTGAAGCCCTGGAGTCAGTGTGCCATTGTTCTGGTCCTCACAACATTCCAAGGATCAACTCTTCATCTGCACTGGTAGATCTGAGACTGAAAGCAGCACTGTCTAACAGTGGACCCCAGAGAGCAAAAGACATTGATTCAACGTTTGGTTTTGGTTTGGTTGATGTTGACTTACATTCATTTGGGGTCCAAATTGGTTGAGGTTTTAACGTTGGGTACAGTTCATCCTGATGTTATTGTAGCGTGGATTCAATGCCTTTTTGCTATGTGGAACACCCATTTTCCGAAGTGATTTTTTTCCGTGCAGGTTTCAAAAAAACACAGCTCTGTAAAAGCTGAGCCGGTTGAGGCGTCCACACCATGCAGTACATCTGCCTGGCCTGTACTGGGCGCTGTGATGCTCCACCAACACAGGAAGACGGCTTGGTACATATGGAGCTTGTGTGCTATATTAGCACAGGAGCATCAAAAAATCCAACGTAAAATGAGCCAACTGGGACAAGGAATGTTTTTCGCAGCTCAGCTGCTACATCGACATCGAAGGGTGTAGCCTGTATTGGTTTCATTTTGGCTTAAGTTGTTGCTTTATTTCCATGAATAGATGTCATTTGACATGTTAAACTTGTGTTTGTTAGTAGCCTCTCTGTGCTTCAACTGCGTTCACAAGGGCTGTTTGCTGCTCATTTCACTGAAAGTCGTGCTAATAGCAATGATAAGGTGGACGGAGCCCCACATGCTAGTCGGGGGTTTGGGACGGCCAGCAGCGAAGGCCGCATGGACAAATGCGCCTGCAGAATCTGGACACTTCCACAGGACACACCAGCTGCGTGTGCCCTTTTCTCCACAGGTGCCCCCCTCTGAGCGCCATCACCATCTCGCCACCATCTCTGTTTGGACGCCCCGCGCGACCCTCATCTCTGTCCCCCTAAATTAGCTGCTGTGACGACCCTGCGATGCTGCGGGGGAGGAGTGGAGAGGGGGGGGAGTAAAAGGGTAAGAGTGAGCGAGTGGCTGTGAGTGTCTCGCCGGCAGAGATGAGCCCTGCTTTGTCCTCTAGAGTCGCACACTAGGGCAATATTTTTAAAAACATGACACGCTCCTCATTAATTTTTATATCCGGTGAGGTTTTCATTCATCAGGGCTCGGAGCGAGAGTCCAGACGCCCCCTGTTAGCTCACTTATCACCTCAGCAGGCAGAGAGACAAAAGCCGGAAACTGCTGCTGGAATTCACTGTAACTTTGAAAAGTGCATCGCGTTGATGCCCCGGATATCAATATGAACCTCCAGTAAACCAGGGAAAATATCATGTCAAAGAAAATATTAATGCAGTTTTGCATAAGATGATGTACAGTGGGAGAGAAATTGTGGAAACAATGGTCAGTATTTCTTCCTCCCTCTCATATGTTGCCGTCATTGATGCTGGTAGATTCACCTTCTTGACTCGAGAGATTATTTTCCTCTGCCATAGTTGTCGGAGGCAAAATCTGCTCTCAGACAACAATGGTATTAGATGACCTAAATGTAATGTAATGTTGCTGGAGGTCAACAAGTCCTTCTTTCAAAACTCATATAAAACTATAGGTGGAAGTCTGCAAATGGAGTTAACCCTGTTTTAATGCTGTGTTTCTCTGAGATGTGCATTTATACTCCTGACAGAAGTCGAGAAGCTGTTAATGGACATCAGGATTCGCTTTATTGTCATTATATACCACAGGTAGTTACAACGAAATGTCTTCACTCCCGTCCAGGTAGACAGACATGAAATACAGGAGGTCGCGTTCATAGATAAGGTGCTAAAAGAAAACACCAGGGAGGAGGCAACTCCCAGACGAGGCTCCTGTGAGGGGGGCACAGTGTGGGATTTGGAAGAAACACCTCAGCACATGATAAAACAAACACCTTTTCATTGTTCGTTCTCACTTTTGCTCTCCCTCTGAATCATTTACGGAGAATTTCTCCTGCCATCAACTTCCCCCTTGGTCGGGTTCTGGAGAGGTTTTTGTTGCCTCGGATGGGATGTGTTTTGAAGGTAGTGAATTGTTAATATGAGCAGACAAATGGATCAGTAACGACAAGAGAAAGAAGAATAAAAGAGCACCCAGGGGAAATAGTTACGTTTGTCGCATGACACCATTAGCTTTATATCATACTTTTCTGGTCTCATTCAGGAGCTTTATGGAGCGTCAACAGTACAGACAGTAACCTCCATAGGTCTGGTACCAAAAGCATCAGGAATTTTGTGCCTTTTCTGGGCCACATGAAACGACTGGCGGGCAGGATCTGGGCCCCGGGCCTTATCTTTGACTCACACGCCGCTTCATCTGGTCAAGTGAGGTTTCTACGACGTTGATGCTCCTTTCCATTTTGGAGTTGTCTGTAGCAATTAGCACGGTGACCAGCAGAGAGCCACCTCCAAGGCGAGTCGGGTGTTCGATTCCTGGATTTGCTCTCGTGCAACAGTGGGCAGAGTCAGACGTGTTGTTAACTGTTGTGTTTGGAGAGTCTGTGTCTGCACAGGCGGAGAATGACAATGAGAGCAAACAGCAGTGTGCAGCCAAGAGTAGCACAGCCACTCCATCACCGTGATAGGACCTGTCATCCCCCCCTCTCACTCCTGCAGCCTCCGCCCCCCGCCCCTTTCTGTCCCAGTGGTGAGGAAAGGGTAAAGTTCAGTTCGGCCTAATTTATCATCCCCTTTCCACCACTGTCCTGTACAGTCGTCATCCAACCCTCATTCATTGTCTTGAAAGAGGAGAGGCAGCTGAAGAATTCACGCCAAATTCCCTCCTCTTTCCAGATACACAGGTCAGGTGTGGTTTTTGATTTGGGTTTTAAAAGTGGTTTCGTGATTATCACCATAAAGGGAAATATAATATTAAAAAAAGGGAAAAGAAAATGTGCCCGAGGCGCCACTGCTGCTTCCCTCCAAGCTCACTGTTTATTCCCAGAAAGAATCACATGACTATATGTGGCTAAATTCTGTGACTCAAACTGAAACCCTTCAGTCTATTCTGGAGGTGTGATGGTCATTGTAACTGACCTCATTCAAACCTTTGCTGCGTGATGACCGGATAACTGAGCACTCTCACAAACGTTATTCTGGAGATGATGTTTTTATCCAAGATATTGTAAGTTTATGCCTCACAACAAAGACATTCAGAAACAGACCACGGAGGTGAAACTGACTCAGGATGGAAATCCTCCTTGCTTTTTCATCTCAGGTGTGGTCTAGGTGGAGCACTTAAGGTCAAGCGTCCCGGACTTCCTTCTCCTCAGAAGCATCCTCCAGGCAGTCCTGGGTCTACTGCGAGACATGATCTCTCACCACCGTCTCTCATGATGGAGGAATCCTTAGGTTCCAGCTGCCCTGTGAGGAGTGTTGTACATGACACCTGAGAAAACCGAATCATTTGGTTCATCTGACTTAGTTCGGACTTTGAAAATGCATGTAAACAGCTTAGTCCGCTCTCAGTCTGCGGTGAACACATCACACACCTGATATCAGCTGTTTTTTTTGTCACTTGCGATGATGATGATCCGCAGATTTGTCTCCAAC
Source organism: Synchiropus splendidus (assembly GCF_027744825.2). Lineage (NCBI taxonomy): Eukaryota > Metazoa > Chordata > Actinopteri > Syngnathiformes > Callionymidae > Synchiropus > Synchiropus splendidus. The sequence continues at coordinate 24,480,662 of NC_071340.1, read as the reverse complement.
TTCCTTGACTTGGGGCGTTTTGAGTGTTAGTTCCCGGAACCTAAACAGATAGTAGATGTTTAGAATGCATGAAATGCACCAAAGGAAATAAATGTGTATTTTCTCCTCATCCTGCGGCTTTTCTTGTCGTAAACAGAACAGATATTTATCAACAAATTGATAATATTGGGGCAATGCACCCTGGAGAACAGCTTTCGTTGACGTGGTGCGACTCTGTGCTGTTGTTACTCCACACTTAAGTTAAACTAGTTGATCAGTCAGCGCGATCACTCTGTACACATAACAGTATAACAGTCAGAAGCTCCTCGCTACCTGTCTGTTTTCCACTGTTCTTCTTCTGCTGAGAGCAGAACCGTAAGAACTGAAGAACTCCCGGCGCCACCCCTTGTTACGGAGGTGCACAACTCTGCTATCTGACTCGAACATGACGCGATCGGACTCGGCAGCTGAATCGATCGATTGCCTGAGTCGGGCTCCTCCTCCCTGGGAAACCACAGCGTGAGAGTTAGAAGATCTTCTTCCTGACTGCTTCTCTCTGCTGGTGACTATGGCGGCCTCAGCTGGTGGGAGCCAACAGCTGTGGCTCCTCTGCTGCAGACTCTTCAGTCGGGCTACCTGCCAGGTATAATGTTTTTACTTTGACTTCAGTGGGCTCATTTTCAAGCAGTAGACCTCTTGAAATAATGGCGACACAGGCTCGTTGACCCCAGTGTTTTCAGACAGGTGCTGTAGCAGGCCCCCGGTCTGTCTGTCCGGCAGCTGCTCCCAGAGTTTATAACACGATGCTAAGTGTGCTGCAGATGGATAACGGGTCATTTAGTCGGCACTTCCTTCTTCAAGATTAATGAGCAGCACTTGGAGACGCATGTGTTGCTGCCTGCGAGCGCTGACATGTATTTCTGGGCCCGACATTTTGTTCTCTGCCTGAAAAATGAGCTCCTCCTTGTTATCATTGCACTGTTTTACTGCCAGAGCTCCCCCATGCAGATTGGGAAAACCAAAGCCTCGTGCCATGCTCCAGCTCCACGTGGGTGTTCGTGTCACTACACACGCAGCGCGCCTATTAGCACGGTGAAAGAAAGGCATAGAAATAACGGAATTGTTGGTATTTGACTGTGTGTGACACCTCAATAGAGCAGAACCTGGTCCTGATGTTCCCCTGTTCAGACCATACAGCAGACGTCATTTCAAATGTGACGCCTCGCTCCAGAATGCACGGAGCAAAACGCTCTCTCAGCGTGGCTTTTATAGTTGCAGTGGAGCCAGGAGCCTTAAGGATTGGAGCCTTATGGTGTGTATCTTAAGCAAAGAAATAAACAGCATAGACTGAGATGATGACGCACCAGGAGGAGGTTATGTTACTGACACGCCTGTTCAACAGACGCTTTAGCTTCACATGCTACACATACTTGTGCATAGAATAACATGATGCCCCTGAATTACAGGCTGAGACGACTGAGGCAGGTGCGGCCAAACCTTCTCCACTGAAGGACTGAATGGATGGGGGCCAACTGCTCCAGCCGACTTGGCTCCTAGCGTGTAAAATAACTGCAGTTTACGTTTAAAACATGTGGACAGGAACATTCTTTCAAGAGGTATCTGACTCTGGAGTCAGTATTGCTTGTTTTTTTCGACAATAAGTTGAACAATTTGGCGGTATTATTACAACATGCTAAAGTATGTCTTGTTTGAAGTCGCTGCTATAGAGATGTATATTTAGTGCTCAAAAGTGGAGGAAATCTGACCCCTGGCTGGACTTCAGACATGAGGGTTTCACAGCTTTAATGGCTCTTTTGGTTGTGTATATCTTTGTTATTGTACTTCATTACACCAAAGCATGTCGTACTTCAGATACTCGTCTTCAGGAGCACTGATTTTTGTTCATGTCGGTGGGTGACTTTCATGTTTGTACATTCCATTCATGGTTGCCTCATCATGGCTAAGGTAATCCACACAGTTGGTGATGACATGAGAGACGGGAGGGCTGATACCCAGGATGCACCTGGGTTTGGATCCTCTCTGCAAATCAGCACGCCATTAGGTTTGTCATCTGATTTACCAACAAATGTAATGCTGCGTTCCAGTTGTCCTCGGAACTGGGAAATTCACCCAAAATGTAATTTTTCCTGTCGGAAGGCGGGACTATTCTCAGCAGTTCACAATCCAAGATGGCTTCCCGGAACTTAAACAGGAAGTTTAGAATACATGAAATACACCAGAAGTAATAAATGTGTATTTTCTCCTCCTCTTGCGGCTTTTCTTGTCGTACACAGAACAGATATTTATCAAGAAGTTGCTAACATTGGGGCAACGCACCCTTGAGAACAGCTTTCGTTGACGTGCTGTTGACGTCTTCCCCAGCATGGACTTCCAACGTCTGAGGAAGTGGGACGCGACTCTTTTTTAAAACCATAATTAGATCTTTGTTTTCTGTGGGAAATGTGTTTTGCCTATCATATTCCATTTGACTGAGTCAGCAAATTGTATTAGCAACCAGCTGTGTCAATCCAGTAGGTAGTTTCATATCACCCACAGGACGTCCATTGATTTCCGTTCCTGTCCTGTAGGTGGAGTCAACTCCTGCGACAGACCTACACCGTGTCGCCCTGTCAGCAGACAAGACTGCATCAATAATGTACAGTCTACAAGTTACGGCTCTAATATTGGGCGGTGAGGAAATTGGACCAATCTGTCGCACGTTGTGAGCCAGTGGACCGGATCAACACGGGGACATATTAGCGCACAAATATATAGGAAGTGGTTATTTGGCTGCACATGCCGACATGGCGCAGTCGCACACTGCAACACAGGCCAATAAACAAGCTGCTTCCACTCAGCTTTCTCTCAAGGGCACGTTCCAATAAAGCGGCAATGGAAAACAGCCATCTGATAGATTGGACGGCAGCGCAGGCAAATCCCCTAATGTGGCGTAAATAAGGCGCCCGCGCTCCAATCGCTCTCTGCAGACGATGTAAATTATATTGTCAGCCGCAGTCACTTCCCCGTTCCTGGTGCGGCTAACAAGAGTAACCTGCCAAGGCTGAGACAGAGGAGCGGCTGCTGTGGGAGGAGACCAGGGAATTCATTAGAGCGACGATAAACACATCTGCATGTATGGATCAGACTCATGGGGCCTCCTCACTCATGGGTCAGGGAAGGTCAGCGCGATAACCCGGCTAGCAGCCGACGGACCCGCCAGATGGTGAGAACGGCAAATATGAAGTTTGCTCCAGCGCCTCCTCTCTCATTAGAACTTCCCTCAGCGATGAATCTGGGGGGGAAAAAAGCAGCCAAGGACTAAAGATTTCAGTGTTAATCTCAGCGGTCTGCGTCCTCTCGTCACACACTCCCTCTCCACGACGCTCCTGCTGTCTCTCCATGCAGCTGGCTCTTGTCAGGTTGATTCCAAAGGCTTTGTCAGTCCCCAGCTGTTTTATCTTCTCTGAATTTTTGCGGCTGGGAAAGAAATCAATTAGATCTGCCGTGTTATTCTGCTCGGCTCTTCTCCGTAAAACGTAGTGACTTCTCGTGAAATGTGGTGGAGATAAAGCGATACGCTGATGACAACAAGTCGCTTTGGCTTTCACCAACGACCATGTCCTCGCTGACGGAGCAACAAACACCATTCGGAGACGTGTCGGTTTTTAAACCGATTCGAGCTCAAACCTACAATAAAGCTAGCAAAGCCTGTTAGCGATCTGTCGATGCCATTCACACGCTGCTTCCTCAGCAAGCATCCAGTCAGGTTCGCTTGGCTCCATGGAGCAGCAGCACCATCAAGTATCTATGGGAACAGAAGAACATAGATGTAATGTGGGTTAGATTTAAACCAAATAAGCCTTCTGTTTTGGGATCTTGTGACCTGTTTACAGGTCCATTAGACTCCATATACAGTAAAGAAGAGAAAAAAAACGTACTTGTCTTTGTTTTGATTTTCCCATTTTCCCGGTTTCTCCTCATTACGTGTCCAAAGCAACTCCCCAACCTTGTCAGGAGAGAGATGCCGACACAGTTTTAGTGCTTGCATTTGAGTACTTACACCAGTACACATAACGTCATAATGTTTTTCCCATACATATAATTATTTTAACCCCATTCCTCAGCATGTTTTTCTTATACATGGGTGACGGAGGAAGAAGTTTCTATGCAGTACAAACACACATTGGTGTACTGTGGTATCGGTGGCCATTTTATGAGTCTGGGCCTGGTTTCGGTGCATTCATACTTGTCACCATGCGCTTTTCCATAGGTTTTGTGAGTTACATTAACAACTGCCTTTACTGGAAAACAAGTTTGAAATGAATATTTTCATTGATATATGCCTCTTTTATTAGTTCTTACTGTAAGGTAAGAGCAGTTCTACGATATGTCTTAACACCCCCTTCACAAACTAACAATAAAATGCTCAAACTAAATTCAGGCACCCAATATTCAAGCGAACACTGTCCAATACTTGCTACTGACCTGCTCACAAGGAACGGATGCCCTGAAGACGGGGTTGGAATTTTAGCATTGCGGCCTGCTCAAACCGTTTTTCAAGATCTACTTCCCCACCTGCCCTTCCTGTGAAATCTCTTAAATGCATGGTGCATTATCATGGATATATTGACCTTAATACAAAACAGAATCAAGCAGAATTCTTTGACTGTGTCTAACTTGTTCAAGATACTTTTCCATGACGTTCATTTTTCTTAAAAATACTGGACTGGAGGCTTCTACCATGAGAGCAGAAAATACATGTTTTCTTTTTGCGATGACACTTGTCGATCTGTGGTGTGCGCACACGTTCAGAGCCAGAGCTGCGACAGTAATGTTGGAGGATTCCAGATTCTGATGTGCTTCAAGCTTGTGTTTGGAGATTTAAAAACATTTGAAATAAGGGGCTTTTCACACTGCAGATTCTGTCTCGGGTGGTCTGAGTTTGATGTGCCCCCTGCTGCGGAGCCTCACACCTCTGCACCTCCTTTTTTCTCCTCAGCTGGGGGTGCTCTGCGCAAAATAGCTGGTTTGTGACCCACGACGAAGCAGGTCTGAAGGAAGTCGTCAGTAGCCACACGACACTGGCCCAAACCTACAGTATTTACCACCATTGGTTGACCATGTTAGTTCTCTGTCACTTCCTAACAATGCTGTACACATAGTTTCCGGCATCTCGAGTCGCCTGAAGCAAGAAGCTCATCCCTCAGAGTTTCCCCACATGAGGTGCAGCTCTCCAGGCGGGATCAAGTCCATGGCTAAAACCCGACTTGCTTATGTTCACGTCGGACTTTGGAGCCGAACGCACTTGGTTTCTAGTCAGTCCACAGTGTGAAAAGCCCCTAAAAGACTCTCTCTTATGAATCACTTTGAAAATGAATTGCATATTAATATATAAGCCAACTCAGATTGCAAACAGCATGTTTAAGACACTGCTCAAAACTGTATTCTCTGCTCCAAAGACTGTGACGCTGCTTCTGTAATAGAAGTCGAAACTCAGACATAAGCACAGAGAATCCCTCAGGTAAGCTTGTTCTATAAATACTGGACCAGACGTAGCCATCTTCCAGAGAAAGCTGGGGTGACGGACATAAAAGCAAACGGCATCTTTCAAAATCACCATCATCCATTCCATACCTGCCAGCAACGGTGCCCAGAAACTGCTTTGCCCTCTCTTTGTCAAACATTTCCTCTCACAGCAGCCTAAAAAAGTGTTTCCCAAACCTGACAGGCAGAATGGATGGCCTCCATTACGCCCGGCTACAAACACATTCCGCCAGGATGAAGGGGCCGTAAATTATCCGGCGAGCAGTGCAGGCCACAGCGCAGCCAACACCCCCCTCACGTCTAATGGGGTCGGCCCATCAGCAGCCCTCGCTGCAATGAATAACACACCCTGTACCAAACACACAATGGCATCAGTGTGCGTGTGTGTATACGCCACAGATCTGTGTTTGTGTGTCTCCGAATTGGAGGAGTCAAACACCTGGAAACAAGTCCTTGAACGCATCTTCTGAACGAGTCAAACAAAGACGTGCGCTGTAATAAACAGCAGCAGGCTTTCTCTTGTGACTTGGCACTGCTCTCTGACGTGTTTCATTCCGTGAGGCTGGAGGGCGTAACTGAAGAGACATGGGCAGAATGTCGGGTCAAATTCAGTTCACATGACACAAGCGTTGCGAGCAGCTGGAAAGCCATCAAACGGGCCGGGACATTGCCCCATGGCGCGGCTAAATGCTAAGTGCGCACACGTAAATCATTAGGGCTAAAGTGTCAGCAGCGCCGTGTTCCCACCAGGTGAAGCTTGTTATTCCTGCGTGACAGTCACAGTCTCGCCCTGAGCGCCTATAGAAATGTGCTCCCTCCTTGTTGGCGGTTGACAACAAAAAGCCCCGCAGCAGAAATCAGACACACTGTAACCACTTCGCTCCCTTTTCTCTTGAGACAATTCATCCTCATGGTCGTCTGCTGGGATTCTTCTGGAGCTGGTGGGAGGTTCCCAAGTGTCAAATTGGTCTCGTGTATCATGTTCATATTTTCTTAGGAAGATGTTGAGATGTTGGAAGTGCCAGGCAGAAGGTGGAGAGGAAGGCCAAAGAGGAGATTGATGGAGGTGGTGAAGGAGGAGAATGAGGAGAGAAGAGGAAGCAGAGGACAGGGTGAGATGGAGGAAGATGATCCACTGTGGCCACCCCTGAAGGGAGAAGCCCAAAGAAAAAGGAGAAGATGTTCTTGACCTGTCTGTGACACCTCAGTTCATCCTCTTGGCCTAACCAAGTGTGTTAGGCTTCTCTCACTAACACCCGAGCACCAAACGCTCACAACAACTTCTGCATCCCAGCATGTTGCCCTCCGACCCTCTGAGGTATTTCGTGGCCGCAGTAGTGAACTCTCACCTGAGTCAGACCACCTGAGCGAGTGGGCAGTTGTCGGCGAGGAGCCCCCGGCTGGTGACAGGTCACATTATACCTGGGTGCTGACAGGGCGAGAGGGGTCAGCACTTCTGTCAGGAGCGAATGGAAACACAGGAGGTGACGGCCGCTGAGGGAGGAGGAGGAGGAGGAGGGGGCGTCTGGAGGAATGGGCTTCTTTCATCGAGTCTTGGTCTTGAGTGACAGGCGCCTCAGCGGTGACACTGATCGTGAAAAACGAGTTTAAATCAGGGAATGTGGCAGGGTCTGATGGCGACTTGTCGCTGGACGTTAATAGAAGGACTCTGGTTTTAATGGGGGCTAAACAGAGCTCTGACACTGAGCAGAACCGCCACTTCAAGATGCTAAGAATCTGGCCGGAGTGAGGTCATCACCAAATGAGAAAAGAAAGACGTCTACACTCGGTGAGAAATGCTGTCATAGGGTCAGTAGACCCTTAGAGTAATGATGGCCTGGATCGACGTAATGCATTACATAAACGGAAATACCTCAAGAACAATACGCTTTTGAGACTTCAACCTTCACCACAGGAACGTCACAGACATTTTGACGGGAGGATTCTCCAGCCAGAACAAAATGTTGTTGTTGTTGGGGCGGTTCATTTGGATTTCCAAATGTTCTAAAGATGTCCCCATTCATTTACATGAACTTTGGTTTTGTGATCATCTGCGGCTTAACAAAGGAAAAGCTGGAAAATGTAATCAAGTCAGTGAAATAATGAACTTTAAAGTGTCTGTTGTGACAAAAATATGTCGTTTTCAACATTACTTTATGAAAACAAGACGTCCAAGCCATCGGCTAGTAATCTAAATACAAAACCTGCCGAAGGACGCGTGTGGACGTCAGCGGCGTGACGGTAACCATCGCTTTGACACGTGCTGATTCTGGACCTCTGAAGTTCAAATGTGATAACTGACCATCAAAACAAGTTGAGTAAAGGAAGTTGAAGACAAATCTGCAGATCATGGTCATTGTGAGCTACAGAACCCAGCTGACATCGGCTTTGTCATGTGATCACTGATCGGCTCAGACAGAGGAACACGACTTCTCCATTGTATAGAAGGTTACTAAACATCATTAGACCGTGAGTCGTCTCCGAGTTTGTTTACTTCTGCTGCCTCGCTAAAGTCACATCAGTCCAGTCATAGCTAGCTACATGCTAGCTTAGCCCTGCTATCAACCGCATTACGGAGTTGTGTCGTCCGACTAAGAGAAATTCAAATTTTGTCGTAGGACTAAGCTGTTTACATGCATTTTAAAAGTCCGAACTTACCGGACTAACACAACAATTCGGCTTTCTGAGCGTCATGTTAGTCGGACTTAGCGGTTTTTAAAAGTCAGAACCAACGCAACAGTTTTGTTGTTTTTGTCACCACTACCACCAGCGTTGTGCTCACCAGTCACTCAACGCTCTCAAGCTATTGATGTCTTTTATCAGCCAACAGCTCAATTTGTTTAAACAAAGTCAAACAGACACACACTTTCAAATTTCCATGATGATGACAGGCCAGTCAGCCTCCTCCATTCACGTGGCTTTCATCCCGCCGGTCTGGTTGTTCCACCTTTATTGACCGCACACGCTCGCGCCGGTGACAGAAATCGCCGAGCTCTTTGGTGGTGTCAGTTGGACGTGCGGAGCTGCTGGTTGGCTGGCCGGGCAGGATCAGATCAAACAGACAGGCCTCTTCTATGGAGGTCTGGTCTCCTTCGCACACGCTGTCCTGCAGGTCATTAGAGGCTGGCGGCCTTCCATCAAACACAAACTCACCCTCCTGACTCCACAAATATTGATAAAGCGTCTGCCCACTGCAATTCAAGAGCAACTGAGCTGAAAAAAAAATCCTAAGTGTTTTGCTGGTACTGACACACACACACACACACACACACACACACACACACACACACACACACACAGAGGGAGTTATGGGCAACGTTTTCTACAGTTACTTCACTGACAGCCTGGAGTCTGTCCAGGTCATCACTCACACTTTACCCAAGGAGAGGGCGTCGGACAGGTTTTATTAAACATTTTTCTGTGTGTGTGTGTGTACATCAGCCGCAGGCACAGCACAGATATCATCTCCACCTTGACAAGTTCTTTCATCTCGGCTTTTTCTCTGCCTGACAGACGCCATTCGGCTTGCCAGTCATTGTTTTCTTCCCTCCTTTCCTCACCTACTCTTCGGCTTAATCCACAGTTTTATGGGCTTGTGTGAGTGAGTGAGTGAGTGTGTGTCGACGCCGAAATTAGTCTGTGTTTGACACCCAAACTGTCAGATCAGCACATCAAATGCCCCACTTGTTGTAGAGGAAATAAGTTTGTTCACATGGTTGGGATGCACTAAAACATGTCGAGACTCGGATGAAACGCTGCTCATCCTCGACCCAAAGTTCCATTGATTTGGGCCACTTGAGAATGCGAATAAAATGATCCAAACATGTGACGGACATGTAAACATGAAGTTTTTGTTTTTAGTTTTAGTTTCCCTATTTTACTCCATCAAAACATTATGACCATGACACAATATATTTTTTCTGAAGGCAGTAACATTTCCGGCTTCCTCGAGTCACTCATATTTTAAATGTGTACATTAGGGATGGGAGATAACTTACACAATATACCGCCAAACACAATCTCCACTAAGACAATTCAGCATCTCATGATAAATTTGACAAACACGTGAAATACTCGCTGCATTGGACTTGCACACATGAACATGACAACACCGTGACAGTGTGCCGCGCTCTCCAGCTCCACAGTGTTTGTTTGACAGCCGACACCGCCGTGTGACTGTTGTGGAGAGTGTGGTGGACTTTGGTTCACGGTCGTAGTTTTAAACTTATGTTTAATCCAGGGAACCTTTAATCATGGCACTGGTCGACTCTGAGTCTCTGGATCCCTGTTTATTTTATTAGATGGAGTGGTCCTCATAGGTTCTCATCAACGCATGCAGGTCTCCCACTGCAGGTATTGGCAGTGGCGTCCTCTTCCGTGTCCCTATTAGGGTTCACTGATCGCAGACACACTCTCACAGGCAGCGCTAATGCTACGACCCAGCATCAGTTAGGGACCATCAACAAATTCTAAAGCCTCAAAGTATGAGTGAAATCTTCAATAAGGCCATGGAAAACAAGCATTTTAGGAGAGAGAAATGTGAAAAGGTTTTTCATCACGCGAGACAAAGGACTGACAGTTTGTATCATGATTTGGAGAATAGAATATGACTAAATGACCATTTATTCACATGATTTCTATTATTTCTTCAATGGCATCTAGGAAATGGTCCAAAGTTCAAGTCAACTGTTCAGAGACATGAGACACAGCAGACAGACGGCTCCATTTAACCCCTAAATAAAGCTGGCAGAGCAGCCTGTCAGACACCAGCGGCTTCTACCAGAGACCTGAAACATTGAGTTTCTCATCTCTACACTTAGTTCACTGTTCTATTGAAACATCAACAAATCATAATGTTGGAGACAAACTCCACTAGTAAGTTTCATCATAAAACAGTTTCAAGAGAGACTGTAGTGTCCCACACATGGAATGGAATGACATTGGAATTATCGTAATAATGATTGTTATTGCGATGACTTTTTGTCCAAATGACTCATCCCTAGTGTATATACATGTACAAAAATATGACTTCTATATTCACACTTTTTCAAGGGGCTAGAGCCTATCCAAGCTACACAGGGCAGGAGGCAGGGGGCGCCCTCCACTGGTCACCATCAGACGTGTAAACACACAGCAAGGTCAAATGTCCATTTTTTTCCACCCAGATCTGGTCTGCAGAGAACAAAACAAAGACTTTTCTCCCGTCTCCAAATGAATAACCCCTTGTATTAAACAAAGGAAATTAGAAAACCACACGTGCGGCCATGAACAGACTTCGCCGGACCCATGTTCCCCGCTCGCTCCCATCAGCGGCAGCTTTTTAATCACGCTGAAGTGATTTATTTAAATGTGGGACAGCGTGTCACTTGACTTCCTTTCATTTATCAAAGTGTTTTTCTTTGCCGGATGATACATTTATCTTCAGAGCTGCTCAATATGACTAATTGACTCTGAAATATCAGCTCCAGATGTGGAGCAGAGGGAAGTGAAGCGGCAGCCAATGGAGCAACTCCTACTCCTCTTGCTCCTCCTCTTCTGTCTCTCCTCCAACAACACCAGGCTGCTCCACCAAGTTTTTTTTTTTTTGGAAACACACACACACACACCTTCTTTAGAAGTTTGAAACGTCCTGCTGTGAACCAACACGTCGTCGCACCAGGTCATAAATCTGGCGGCGTGAAGTTAACCTGCACATGCCCTGTGTTTACCTCCCCCTCCTGTCACTCAGCACCTCCACCTCATCCATCCTCCTCCCCTCCTGACCACCTGGCTCACTTTTCAAGCACATTTCTTCCTTTTTTCCTGAAGCTCAGAAACTGTAACCAGAGCCCAAGTTAGTCGACCAAACTTCATACACTTTCCTCTCTCGGCTAATCTCAAACAAATCCGTAATGATTTGTGTCACTCTTGATTTCCGCCCGATGTCAAAAATGTCGGGATGGCGGCGGTTATGAATTCTGTTCTTGGTTATTCTGGCTCACACAGCGATAATGTTTCCAGTGAGAAAGCTTCTGTCCCTGCAGAACTGTCGAGCGAAAGCAAAGGGCCCCTGCAGGAACATAGCAGCGCTGACACTTTGACAGTTTGCCATGAGTGACGTCTGATCTGTACAAATTTCAGGACTAATAAATCTACCTGTCAGAGCTTGGGACTTGAAAGGGCCGCAGCCCCGCGGCACAGCTTTAACACAACTTGTGTTGATGAAATTCTGTAGGCTGGAGAATTATAGCTGTCAGAAAAGCGCCCACATCAAACCTGAAGTCTTGGCGTTCCTTCTTTTTTTCCCCTCCGCTCTCTCAACACTCACATATTGCTCATTCACCTCCTCCCTCCCGCTGCCTCCCTTCCAGACGTCTCTCTTTTCCTTCCTCCTGTTCTTTCTCACTGCTTGGAAAATGAAACATAGGCCCCCTTTCATGGCTTTGCGACCGTCATTACATCACTTTGACACCCTGTAAACCCCCCCCCTCGCCTCCACATCACACATTTGATCCTGCTTTGCAAACTGTGGAAATGCAGTAGAAAGTTTGAGGTCCAACCTTTTTTTCAGATGTATTAAGCTGAGAAGCTTTGCAGCAAAACAAACTCTGAATTATTTAGTTGTATTGGAAACTAGAAATAGCCGTGTCAGGCTAAGATACTGCACAAGCAACCAAAAAAAAAAAAAAAAACTACCCTCAAGTAATACAGTTGCTGTGCTGAAGAGGTCACCCAGTTCACTGGACTTGATAAACTCACTGTATGGAGATTTCAGGAGTTGACGCTTGAGTTTCTCTGCCATCTCTCTTGCTCATCCAAGAAATACACTAAGATGAGAAAGAATGTGTCAGATTGGGGTTAGGAATAACCGTTTCACTGAGTCAAGATGGCTTGCTAAAGCTCAGCTTCATGTTTCCCTGAACAGTGATATTGCGTGGGGAACCTGTTGAATAGGCAGGTGTTGAACATGAGAGCCAGTTCTGATGTCAGTGGGAAATGATGTGTGCTATAACTAGAGGTTCAGAGGGATACTGGACTCACACACTGTTCTACATAAGATGTCGAAAACGTGGGCCATCGGGTCCATTCAAGTCGTCTTGTTGTTCAGGTGTTAATACGTTTGTTTTTGTTTGAGTTTTTTCACTATGGAATGGAATGTTGTGTGAGAGGATAGAGTCTGACACACACGTGCAAGACTCGAGGTCCAAGGGCCCGAGTCATTTATTTGTGTGGCCAGGAAGCGCTTTAAATTATTCAGAAGAAATCATTTGAAGTGCCCCAATTACTAGATCCCATCCAAGGGTCCCTCATCCAGCCCATCCTCACTCCCACGGTGTAGTATATCGATGTTGGGAAAGGTGACTTTTGCGTCCTACACTGACGACAAAGGCAGCCATCCATGTTACGTGTTGACGCATCAGGTTTTCAGCGGCCGTGTGTTTTGCTCATGTGACTTTTGGTACCATCACTAAAGAGGAGAGCCACATGTTTTTAATCCATTGAAACACCTATGCGTCAACTTGCAACGCTGTGGGCTGCCTTCAGCGTCAGCATAGGACGCAAAAGTCACCTTTCTTAACGTCAATATATTCCACCATGGGAGTGTGAGGGTGGGTTGTCCGTGAAGATCAAAGTCTTTCAAACTTCTCAGTTGAATTGCCTGCATTGAAGAGGTCAAAAGTTGATGTCAAAATCTCATCTGGAAATTACCAAAAATGTTCATAAAGGGAAAACAAAAGCAGGTGGATGTTTTGAGGCAAGTGTCACCAGTCAAGAGCAGTCAGGTGTATGGAGACTGTCATCAGGTGCTTGACAGTCTGGTGGCACCCTCTGTGGCCCATTTTAGGGTCAGTTTCTGACCCCAGGTCAAAGACAGGAGTCTGTCCTACCTATATTTGGATGGTCGTTGAGCAGCGTTGATGACAGACTTTTGTCCAGGAAGGAAGAGGTTTTGGGAACAGATGCCTGTCACCTTTTACTTTACTGACATTCCAGTCAGAGTCGCTGGAGTTCAATTCCATTTCAACGCTTTGCACTTAGTGCCCACAGTTCCATTTAGTGGTTGCTAGTTTCATCACTGCTTTAGAATACTGCTACGTTTTGCTTTATATTACAAATTTAACTGGATGGGCAACTAAATAAATGCATTAGAAAGTACATAGTTGGACTTTTGTAAGGTCATAATCCTTATTCATGTTCTCCTCCAATACAAAAACAGACTGACACTTAAACACTTACTCGCTTGACTTGAATTCTTTTAACCGTTAGCCGAGTTTTTTTTTCAATAAAAGAAACAAAAAAGTGCTCCAATTGTCACGTGACACCGAGGTGATGAAATGAAATGATCCCTGGCTGCCCTGGCTTCCAAACTCATCATCTGACAGTTGCCATTTACAAGTTAACTCAGCTGAAAGGTGGGAAACACACACGCAATTTCACAAGAAGGGAATTATTTAAATACCAAAAGGCCCATAAATCAACTCCCCACCCCTCCCTTTTTTGCCACCTCCTCCTATTTCCACATCCTTCCAGGCCCCCCACCGCCCCCTCCCGCTATTGGATTTATTCCTGTTTATCTTTGATCCGTGCTGGTTTGCTCCTCATCTGCTTTCAACCTGAGCCGGTGCATCCTGTCGGTGATAAATCATCCGCCAGTGTTTGGATACTTTGCTGTCGCTGTGATTTTCCTGTAAACGTTTCAAGAGGGGAGGATCATATTTGCATTCTTCAAAGCGTCAAGAGTCGGTGTTAAAAGTTCACCAGAGTCCCGGGGACAAGAAGCAGCCTGAGCAGAAAGATTTAAATGTCAAAAGGTGTGGCTTTTGTGTGAGGTCAGGACCCTCCCGGTGAAACGCGATCACTCATTGACAGCCCAGAGGTTGCCCGGCTTTATCACTGAAACGCTTGGCTCTGGTGAACAGGTTACGTTTAACCTCGGAAAGTTGCTCCAGTCACACGTGGAGGCGTTAAAGCTTGCTCGCAGACCATTGTAGTGGTGGACAGATCAGGTTGTCCTCTGTTAATTCAAGAGGCTTGGATCCCATCGACGCTGTTTTCCATCCGTCATATCCCATAATAGAGCAACACTAGAAATATCTTTGTTCATTAGCCCCATGCTGAAACAGCAGCAGTCATTTACACTACAACCGCAGCCACAGCAGCAATCTGTCAATCCGCGGCCTTGTCAATCACCCCGCGCCTCGGTGGGGCGCCGCCTCTGACTGACAGGCCGTGTGATCTCTCCCAAGGGCTGGCAGGGGGGCAACAAAAGGGCTGGCTACAGTAATTGGCAAGATAAAGACATCCCGCCAATACAGCACCGTCACTCACTTGCTCCCAGAGCCATGAATCCACATGAAACACGCCGCAGCAGTTAACCAGAGGGAAAGTGCGGCCCACCAATCGCAGGGCCGAGTCGGGGGTCACTTCCCCTGACGGCCGGCTGAGAGGTGACCTGTTTAAACCAACACCACGCCCCCCCCCCCGCCCGCCCCTGACTTCACCTTCTCACCTCCACTCTCTCCACCCTGACCCCCGGCTGACCTGCTAGCCCTCTGCTCACCCTCCCTCGACCCACCTCATGTCTGCACGGCCTTACCAGCGAACCTCACACACCTGGTTCTCATTTCTAACGTTTCACTTTCCATCAGAGCTGCAGGAGACGCTTATCTGCCTTCTTTTTACCAGCAGCTGGACGCGGGGGGGGGCGGCTAGTGGCGCTCACTGTTGCATCAGTTCAGTCACACTGGAGAGAATCGATCGATCTGCTTCTTAAAACATAGATTTTTGTTTTTTTCATTCATTGTCTGACGATGTTACCTGGTAAGCCAGGATCACCGAGGGCAGGACCCCATACTAGCTACTCCAGGACGGGAATTTGGTGTGTTTTTTGGGTGTGGAAGGACGGCCCGGATGATACCCAAGGTCTCCTCAAGCTGGAAGGCAACCCAGGACCTGTGATTTATTTGGCCTAAAATAGATTTTAATACATGATAATTCATTTAGAATGTGTTGTATAAATACTGTCTGAAAGTAAAACAATAAACAGTGGCAGATACTATTGTTTCTGCTTCAGTGTAAACCTCAGGTTTAATTTAACAGACTGGAGCCTTGACTCATGCACTAGAGCTACTACATTTTGTAGGAAAACCAGAGGGACAGGAAACATCCATACACAAACAATGAAGATCTAAGCTTGTCTGAAGCGCGTGATCCTCGTGAATCCTCTCTCTTGGCATCACACAGAATTCCGTCTAACTTGTAGTACATGGAACTGCACAATCAACCTGTGCATATCAGCCCCTCCCAGCACGAGGCCATGGATCTGAGACGGGGAAGAATACCCACTCTAGCTTAGGTTTACCCCAAGTGGAAGTATCTAGGGGTCAAGAGTGATGATGCAAATCCTCTCCTGATCTATTGTAGAGCTGAGCCAGAGGGCAAGGCTCACTCTACCATCCAACCCCCATCTATGATCACAAGCACTGGTGAATAGCCGATGGAAGGCTCCAGATCAGGTGGTTTGGGCATCTGGCAAGGAGGTCTCCCTGGAGAGGGACCCAGGACATGCCCCTGGAGGAGATGCTGGGGAGAGGAGAGTGATAAGAGCCAGATAAGCAGCATGAATGGATGGATAAAAACCCCACACATAAGTGCTGTGACCCAACCTTCCTACACTTTCCTGAATAATGATTTATCTTCCAATTTGTCGGAGCGTAGTACGGTACATGCCCCGCTCACTCAGGATAATAAGCAAGTACAGATCTGAAATCCTTTGTGGATTTTGGAGACATCTCAGGGGTCAGCAGTGTATCACTGTGTCCTGCCACTGCCCTGCGTCTGACCTCCCTCTCTGTCTTCTCTCAATCACCCCTGTCTCCTCGCACACCTCATCTCCTCCTTCTCTTCTCTTTTACTGCCGCGACAGGAGAGCCAACCAAGAATAGCTGAGGGGGAGGGGTTTGCTTTCCCTGGCCCCTCAAAGGGCCCCCCTGTGCAGCATGTAAAAGCCCACTCTCATACATACACAAACACATACATGGGGATCCCGTGTCCGCCTGCCTGCCTCCTCACAGGCCAGTCATTAGTCATCAGGCAGATCAAAGAATGACCGCAGGAAGTGAAAGGACCCTGACAGGGGAGCGGGGGCCCCGAGTGTCTGGCAGGCCATCGCTCATCCTCAGCTGACAGTTGGACACGCTCTCCATCTGACTGCTGCTTCCGCTCCAGGCGGAGGAGCATTTGTTTGGATCTCTCTCTGTCATCAGTTAGTCTTGCTGCAGCAGCACACACAGAACAACGCTTCCATTCTGTAAAAACCCAAAGCTATTCAGGGAAAAGACCCAATTCGGGGGGACCCCACTGGAGAAAAACTGAAGTGAAGTGAAGACTTGCAACTTAATGTCGTGACACTATGTAACAGCTCCGTAGTTGAAACTGAATGGTTAACAGAAGCAGGCATCCAAAGACGGGGCAGAGATGTGAAGACTCGAGGAGACTCGAGTACAGCAAATGTTTTGGACCTGTGGTGGCTTGACACTCGTGGCTGGTGAGTGGAGTTGCTGTCTCAGATCTCACACTCATTTCTTTTAAGCTGCAGCTTTAATCTACCACAGGACATTGAAAGAACCATTCAGAATCTATTGGAAAAGCTTTAGTTTTGAATGAAGTTCTTCTCCACCCACGCATGAGGAAGGTGCTGACGTCCACGCACGTGTTAGTGACTGAACTCCAGAGTGAACGCAGCCAAAACGGTCGATTCTCTTCACCCTTTAGTTGCCTTCAAAAGGTGGTGAGCAAAGTTGAGTAATACAAATGAAGTTTTAAAAGCCTGTGATGGGAGTTTAGCTGGTCCGCAATGCTTTCTTTTAATACAGGAATTTAATCTGCAGTTGGGAAAATAAATAAATAAATAAAGAGTGATCATTCATGGACAGTCCTTCAGTGTGAATGGTCTCTGTCAGTTAAAAAAAAGTGTGTCTCAACGGTGTATTTATCCAAGCAGGAACGTATTTCATGACAACAATCGTATATTATAAGCAACGACTTCTAAAATCTAGAATATGAGGCTTTGCTCAGCTGCATTCTGTTGAGAGCAAATGTGCTTCCCTCTTCTTGCCTCATTGTCTGTGTGACCAGGCAACAGCCAAATTCAGGTCGAACAAAAGCCACGGTCCGCACCAGTTGTCAGGATTCATCTGAGTGGATTAAGGAAAGGATCATGGTGCTGAGAAGAGCTGCCTGCTGCGACCAATAGCTTTGTATTACACTGTAGAAAGGCACTGAGACAGTGCATACCTCCGCCATAAATAGTCCCATCAATAAAACAACTTCTAGAATTGTGTTCTCTCGACTGGACTGAAAATATTTTCCTAACAGTTGCCGAAATGACACACTGTGAGGCTTAAAACAGACCAATGGGGGAAGAAGAAGTACCAAAATGCACCGCAACAGTTGAAGGCGAAAATTCAATTTAGTGTTTTTGATTTATATTGTTGGCCATTTTCAGCCAATTCAGACGCAGACACAGTTGAGACCAGTGTGGCGTCGTTTGTGGGAGTAAGGACAACAAAGGTTGGTGGTGCGAGAGTGTTGTCCTTCACCTCGTCCGTCCACCCTGACCTGACTGCAGGGTGACCCTTTCCTCTGGCTGCGTGACTGAGCACCTCTCCTGCCGCAAAGGAGGCATCAATTACAAGGCCGGCTGTCCCGGTGTCACTGCTCTGTAATTAATGGGCTCTCCGGGCGCTGCGCCGCGAGGCCTGGCCTCACCGTGAACTCCAGAAGAATTCAGAGACAAACACACACAAGCTAGCCTTGTACACACACACACACGCAGGGCAGCAGGCAGACACACAAGCAAGCCTTAACTTCAGAAGATAAAACGTCACACCTGTGTGAAGTGAGAACTGAAAGTATCCCAAATACTGGCAACACTTGATGCTAATGCTGACTCAGAACGTGGTTAATAATTCAAAGACATACACACACACACACCGACACTAACCCCCCCTGCTGCCTGCCCCTTCATTTGTCAATCAGGCAGACAAACAGAAGCTCAGGTCCCAGAGGTCAGAAGGTCATGGGATCCAGTGATTCCCCTGCTGCCCTGGATGGCCACACTCACACACTATCGCAGTCAAACAAACACACACTCGCTACCTTCACCCACACACAGGCAGGAATAGGCGCTTCACATCTATTTATGTGCTTCATCCTTTCATTGAGAATAACAGGGATCGTGAGGTCCAGCCGAGTTGATAACACTTCTTCTTCCTACCCTTCCTCCCGCGCCTCAGCATCGCGCCTGGAACTGACACCGAGCGTGACCCGGCTTTTATTAAGGTTGCAGCGGGGCAGAGGCTGAATCTCGGGCATCGGCTGTCACCCCAGTGATTTTCAAACGTGTTTTCAGTCAAGCTCTCCGAGGGGAGGGGCGGCAGGGATGGGCGCTGCCAGATTACGTGACCCGAGTTTTCAAGTCCTCCTCACTTGCATTGCATTTTTCAGTCTTAACATTGTAAAGCTTCATCAAATCTACGATGCTTTAAATTCAAACAACAAAAGTGCTCCACATTATTTTTCATCATCAAAGCATGAAGCAGACGCGCAGCATCTGTCACCTTTTGATGAGGTCACTAAGCTGTTTCACACAATTATTTACATTTTAGTTATTAAATGGCACGTCAAATGAAAGTCTTAAAAGCAGTTTTTAATAGTTTATATCCACAAAACCTACCTTGGCTGTCGCTTGTTGATGACATCACACGACACATGATTGTAGCGGACACTAGAGTATAGTCAACAAGGATTGACTCGACACAAACAGTGTTGTCATCGCATCTTTCTGGGACTGAGCTGGATGGATTTACACCAAAAGTGGAACAACTGACATCACGGGGTGTTTTGCTCAGCTGGATTCCGTATCTCGATTACTACATGTAGTTACTGTATTATAAGCGATTACTGACATTCGTCTGGCCATTAGCCTGCATTAATGTTGCTTATTTGGTTATTAGCTGTGGCTGAGGTGCTACACTTGCGCTAGCTGCGTTTGCCTTTCGATTCAATGAATGTTGGTTGCTATTGTTATTAGACTTTAGCCATGGCTAGCAGCCATAACCTTGGTAATGTCTCCAACTGAAGCATCAAGGATTCGGCGTCATGACCACGCGAGTCAGAAGTCTATCAAGTTTGTGAGACATCACTGTCAATGTCATGTATAACGTAAGTGTAATGCGCAACCTATCCAGTGCCAACCCTATGATAAACTGCTCTTTAGAGCCCTCAGAAGAGGCCGTATACACTTGTATTTGAATCTCAGTAACAGGGCTACAGAGATGCCTCTCAGCCTTCTGGGTTTCTCTCGCATCTCATCGCTCCCAGCCACGCTCCCAATCATAAGTCCCAATGTAATTACTCACTGAGCTATTCCACTTGGAGGTGCTTCAGTATTTAACACCTTGACTTTTTTTTTCAATGAACAGGTCTGACTGGAAATTATGTTTGTCAAAGGCTCATTCAGTTATTCTGGGAACACATGCGAACCTTGCTGATAATGCCATGTGACTCTACACGATGAATGTCTTATCCAACACATGTGACTCCAAATGAGGGTCCAAGTGTTGCAGTTAAGACCCTGTTAAGACCAGGGCATACAGCAACCAAGACCAATGAGGAGGGCGAGAAACCACATGTGGAACCAACAACTAGTTTGTTACAATGTTAGCATTTCAGTTTATTTTGAGATGCGGCGAGAAACAAAAGTGTCCCTATGACTCATGGACTAATGCGTCTGTATTCTGTGTTCAGTTTGGCCTGGGTCTTGGTCTCGAGCACAACACTAGAACAGTGAGCCGTTTCCATAGCAGCTCTCATTTCAGTGCGATTTCATAAATGATAATGGAGTCCGGATCTGATCACAATTTTTATACCAGATGTCGAAAGAGTCACGCTTAATATGTAGATGGATGATTACATAACTGCAGGATCGAATTTATCCCTCAGTTTAGCAAGTGGTATTGGACCATTCCTCTGGATATTTGGCAGCTCAGTGACGTCTGGCCCGCTGCCACGAGCCGTCACTCTGACACGATATGAGTGGAAGAAGTGTGTTTGGATTTGAACCCTACTCCTGTCTCTCATTTCCTGCCTGTCCCGTCCACTCGGCACAGCTTGACACAGCTTTCTTCGAAAATAGACAGGACATATTTTTAGCGTTAGCGGCGCTCCGAGCAGTTTCTGGGATTTTTCCGGGGAACACTTGGACTGTGGTGGAATCAAAATAATGGTCCGAAGTGGTCATGATCAACCCCGGCGCCAGCATGTGTCACTTCAATAAGATGGAGCCGTAACTTATTGTAAGTGCTGATTTTAACCGTAAATTTCCAGCTCTAACTGTTGTCATGAACTTGTATTTATGTTTATCTTGGGGGTGGATTTGTTTTGAGCGGGTCTGTCATGGGCCTTCGCAGCTGTTGGCCGTGACGTGAGACGGAAGATTTGTTCCTCTCACATTGTTGTTAAAGCCTCGGAAGCAATAACACGCTCGTAAATTATAATAAGAGGGACCGTTTTATTTTGGTGAGGCAGCGATGGAAAAAAATGAACGCAACATAAAGATGAAGTTTGAGTTTCAAGTTGACAAAGTGAAAGCAGAGAGGCAAGACGTGGCAGTCAATTAGCGCCGCGCACTTCGGTAAGAGGCATCGTCTAATTACAGAGCAAATGTTTGCTTCAACTGTGACATGAATGGGCCAAACACGTATCAGGATTGTCATGTAAGCGCTGTAAAACCTCATCAGGACCTCAGTCTGCGCAGTCACAAGCAAGAAAACCATCTTTGGCAGCAGAAATAAAGGAGCGCCTTGTTGAGTTACGGCCGCGGCTTAGAGAAACAGAGAGTCATGGATGTGACATTCTGACCATTAGACCGTGCTCTGCAAAATATTATTTTTATTAATGTGAACAGGAATCGGTTTCTCCTACAACACTCGCGAGGACTTGAACAAATAGCGCTGCGATAGCACCAGGCGATAAAGGAGGTAAATAAATAGCCGAGCCGCCTCCATATTTCATACAACAGTCACCTCTGAGGGCTGCGGGCCTCTGTGTTAAGAGTCCAAAGCAAACACTTGGAAGTTTGCTCAGTCATAAATTAACTTCTTGACAGTTGAAAGTGTTCAAACCCATTTGTCAAGTCGCAGCCTTGTTTTTTTTCCACCACTTAAATTCATTACATTTTTTTCCACTGGCCTTCCTGATAGGTTTCCCAGTACCGAGAGCAGAGCTCTAAACAGATTATTCCGGAGCCTGAATGGGTCTGACTGTATATCCAGCGTGCCGCAACAAACATCCATCCATTTCCATAAACAGAAATAGGCTTGAATTAATTCCTGCCCAAATATAATTTATCTCCATGAGGTGCTGTCAAGGAATTGAGCTGTGAAGAACCTCCAGGCATCAGATCAACATTCATGGCTCATCGACTCAACAACTGTTTTTGTTGATTTGTTTTGCTGCGCTGGGATAATTACCGACGACAAGTTTTGCCAAACACGCCAGTACAGAGGGATCACATGATTACTTTGGCTGGGAGGTTTTGTCAAACACATTCAGGCCGGGAAGCGAGACAGGAAAACACGCTTCAGACGCACAAGAGTCCATTTGCTGCGCAGGATTTCCAGTGCAATAATACGTTTCTATCTCCTGAAGGAGTTTAGAGAGGAAGAGGAAGTGGACAGATGAAGAAAGGAGGGGAAGGAAATGTGCTAAAGAGAGGGTAACGGTAAGCTTGTGCCCATAAGTCCCACCAAGTACGGATGCCTAGCTTGCTTGAGACCCAGGGATGCCACTGGTGAAGCACTTCCAAACCAGTTCTGTTTGCCTTGTCTTAACTATAGTTGCTCCGGTGAAAGCATTGCGCTAATGCTATAAGCTAAATGTCGTTTTACGTTCATTATTTCTAACTTTATTTTGAATAAAATCCTGTCGCATTATTATGGCTAAATGCCACTAAACTAATGCCACGCTATTGACATGCTAATGCCAATTAAAATCTTAATATGAAATGAAATTAATATGAAAAACAATGTGATGGCGTCATGCGATTTGAAGAGTTATGTTTGGTTTAAATAAATAAATAAAACCTTAAATTATGGAACATTTATTACAAACATATTAGCCTAGTTATCACTATCAATTATTATTGTTAATAGTAAACAAGCAAAAAAAAAAAATTAGGACATTAGGAGATATATATATATATATATATATATATATATATATAGATATATATAGATAGATAGATAGATAGATAGATAGATAGATAGATAGATAGATAGATAGAGGTAATATGTGAGAACGTTCAAAAGCGACTGATGCTTAATGTCGGACTGAAAAGGAAAACAATTGAAAATAGGGAGTGAGGCCCTAAACTAAGATAGGGAGCAACATTCCGGACCAGTTGCTGGTGGGTTGGACTGATCCCATACTACTCTGTGTTACAGCAGGCCAGATGGGATATGACATATATTATGGTTTCAAAATTCTTAGTTCAAAGGTGTTTTACTTTTGCATTCCATGAAAGCTGGAGTCTCAAATTGAACCATGATAAATATTGAATGTCTTCATTTGTGACCTTCAAGAGAGGATCGGTTTTATAGTCAAAATACCTTCCATGGTATCATGTAGCCACTTCAAAACTAAATGACCTTAGCTGCGATTTTCATTTTAAGCATGCAACAATGATACCAGTATTTGTCCAAGCACATGATATGATAAATGTGTTGCCAAATAGTAGTAGTGTTCAGGTCCATTTCCAAAGCACAGATGATGTTAGACCAAGAGTTCAGTGGAGAGATTAAAAGAGCACCAGTTGGCGTCGCCGTGGTGAGATGCAAGTTTCAACATATTCCCATCTTATCTCTCAGTCGTGCTTGTGCAAGGCTCCAACCACTTCTCGGTTTTGTGTGCGGTCAGTGTCACGCGGTGTGTGTTCTTCAGCCAAGCGAGCACACAAGCATGACGTACAGCAAAACCTCATTGAAGGCTCAGAGAAACGTGTCATGCTTCCACGAAACAAGCGCTCCTTTGTCACCGACGTCAGCCTTTGATCACAAGTCCGTGTCTCGGCTCGGATCATCCTCAGAACCTGCTGCTGCCGCTCCAGCTGTCAGGCACGCTTCTGATGACTCTCAGCATCACAGTGTGTTTTGGTTCACCTCGGTCATTACGCTCAGGAGTTAAAAAATAAAGTTGACTCCATGAAACAGGAACACTAGTTCCATCGACCCTTCATGGCAGCTAATGTTAATGGGCACCCATTTTTCATCTGCTTGGCCTCAAAAATAAACGTTGCAAGATCAACCAAACCCTGGAGGAAGTGAAAGCTGAGAAGAAATTTGATAACATCAACAGCATGTGTCGCTAGTGAGAGAGAGATGGAGGCCTGAAATAACCAGGGACACCGTGGACCAATCAGGAGACTGTATTACCAGGCAGTCCAGACACAATTGAGTTTACGTGTGGGACATTGACGTGTCGTGTGAATGGTGTCGGGCCAGTAGAGAACATGGCTTGTATTGAAGCTATGCAGCAAAACATTCATCTTTTCAATGGGTCATTTAAAGCTGTTACGGTTACACAGAGAAACCCAGTCCATATTTATCCCCAAGTTATGATCTGAAAGTGAAAGCAGACCGGTAGGGTTTCACAACAGTAACACAGTCACACGCTCCTCTCAACCAAACTCAGTATTTCAGCCTCTTCTGAGCACTTTTCACCGCGATTAAAAAGGTCGACAGATCAGCATGTTCTTATAGGGGAAAAAAAACCTCGCAGTCTCGCTTGGCACTGCGAGCGATCTGGCAAAGGTTAAGAAATGATGTGCTGCAGGTGGCGACTGATGTGACATCACTTGACCGCAAAACTTTCTTTTCATTAAACCAATTCATCAGAGTTCAATTAAAAGTGCTGCAGGCAGGACTGGACGACAGCTGACTGAACCTTGTTGCATGAGCAACCATGGCCGCTTCAGCGTTTGGAACAGAGCTGAAAATGGAAAGCAGAAGTTTGCTAAGTTATGCTCACTATGAGTGGGTAGTTGTCAGGTGCGTCGCGGGAAGGCGGCTCTTCTACAGGTAGCACGGACCGAGGTGGTGAAGCAGGTCAGTGTCAGCCAGTGGAATTGACAGTAATGCCAAGTGACTGGGGCACACGAGGGGGAGAGTGCTGTGGGGAGCGGTGTAACAGAGACACACAGGCAGGTACTGTTCTCCTGCGGAGCTGGAAACAAACCACTGTTGACATCCCTGTCACCAACGTTCATTTCTAGTGTTCAACAAGATTAGACTCAACCAGCAGCGTTCCAGACACAGGCTTCAAATTAAAGGGAAGAAGCTGACAGTCAGCGTGTTCAACGCCGCGGCTTTCCGCAGCTGTTTCATTCCACTGTGCCTCAGATGAAACGTTATCTCGACGCATTTCGGGAGGAGGGAGAAGAGATTCCAGTTAAGGTGAGTTTGAGGTGCAGCGTGAATGTAGGGTGCAACCAAAACAGGAAATGCCTGACACCAGTCGGGGACAAGCTTGTCGTCGAGGAGCGAATCAAAAATGACTCTTTTGCTTCTTCTCAAATCTGCGTTGGCTGGATGACTTGTTGTTCACTTGCTTATTAGAGACTTAATCTTATTCTGCTCACACTATGCGTCAAGATAGGTTTAAAAACCTTCAGAATAAAACCACAATCCAGCAAGCTTTAGTTGTCAGCCCTCAGTATTTGTCCTATATACGAGTTCAAAAGCAGGAACTGGAGTTTAAACTACTCAATAGTCAAGAAAAAGCTGACTACAAAATCAAAAATACAAGAATTGTGTTGGCTCATTGCAAAAACAAAGTGTCTACTAACCAATGAGACACCAGTTTGTTTCCTGCATATCCAGACGTTTTGGAAATGCCAGCAACGTTTTCGCAACCTCTTGTATCGACGCTGATCATCTCACTTGGTTTGGTGAAGAAATGGGCGGAGCCTATGTTGTGGCGATAGATCTGTTAGAGGTATGAGGATGCTAACGTTAGCCTGGATGCTAGCCCACTGTTGTTTGTTAAGAAGAAATAAAAACATACTGTTGTACATACATGTACTGTTCATGTTGTCGGACACGGTGGAGCATTTGGCTCGCTAACGTGTGATACCAGAGAAAGTCAACAAACGGAAGAGTAGTCCTGGCTACTAAAATGTCCCTGTTGTCCTGTCCAACATTGTTTTGAAATAAAGTACTTTGGTCTCCTGGAAGTCTATCAACACTTTATTTTATATATTATATATGGTTTCAAGTCAGCTCCGGAGCTCCCTGGGTTTTGATCATTTCAAGTGGTGAACGGTGAGTGCACTCAGTCTTTCAGATTAGGATTAGGTATTAGGACACACTACACTTACAAGCGACGCACAAACCCCAGTGTTAGGTTGAGAAATGGGACACAACCTTTCAGTTCACATTCAATCCAGCTGAAAGGCTTAGGCAACAACATGCAATGCGATAGGCTGACTTCTGCGTCAACATTGGACGCGAATATCGACTTGACGATAGTCGAAACCTTGGTGTCGCCATAACGTTTTTAAGCTTAAACACTCTGGTGAAGTTGGTGTTGAACCATAAAACGCCAGTTAAAGCTTTCACCGGCTGAGGTGGGCTCTATTGCTTATGCTCCTATGACTGCCTCATGTTTCCATTCACCCACCATCAGATACATACGTATCCACTCGCAGGTCCCCAGTCCTCTCAACCTACCTATCTGTTGCTCACGCTAAGGCTTTTTGACGGAGGGAGCTTGTCAGAGAAATGAAGAGGAAATGACAGAGGGCATATTTTCACAAATCTCCCCTGTTGGCATGTTGGGGTCTGGCACACGGCCTGTCAGCAGCCTGTCTCCTCAGTTTAGCCATCAGACACAGTCAGAGTGCCAAGCACACTGGGACAGGCTTGTCCTCGGTGAGGAGGGAAGACAGAGGGAGATGTCAGCCAGGCAGGAAGGTGTGTGTCTCTGTGTGTGTGTGTGTGTGCTCACGTGTGCGGCTGGGAAAACAGGTTGACGGAGACAGAAGCGCCGGGGAATCTGAGATTTAAACCAGAGGAAATTGGAGGCAAAACACAGCGTTCGAGGGAGTTAAACTCGCCGGGCAATTACGCAATTTCACAAATGAAAGAGGTTAAGTCCGGCTCTACCCTCGCAGCTCTGGCTGATCCTTCCCCTAAACAAAAAAGTCAAACGCAGGCCATTATCCCTTTCTCCAGCAGTGTAATAAAAACCGAGGGGCTCGGGGCTCCCGACGTCACTTCAACTTTGTATAAGTGACATTGATGAGGTGGCGTTGGGCCAAGCAGGCAGCGCTACCTGCTCGGCTGGAGGCTCGCTGCCTGTCTGCCATCGGCCCGGTGCTGAACACGCACGCTCCAGCCTTGAATGCCATCCCACAGCAGCAACAGATACACTGCTCCCCTGCCACCCACCGCAGGGTCCACGCCGCCTCTTGTCACGCAGCCCAGCTAATCAGCTTGGCGTTTGAGGAGAAACACCAACAGCAGAATTTGGCTTGATGACAGGCATAGCAGAGACCAAGAGAGCCCAGGCGTTTGTTGCATTTATAATGAATCTTTGTTCTCCTACCCTCGGCATCAGGGTCAAAATTGTTTTTTTTTATTGCCAGGAATTGACCAGCAATTGAAGTGAAGACAAAAGACACTCGCAATGATAAGATTTGTTCCAGTCCTTGGAACACATTGCCGTGCTGATCTACGGAAAAATGTCTGCCTTGCTAGCACAGTTTCCCGGTCAAGACTTTTCCGCAGCTTTTTTAATAAAACTCCTCCGTAGAAGTGAAATGTGCACGTCTTGCAGCTATTCACTACGTATTTCTCAGACATTTAAGCATCTGTAGCTGTTGACATTTATGTTGGTGAGTAAATAGCTGAAGGAGAATGGAGGTCAACCAGCTGCTGTTGGGTTTTGCTGAGACCTCGTGGGAAAGAATGTGCCGGGTGAGGCAGTCGCTGCTGGGAGAGGAACAGGGAAGTAGTCGGGAGTGCAGATGAGGCCAATTAAGTCATCTCTTTTGTCACTGTGTTTATAGAGCTCACCTATTGGGCCAGATAGATTTTCACCTTCCCTCCCTGAGGAGTGTTGACTTGTGGCTACCACTTGTCATTCCCAAACTCCAAGTTGAAGCACGCACATACCGCACACTCCAGGACGGATAGTTGTGGTTAATATATTCTCCTTGGGCAAAGTGAGGTCACCGCGTGCTCTATTTCAAAGGAGACAGGGTCGGCGCTCAGCTAGTCAGGGCCCTCTGGAAGCAAGCAGTCATGTATGATTTTCCAGCCCAGCACACAGTGATGAGCAGGTCTGGCCGAGGCTCAGCCCCCAGGGTCAGAACCACTGAGAGACTGACAGGCTTGGAGCTTGTCCACCTTCTGCCCCGGCCTTGTCATATCATTGGGAATGAAGACTCATCATCACCTGCCATCCAGCCAGCGCAGCTCTCTTCGCCTGGGCTGCGCTCGTCTCCGGGGCCCTGGCCCCGGCCAGTTACGCTCACACACGCCGTTATTAGCCTCATTATGGACCTATTTGAGCGGCTTTCAGCCTGTCACAGCCGCTCAACTACGTCTTCAGCTCGACTTGATTTTCTCTGACAGGCTTTTCTTAAAGTAAAACGCAGGGGAAGGGAGTTGGAGAGATGCAGGGAGGCAGAGAATTATGAGAAGACATTTCAGACGTGAGATGTGAAAAGGGATTTGGGGAATGTATGGATGACTCAGCACTGGCAAATGGCTTTGCTCACGCCACGGTCAGACCTGTCTTCCCGCTGAGGTGACCTGGCATCTGCTTCAGTCTCACAAAAATTCATTTCACTCGGATGAAGCGGTACACAAATGCTTTGAGAGGCACGGCAAGCTGGCAGCCGTAGTCCATCTTGCTGGTTGTTGACACATTTTTAAACACAGTTGAGAAATGACCCTCATTTCTGGAAACCTAAGGCCATTCAATTTTACTGTGCTTGGCAAACGCACGCAGCTCACTTGGAATCCCAATTGCCTGTCAACTGCCGGGTCTATGTCCATTCATTTCCCAAGTTGTGTCCCCACCAAGGCCTCGGCTACATCTTTCATTCTGTCATCGCTAACATGATAGGCGAATTCCCCGGGAGAGCTGGAAGCTTCACTTGGGAAAAGGCTTGTGGCCTCGACCAGCTTTCATTCCGCATTTAAAAGCGGAAGAGAGCCAAGAAGTCTCAACCTGTGACAGCTCATTTGGAAATGTTGCTCTCGGCTCTGGTTTCCTCGTGTCCTGCCAAGTACAATAATTCTTTCTCATTTCTTTTGCTCCGTTTTATAAGTTTGTGATTTCTTTAGTGTCACTCACTGTCTTTGCCATTTTGGATTGAATTTCCTCTTCGGCCTCAATTTTTCAAAGAATTATACATTGTGCGTTCCTTCTGGCGAGCTGCAGTTCAACCTCTCTGTCTTTGGCAAAACATTGACTAAACAAATGTTTTTGTTGTTTCTTTTTTTCTCATGAAACCGCTTTGTACCAATGTTCCTCACAATGTTATTTCCATTTTCAGAGAATCTGTGGACTTTAGGACTCCATATGGCAACTGCACTTACTATTACTGCAGAGGAGTTCCCCAATTCTTACGAGAGTTTAAAAGGAATTCTTGAAGGGAACAAGCCAAAGTGCAGTCACATAATTAGCACAGAATGTCCTGGATGAATGGGAGCCAACAAAAAAGTAGAATTACAGTTTGAAATAAAGCAGAGTACAAGCAGGAATGTCAAAGATACTCTTGTTTTTATACAAAATATCATACCGTGAGGAGTGTCTGGCAAAATCACCCCAATGAGTTTTCAACAATATCGTCCTCCACTGACGCCACGTTGGCACTGAACCGACATTTATCATCACCTGCCTAGAATGGGCTTCTATTACGTGCTGGTATTCACCGAACATTTCAAATAGCTTTTCACCAAAACTGAAATGGGCCTAGAAGAATGGGAGCACATTTTCCCTTCCCGTAATCCAATTGCACTATATGCACTAGTGCACTACAGGTGGTTTAAGTTTACCACAGAGATAATGCATAGATAATGCACCACATTTTTCTCATTATACAAAACAAACCTTCTACGAATGAATAGTCATTCAGTGTTTTACACAATGGCTTCTCTTCAGAACTTTTATGGACAACATTTTCAGAATCAGAATCAAATTTCATCATTTTGGGAAAGCCCTTTCACCTCCAGTCAGCAGCTTGCACAACCTTGTACTTTCAGTCAATGCCTGGAGATCAGCAGCAAGACCCAACAATCTTGGAAGGATCTGTCCTCCAACTTGCACGTGACTGTTCTCTGACTGAAAACAATGTTTTCCACGTGATTGGAGAGGATCTTTGGTTTGGTGGTCAATATTTCTCAAGGTGACGGTCCTGTTGGCTCAGTCACACCTAGGTCTTAAAATCTCCTGTGAATCCATTGTTTTCAGTCAGAGAACAGTCACGTGCAAGTTGGAGGACAGATCCTTCCAAGATTGTTGGGTCTTGCTGCTGATCTCCAGGCATTGACTGAAAGTACAAGGTTGTGCAAGCTGCTGACTGGAGGTGAAAGGGCTTTTCCAAAATGACGGAGGTCAAAGCACCTCAGGTGACGCCTGGAGAGGGGCCATGCATCTTTCAACACTATGTTCTTTGTGGTGGTAGGTCGACCGATTAATACGATTAATAAGAATGACGCTCGACATCCAAACTGCTGTCGTGAGAGGCCCTTTGAATTGAAGCTACACAATGCTGTTAGGTCAGAAGGCTTTTTAAGGCCATTGTGGGGGATGTCTTCTGAGGTGAAATCCCCAAATTATGGTGTAGGAACGTCTCGACAGAAAGGGAGTGATAAAGTGTTGAATCAGTTGAAAAAGGTCAACGAGGATAACAAAGTCATTTACGGACGATCTAACAACAATTTTGGAAAAGTTCTCTCTCTCAGACGACACACTTTCCCTTCACATCCCCCCTTCCTCTCGCCGTCAAAGCATGTGCGGGTGATGTCAGTGTCATGTCACTTCACATCTACATCTCTGAGATTGACAACAGCACCTGAGCCAACTCCGCTGCTGATAATGGCTGATCTAATCCATATTGCCGTGCGCTCTCTCCCACTCAGCTCCGCTCTTGTTGGCATGAATGTCTTGAAAACCCAAAAAAGCCTCTCTCTCTCTCTCACCCCCTACATGTGTTTGCAATTTCCCTCCGGGGGCTATGATTCAACAGCAGCATCATCTCAATTCGTCTCAAAGCATAAAGCATGGCAACACAGACTGAAGTGGGAGAAGAGACGGCCGCTTCAACCCCCTTCTCGGTCGAGGAGAGCCAGAGTGTGTCTGCTGGAGTTGGACGGCTGGGCCCGCTCTTCGGGATGTGGGAGTTTAAGAAGAGAGCGACACGCTGGCCTAATCACATTACGGGTGCAATATTATGTGTCAAGCTGTCACTTTCAATTTGAGCCACCAGTCTGCACTGACAGGCCCTGGCTTTTATTCATATTTGTGTTTTGATTTGGCCTGGATAGTAGCTAGGCTGCAGCTGGGAGCGCACAGTTCCCAGTTAGAAATGCTTTTCCACAGCTTCCAAAAGTGGACCTGATCATATGTTTACAATTAGTGTTGGGCTGCGGGTCGGTGTGAGTGAGGCGGGGGGGGGCTGGGATAATCGTTCCCGCTGACCTCCTCACACTGAATCACATGTCTAATCTCATTCTTGTCTTCCATTTGAACTGATGTCATGTGTCTCATCAGCCGATCTGTCACAGCGGATGACGTGGAAACCATGGCGAGAGGCGATGGGGGAGGGAAGGCTGTGGTCTCTCAAGCCTCGGAGCCGGGTGAACTGAGGAGAAAGTGACTGACAAGAGTCACAAAGTGGGTAGTGAGAGTATAGAATGGGGAGGAGCGGGGTGTGAGCGCAGTCACTGCCAATTGTGCAGAGTGACTCCCAGGAATTGGTGGAAGTTGGCTCTTTTGTATGAAAGTCACTGAAACATTTGAGCGATTGAGTTGAAATCCCCCTCTATTCTTACACCGCGGTGTCTGTTTTTGTAGCTATTCAAATCCTGCCTCCCCTGAGCAATCAATGTCCTCCCTTTGTCTCCCCCCTTTTCCTCACTCCTTTTATCCATCTCTCTCAATATCTCTCCATCTGTCTCCATCCAATACATCATCCAGGGATAAAGCCCAGAGACCTGTCAAGGCCGGGGCCTTGGAGCTGCTGTTTCTCTTGTCGTCAACAGAGACAAAAAGCAGAGAGAAGAAGGAAGGTAAGAGAGAAAACTGTTGGATTGAACAGTTGTAGCTGCTATTATTTCCTCAATGTCACTGGTGTTCTGTGCGCGCTGGTCACACGATGAGTCATGGACCGGCAGGTCTGCTCACAAGGCGCTCATGTGCATACCTAGGTTTGGAACTTTGACTTGAAAGACGTCCCCAATACTTTCATGCTACGCCTTCAGAGTGAGACTGTGTTGGCTCTCAGTGACAGGTTGGACCCATGGAGGCGACACTACTCTTAGTTCCAGTCACTTTGCGCTGCATACATCAAACCGTATTAACAATGAATTTGTCCCGATAATCGGCTCTGAAAACAGTCGGCAGATAATTGTAAATGTTAAACATGTTCAATATTTACAGTACAATAATATTGTTTGTAATAATATAATATATACAATATATAATATTTGTGTGTGCGGTGAGAGCCAGTTGCCACCGACATGGAAAAAAATGTCACCAATCATGAAAAGACCAGACAGAGAAAGAAGGAATTAAAGGGGTTTGACATTTATTGAATTCATGGCCTTGGTGCACCGGAATATTAGCTGCACCCACTAAATTTAAGAAGGAAAATAGATCTTCTTCATCCATAAGCTGCCGCGGTATATAAGCCGCAGGTGCAGTGGTGCTGTCTGCGCCGTAGAAAGGTCAGTGGTGCACTCAGCTTAAAAATGTGTGAGGATCACTGCCAAACTAGTTTTGAAAACGGGCTCCAGCATGGAAACAAACTGAGCAATGTTCCGACACCACAGCCGGTTTCAGCTGCTGCTTCTTGTCACCGGTCCTCCAGGACATCGGCTCTGTTCCCGGAGCTGCGGAAACACGCGGACGAAAACAGTAAATAAAATCCCAGTGATCAGTTTGATGTGATGTTGCTCAATATTTTTTCAGCATGACACTCTATTAGCTGCGTCTTTGCATAAGCCACAGGGTTCAGGCTGCAAGAAAAAATAGTGGCTTATTTTCTGGAAATCACGGTAAATCTCATTCCAATGTGCAGCTGTCCTCAGCCATTCTGTGTGTTGCAATAGGACTGTTGTTGCGCCCCACAGACATGACAGTGACAACAAACCTTCTTATCTTCATGTGCAGAGTCGATGACAGATTTTGAGAAAATCGCGAATAATTAAAAAAATCCTTATGTGTGTGGCCCCTTTGACTCAGAGTACCAAGGACTAGCTTCGAGAACTCATAAAACTTTGCACCACCAAAGTTTGATGGCTGCACTTTACTACACGTTTATCAGAGGAACAGCTCATGCACAGTAGGAAGGTTTGGAGACAGAGATGCCAGATGGTTTGGACACATGCAGAGGGGAGACAGAATGTTACCAATGGAAGACCTGGGCAGTAGAAGGAGAGGAAGACAACCATTTAGTGTTATGCGAGTGAAGACATGAAGAGGATTGGTGTGAGTAAGGAGGGTTCACCAGGGGGTTCAGGTGACTTGCTGAGGCATCCCTGGACTGGAAATGCAAGAGCCAAAGAAGACACACTTACGCCTAAAGAGAAAGCAACAGATTAAACCTACGTATTACAAAATGGTTTCTTCTCCAGTTGCCCACATTGTATTCAAATACTACTTACTGTTGTCTTATCTCTTCACCTGTCCGGCATCTTGATGCCAATCAGATCAGTTTGACTTTGTAGCTGATTGAATTCTGCTCCTTAGAAAAGCGACGTCAGCGACATTTTTCATGTGTATTTCCGGTGCCATGTGGGCCAAATGACAAAACATCACCGCACCAGGACAAGATTACCCAAATGCAGTTGTCATGCTTTCACTGTTTCATCTGACTTGATTTATTAGGCCTCATTTACATTCCTGCTCCTCATCGAGCTAATGGGCCTTAAAGACTGCCAGAGATAATGTCTTTAGATTAAAGTGAAATAACAGGCCACATGAATCACTCCGGAGCAGAGTGAGCTGTTGTTCCAGTAATGTGCAACATTAGTTTCAGACGGATTTTTGACACACAGACGTGTTCACATTCATTTTCTGCAACACCACATTGCTCCTATAGTCGGACCAGTAACGTCAGCTTCCACCTATGTGCTCTGTCAGCTGCCAACCGCTTGCACTACGTCCACTGGTTTATGGGGCTCTACACCTTCAGGGTGGATTGCCAACAGTTTCATGGCGATTCACGCCTTGTGTGTGCTCAGACCACAGGAACAGAGCCTGCAGGACTTCAGCGAGTTTTCCACGCCGCACACGCAGGCCGGGAAACTGTGTTGCTCAGGGATCATGGCTAATTGGACCGGACCGAGCCGATGTGTTAATGCCATAACGTGACAGCTTTATGGGGTTAAAAAATGTTAAAGCACATCCAAGTGTTTTTGTCAACATGCTTGAGTAGACGTTTGGCCACAAAATGAAGTGTGTAGAAACGAAAACGTCATGTGAAAACGCTTGGAAGTTTCTTGGAGTTGTAATGAATGGGAGCAAAAATATGTCACAAGATCTCTGACATTAAGAACAGAGCGCTGGGTGATGACAGTTTTATTCAACTTGAATAAGTGCACTGTATTGTCATGAAGGTCATTCCACTCTTTCACATCATGATACTGCAGCCTGCTGATCTGTCTACACTGATCCAGCACCTTCTACTTGTCTCACAACAAGTGGTTGCACAACGGCTTATTATTAAAACAATAAGCTTTTAAAGGCATAAATGAAAACTATCTATCTATCTATCTATCTAGCAAGCCAGATAGATAGATAGATAGATAGACAGACAGACAGACAGACAGACAGACAGATAGACAGACAGACAGACAGACAGACAGACAGACAGACAGATAGAGAGACAGACAGACAGACAGACAGACAGATAGAGAGACAGACAGACAGACAGACAGACAGATAGATAGATAGATAAAAAGACGGACGGACCGACCGACCGACCGACAGACAGATAGATACACCTCAGAACACCTTCAACTGCCGTCTATAACTGAGTGGGAAATTCCCAATTTACCTAACACTGAATGGTAAACAAGGGCAGGATGAAGTTCCTCCACATCAAGGTCACATCCCGATGTGCCGAACACAGTCAATCCAGCTCCACTACTTCTCTACAACGAACACACGCACAGTTGTTAAGTTAGCAAACAGAGCCGCCGCACTGAATAGGTTATTTACCTGCTACTATGCCCTCATTTCCACGTAGACTTCATGATTGAAAGCTGTGTTTTGCCAAAGTAGATCTGGTTCTGCAGGGCAAAAGTGATATACACAGGTTTTCTCATTAGCCGCTCTTTGTTCACCTACTTTCCTTCACCGCATGATTTGCATTTTTCATTCTTGAATTCATGACTTGTAAATACGGGATGTGCTTGAAGTCCTCTTTACCATTGAAAATAATTTCATTACAATACAAAAAGCTGTATTTACTGGG
This sequence comes from Synchiropus splendidus, assembly GCF_027744825.2. Classification (NCBI taxonomy): domain Eukaryota; kingdom Metazoa; phylum Chordata; class Actinopteri; order Syngnathiformes; family Callionymidae; genus Synchiropus; species Synchiropus splendidus. The sequence continues at coordinate 24,445,387 of NC_071340.1, read as the reverse complement.
CTGTATTACTGTTACTATTGTTTATTATTTATTGTATTTATATTTATATTTTTATTTTTTTGTCTTTTTTCCCCCAATTTATTTTAATGTAACGCTGTGAGGTTCCACTGCTATTTTTAAAAAAATTGTTTTAAATATTTTTGTAACTGTTTTTGTCAATTATTATGGGAAAAATAAAACTCCTGTGATTGGTGAAAAGGGTTTTCTGAACTCTAAAGGAAGGCACAGCATTCATCTCTTAGACACCCACATTTTTCTCCAGAGCCTCAGAACTGAACTGGAAAAAAACATGTTCTCCGGTCTTTGAAAAAAAGAAAAAACCTCAGCAGTACAGGCAGCGTTTTAATATTTTACAGGGAAGCAAAAGTTATAGACTGTAATAAATACGCACACATGTGCTGCTTGTGTCGGGTTATTGGCATTGGCAGGCTACATTAATATGTCACATTAAAGTGGACCGCCTGTTGACAAGTCCTGTGTGACCCTGTTGGAGTCCACTCCACACACACGCACACTCATGTTCCCCATAGCCAGAGTTTCCCCTCAGCATTCTCAAGTCATGTTTTGCAACGTTTCCTTCGCCGTGTAACTGAATACATGATGTGTCCCTGACTTCAAACTGAATATTGAGATTCAGATGGCGATGTGTGTCAACAAGCGCGGAGAGGAAGTGGCAGCGGTGGGAGAGAATGAGCGTAAGAAAGAAATTTGGAGCGCGAGGGAGAAAGACATCAAAGGCCAAGTGTTTTCCATACAAGAGGGCAAGCGGGACTTCAGATGAGACAAGCTCCTCTGTAAACAGCCTCCTCAGATCCTGCCAGCAGGAGGTTCCCCTTCAGCTCGCTGCTTTGTCTATCAAAGGCCTCACACGCATTGAGAGGGCACTGGAGCAGCACTCTGCCACTTCACTCCCTCCTCCCCCCCCCGCCTCCCGACTCTGAATCACAAAATAAAGGTGATTATCTCCTCCCACCCCACCAGTGCTTCCACTTCTTCTTTCTCCCCTCCAGCTCCTCATTCACAGTCTTCTCCTTCAAAGCTTCTTCTCTCAAAACATCCTCCGCCTTTTGCAGCCTCAAACCGCTCCAGAGGAAGCCTTGTCCTTCGACCTTGACGCGTTGAGAACCATCAGGAAGCGGGTCACAAAAGCGGCGAGGGCAGCCGCTGCGTCAGAAACCTCAGTGAGGAGTAATTGCGGGCCTGATTTTCTCCTTCTCCTCTCCTCGACTTCTTTCAATGAGCTTGAGGAGCTTTACAAGCTCCTCTTCACTCTCATCCTCCACTGATCAAAGCGCGCTCGCACAGATATATTTCCCCTCCCAGACAATGCCTCTTCTCAAGGTGCTGTCAGGTTCCCTTCTTTGCTTTAATTTCATCTCTTAAACTTTTTTTAATCCCCGTACCCCCTGCCTCCCTTCTCCTCTCTTTCTTTTGTGAGAGCTGTCAGCCATGACAGTTTGTTGCCAGGAGGGACTTGTGGGAAGGCAAGGTAGGTGCACTTTTACAAAGAGCTGCCGCCTGGCTGCACCTCACTCACACTGTCACTCAAAACCCGCACACACACACACACACACACGTAGGAACAGGCATGGCGACACGCCTGACATTTATGAGCCACTGCCAGCAACAACGTAACACACTGGCGCTCAATCCCACACTCTGCAACATGACAGACACCTTGACCTTGTGTTTGTGGTGTCACAGAAGATATGAGCGCTGCAGGGAGGGAGGGGCGTCGAGAGGAGCCGAAAAGCCAGTTGCCCTGTCTGTGTGTGTCAGATCATAAGCCAGGAGGAAACTCGGAGCGACAGAGCCGTGATGGAGCGCTGGCACCGGCGAGGCTTAGATGACAGACACGGGCTGACAGACGCTGACATCCCGCTGTCGCCCGCGGGAGACAAGCGGCCCTGAGTGAAACCTTAGGAGTCCTGCCTGCAGCCATGACTTCCAGCCAGCCCTCGCAAGCCTAAGCCCTCGCAGTTCACACAAAGACACCTGGGTGACAGTGAGGCGAGAGCAAAGAGGAGGACAAGAGAAGTATCATTACGTGTTCAGAGGGAAAGATGACAGGGAGTGAGCTCGCCTTGAGGGAAAGGATCGTGTTTGCCAAACATTAATTACACCTTTCCCCTCCCCTCTGCCACCCCGCTCCCTGCCTATCCGTCTTTATTTGAGGAGCGCCGGGGTAGCTCAGAGCAGGTGAATGGCTTCATTTGTTCTGGTGCAGGCAGTTGCAGGCAAGTGGAAGACTCATGATGAGCTTTTCCTTCAACTGAGCACGTCTCACTTCCTGATAGAAACGGAAGATTCCACGCTTCCCGCTGACTCCCAGTGTGGCTGTTATCGCTCATTTTCATGGTACATATCGCCCATTCATGACTCCTCGTGTGCCTCCTGGTTGGTCCAGTTGTCGGTGGTCAAAGTGGAAAACTTTTCTGCTAGCTGATGTGACTTAGAGAGAAGGTCTATTTCACTCTGTTTTGAGTATCTTTTTTAGCTGGGATGGGCTGGTTAGCCAAAAGCTCAGGCCCCTACCTGGAGGGACAGCATCGCCTTTATAGTCAGCACCATTGGGGTGTTATGAATTCAGTGAGAAATAAAAACAGCATGGCAAATGTTTTGCTGTTTAAATAAAGTTATGGAGAAAGAGAAAACATGGCGCGTGCCGTAGTGATCTGTACTTACTAGGAGGCACAGTGAGAGCCGCCTGGCCCTGGTGAGACGGCGATACGTGCGATGAACACGGGCGTTTCACACAGCCGTCTGTGTGAAATTTGACAGTCGCACACCTCTTAAGATTTTCAAGCTTCATTCTGCCAAGACCAACTGGTGCCAAGGCCAATTGTAAATGGTCCTGTTCCCGTCACAGTCTCGCACCCGCTTACGCTCCATTTGAAGATGACAGAAGTTTATTTGTCAAGAGCAAAAAAGCATGGAGGTTTACTTTTGCTGTGAGAGTTTTAAACGACATGTTTTATTTGCGTATATTGCTTTACCCCTGCTCACCGAGGTCACACTGTCACAACCAACAACAGAGATGATCTCTGGTACTTTTTTTCTTAGCTTAGTTTATACAACGGTGCAACTAATATATGGATTTTTACAGGCTAAAGAGCGTTTTGAGCCTCGACACATCAAACCGATGAAATCCCAGGCGTTTTATTCACCTTTAAATGCGCTGTTTTCGCCTGCGTCTCCACAGCTCCACCCACAGAGCTGATCTCCGGGAACAAGAAGCTGCAGCTGAGACCAGCTGTGGTGTCAGAACTTGGAACACGCGGGTGTACACAATGCATTTTGAGCGCTTTAATGTCAATAAAAGATGTGAGGAGTTGATGATTCCAGTTGAGAACATTGCCCAGTTTGTTTCATGAGTCAGTCTCCAGACTGGAGCCTGTGATACTCATGCATTTTTAACCCTTTCTACGGTGAGACAGCACCACAGAACCTGCAGCTTATGGATGAACAAGCTCTGTTTTCCTTCTTAAATTTAGTGGGCGTGTGGGCTAATTTTCCAGTGTGCTCTATAGTCTGGAATTGATGGTATTCTAGCGATTTATCTTCAATAATATCAGCTGAAAAATACATCTTTTGTTAGTCATGATCTAAAAACAACAGACAGTACGTTCTTTGCTTAAATGCAAGACAGCATCAAGAAAGTGTCCAGTGAAGCTGCAAGATGGCTACATTAAAAAAAAAGTTTATGTTTGACCAAAAAAAACCCCACATGTCATCGGGCCCATTTTTTCCTCTCTGTCCATACCTTTATGTAAACAGCAAAAAAATCATTAGCATTTGCCAACGTTGCTGTCCAAAACATTAAAAGGTGGACGTTGTTGCTGGACATTCTTGTTATTTTGTACATTTGTGTTTCTTTTATTCAGCCAGATTTGAATACACCCCCCAGAGTTTCAGCGTCTGAGAACAAGTGGAATGAAGGAAGTGGATCGCGATACTCTCCTCGGTGAGGACTCCAGATGCCGCCTCTGTGATAGTTGATATTTGAACTTCTATTTTAAACCGAGTCATGTTAATGGTCAAGTGGGAGTCCCTTTCTTGGAAATAATCCCCTCCAAAACACCCTCCTCTTGACGCTGTCTTCACCAAAGATCTCTGTCAACAACAAGGCTGGATCTCTTTTCTAGATTTATTTCCACGGCATGATTTAATGATGCCAATCTCCTGTCAGGAGACAAAGGAGGCCAGTGACAGAGTGCAACTGTATTACCACGCCTTCTACACAACCCAAACTTATTACACTCACAAGTGATTGATTTCTGGACGGTGAGCAGGACCAGGCAGGAACCTTGGAGGAGGAATCCCAAGCTGTGACAGTAATTGCTGTCAGGTCATGCAAAAATAACAAGTGGAGACTGACAAGTGGAATTCTTTGATAACAACCTGCAATCTTTCTTTCTTACCTCCTTTCTTTGCTTCTCTCTTTCGCTCGCTTGTTTCCTTCTTCCTTTCCGTCTTTCTGAGACCCACATTTTGTCAAAAGTACAAAAAGTATTCAGAGATGCATCCGAGGCCAAACCAGCTTGATTCTTTGGGAACCGCGGCCACTGCACAGACCTGCGACTGCTGACTCAGCAACTAAGGCAAGCTCGCAGAACAACTTGTTCCAGTCCTGAATACAGAACAAATCTTTATTGAATTGTCAATATGTGTCCGGCCTGGTGAAATTCTGAAAATCAAAGTGATCCAATTGTTCTGATTCTTTCCGTCATATTTAGCGATGAATCTTGAATGGGCTTTGTCACTCCAGCTCCACCAGAAAACAAGGTCATGTGGAGGTAAAACAAACGTTTGAAGGTATTTTTGGTGAGCCACCATCTGGAACCAGACATTTCTTTGAAGGATTGTCTACCATATCTTCATAAAAGAAATACAATTGAGAAAACAACAATAAATGCCCATATTGTGGAACAGTTTTCTGAAGATGAGATGGGACTCATCATTTATTGTGTTTCTTCAGTCAAAAATTGTCATTTAAATAATGCTTTAAATGTCTGTATTTGTCAAGTAATACTTTGTTAATGTTTCCAAAGTGGCCACCTCTGATCGACAAGGACTGATATTAGGAGGCAGTTGAACTCAAGTTCAAAGCCTGTTATTGCCCTCAAAATTGCAGCCTGGGAAGCTTTGTCAAACGTATAGTCAGACTTGAATAGTAGCTCCTGAAAGACAGTGAAATGAAACAGCAGAAGCACTCGTAGAGACAGTAAAAGGGTCACAGTGACATGAAAATGTCATGCCTTCATTGTCTTTGAGAAGCTGAGGAGGGCTGCTGCAAGGCAGTTGCAGCAGAGTACCGCACAATGATGGCGGAGTATTTCAATAGGTATTGAGTGAAGTAATGAACGAGAGCATTGCTTATTATCCCAGCCAGTCTAGACCATAAGCATGTGGAAGAGCAGCGAGCCACATCACATCCACTCTTTTGTGAGAGCTTTTTTCTATGTTTGACCAAAAAAAAAACAACATGTCATCGGTTCCTCATTTTTTCTGTCCATACCTTTATGTAAACAGCAAAAAATCATTAGCATTTGCCAACGTTGCTGTTAAGCCTCGGGTGCTACATCGCTCTCAGGTTTAAAGCTCGCCATGAACCTTGGATCTAGAATCTTTGTCGAGCGCTTGTCGGTACGACAGCGCAGCTCCTCACTCCGCAGCTTGTGTGTGATGTCAGATCCGCTGTGCATCTGCCTCGCAGTCTTTTAAGTTTCCCCCAACTACGATCGTGGGGCCTGAATTTTCCAAGCGAGATGCTGAAAGTATTCTTCACAGCGACGTCTCTCTCTTCTCGTCACTCATCTCCAGTGACAAACAACACATTACTTTGAGCGACAGCTCCAATCATTCCACTGTGTTTGCTTGGCAAGTTCAGAATGTGACTGACACTCAGCTCATTGGCTGGGGGGGTGGCGTCAGGAGGGGAGGGGAAGCGGGCAAGAAATTACACCGAAAACAAAATCCTTCGCAGCATGACAACTCCCTTCTCCCTCTGCCATCTCCAATCCCCCGCCTCCACTTCTCTTCCTCCTTTCCATCATCTTTACATTCCTGTCATTCCCTCTTTTTTAAGCGAAATCCGTTTTGATAGCAAATCACCACGGGCCTGCCAAATGACAGATAATCCTTCACAGTTTTATCACTAAACCCTCCGCTTGCTATTTTGTCTCGCAGCGTGTACAGTGCGTTCAGCCGCTGTTTGCTGATACGATCTGCCAGTCCATGCCAGTCGCGGCAGATCGCACACAAGGATGGAGGACGCGCCAGCCATTTATCATAATAATATTCTATATTTATTATTCAGATGATATTATGCTCATACATGTCCAAAATTTAAACAGCCTAATGTATTCCACCTCCAGCTCCTGCCATCACATCCATCACTGAGATGCCAAAAATGCGTCAAAGGATTGATGCCTGACATGACAATGATGATTTTGTTACGCTAAGAAATATAAGCGCAATCCCTGGATACGCTCAGTCTATCCACAGACAACTGAGTCGACCTGATACCAACTTTCTGATGTCTGGAGAATAACTGTACGGGGTGGAACTGGAATTGCTTGTAGCATGCGGTTAGCAGAACGACTTGGACAATAAGGGTGTTGTTTAGCTGGGAAAAGATGAAAAAAAAAGTTCAATGTATCTATATAGGTATGATACAGGCATGCCATTAAATTGCATGCTAAAACTAGATTAAAATTTTAATCTCAATTAATCGCACTGCAGATGAGTTAAATGAGACAAATTCGTTCCCACAAAATAGTGGCCAATATTATATATATATATATATATATATATATATATATACAGTGTTGTGCATTGACTGTGTTGTTGAGCCTCTTCAGCACCTCTGAGGTCATTCTAGAGAATGTTCTTGACAGTATCTACCGTGTTGGGCTGCTGGAGTAAACAACTGTTTGCATGAGGAGAAACAGTAAGTAATAGTAAGTAACTTATTTTGAGTTACATTTAGAGGAAGGCCAGAAATGTACGATTACATTTTAATCTAATGACAGCCCTTTTCAATATAAAGGCAAAGGTCAATGAATAATAAAATAAGTTTAACCCATGAAAAGAGTCTGACTTATAAACCAAAACTGAATGTGCAAAGTAATGAATAAAGAAAAACGCTCGTCTTTTTTAGTTTTGCTCATGAGGGCTGCGTAAGTGCAGGTAAAGGGTCATCCACGTCTGGTTCGACAAGTTTTGAAACACGATAAAACGAGTGGAATAGAGGAAGGAAAGCCCGGGGGCATGAGCGAACCAGAGGCAACCCTAACCCTACCTGCAACAGAGAATTATATAGAGATCATGGAAGAGAAAGAACAAACGACAAAACGGACACATGCTTGTGGAGAATACAGTCCCGGAGGGATCAAAGCTATAGTCTAATGGTAGAAACTATACAAGTTTAGTTTCCAGTGTTTGAAGCTGTCACAAACAACAATACATTTTTTCTAGGTTATTGGTAACAATGTTTTTTTCTTCGAATTCATTCACTCATTCGTCCTCTAATGCTTGTTCCCTAATAAGGATTGAACTAGGCTGGATCCCAGGTATTTTGGGTGAAAGACGGGGGACACTCTGGACAGGTCGCTAGCATTTCATGGGGCACACCGTGACAATCAACCATTCACTCTCACACCTCTGGGCAATTTAGAGTCCTCCATTAACCTTCATATGTTTTTGGACTGTGGGAGGAAACCGGAGCAAGCAAGGGGAAAACATACGCAGAACTCCACAGAGAAAGGACTGTGGTTGACCTAAAGGTCTGTTTATGCTCCTTTGATGTACGAAAATGTACCCGTCCTTTTCAGACATTGCTACCATCACTGATCACATGCTTCCATGTAGTCATTTCGTTTGGATTGCTGTTCACCAATATATCCACCAGGGGGAGCAGCCCACAGTCAAAGGTTTATGACATCAACAAACTCCAAACCCAACATGGCGACTGTGGAAGAAGCATGGATCATGTAGCTTTGCACAAAAGTGGAAACAGAGACAGCGTTGTAGGAGGCGGTGGTCGGTAAGGACATTAAATATATCGCGACTGGAGGACGGAGAGTTTCCACCATTGTTATGTCTTCTTCCTGTCTCATTAGAGCTAGGTATCGGGGAGTAACAGCAACACTGCCCCCCATGGTTTCCTGTGGTACTGCTCCGTTTGGTCCGTATATGTAAGCTTTGTGGAAACGTGCGAAATGAACGCAGAAGTCTCTGTTTGTACATCCATAAGTAAGGAAGAGCATCAATGGGCCTTTAGTTAGAACACTGGGCCCATTTCTTCGCATTCAGTAACTTTTGTTTCCCATAAATAAATCAAACGTTCACTTTAGTCCGTACATATGTTCCGCTGACATCAACGATCACTGTAACTCCACTTCAGAGAAAGAGCCGCTTCACGTCACTGTGTTTAAGACAAAGGAAGGAGGGTGTCAAACCTGAAAGTTCTGCTTCGTGTGAAGTGTGTGAGGCAGCTGCTGTTATTAAGTCAAAAGTGCACGTAAAGGTCAGATCATTTGTGCTCACATTGCCAAGACGTGAGTCACACGGCAGAAGCCGAAGATGACAAACCGTTCCAATCGTCATCTGTTTGTGTCCTGCATCTATCATTTTCCCATTACTCCTCAATTATCCCCATTAAAAACGAAAAACTAGCCGACTCTTCTTAATGGCAGATCGCATGCTACGGCGTGATTATTCACTGCTGTCAGTCAAGAGCGTGACACGTCCGCCTGGGCCGCGCATCAAAGGGAACGCTGCTTCAACGTTAGCCCGATGACAAATACGGGCGGTGAAAAGTAAGAAGAGGAATTAACTCCGGAAAGCCCTGCCTCCAATAATGGGCCGGCCTGAGGGATGACTGTGATCCGGCAGACGCAGAGAAAGAAAGAGCCTGAAGAGCCTCCATTCTTCTTCACTGTACAGAACATTTACCCTTGAATGTTAAAATCCCTATCTGATGAAGAGTTAAATCCTGCGAGTCATTCATTCAAGGCTAAGGAGGAGTGAGCACCAGACATAATTCATCCACCACAGTTCTCCCTCCGGGTCAAACAGGGCTGTTTATCTCCAGCCAAATATCCACTTCAATATTTGCTGTGAGGGAAACAAGCACCAACAGTGACCACAATCTTGGCAGCGTTGGATGTCAAAGGTAGAGCAATATGCAAATGACTTTTGATAAAAGAGATGCGATCTAAAACAATTATCGCTGCGGCACATACTTCGCTCTCCACTTCACAGAGGTGTTGAGCTTTAATAGCGGTGGAAGGGCTGTTTGATCTGTGTGAGCGTTTAGCCACGATGTGACTGTACACACAAGTGTGTTTCGGTGAACCCGACGTCAGGGTGTGGGCAAGAGAAAGAATGGAAGAAAGAGAGTGGGATTTACAGCGGAATGTGATTTATGTTGTGGAACTTTGATCTTTTAAAAGGCTCTGGGATTTTATACAACAATAATTCTCCTTGGCCTCAGCCGAAATAAATGATGTGCCCGTGGCGGCTGTCCAGCCAAGGCTTTAATAGACTGATGTTGGACAGTGCTGGGCGGAGAATGAAGCGGCGGGTGGGGTTGAAGGGGAGGCTGCGACTCCACTTGACATTTTCACAGATTTCATGAGAGCTAATCCCAAAGGTGAGATGTTATGAGATCATGTTACTTGTGAAAACATGGGCCAGAAGTGCAGCCGCGCCTCTCCCGAGGGCAGAGAGATTGAAACTCCTAATACATTTTTCAGCAGTTTTGCTACCGACTCATGGAATATTGATTCTGCTCTCATGAAGGGGAAAAAAACTGACCATCTGTTGCTACGTTTTTTTTTTTTGGGCAGACCGTCTAAAAATATACCACCGCCACAAGCACATGAATAAAATCCTGTAGATATTTCCCTCCATAAATCTAATATTTTCTGGAAGCTGGTTGTGATCCGTTATTGGTGCCGTGATAGTGTTCACGCAAGCGTGTTTTTAAAAGTCCAATATTCCATGTCGAGTGAAGAGACATCTGTTCTGTTCTGTTTGCTTGTTTAGCGGTCAGAGGTCATTCGCAGTTAAAAGACAAGCAGCCCCGCGGCCAGTACAGACCTTTTGCTCGTGGACACTTCAGCATAGCATATGTTGGTCGTCCTCAGGGCTTGACCTTGTGTTCTGCTCTTGAAGGGCTGACTCTGCTTTACAAACAGCTCGAAAACAGTTCAGAAAAAGTGGGTTTAACGGTACATTTCAGCCGCTACTGCTCCGTTTGGTCCGTATCTGTAAGCTTTGTGGAAACGTGAAATGAACGCAGAAGTCTCCCTTCGTACCGGAATACATATGTAACGAAGAGCATAAATGGGCCTTAACGTGGAACACTGGGCACATTTCTTTGCATTTTGTGACTTTTTTTTTCCGTAGATCAAAATCAAACGTTCACGTTACACCACACATATGTTCCGCTCACATCACCGATCACTGTAACTCCACTTCAGAGAAAGAGCCGCTTCACGTCACTGTGTTTAAGACAAAGGAAGGAGGGTGTCAAACCTGAAAGTTCTGCTTCGTGTGAAGTGTGCGAGGCAGTTGCTGTAATGAAGTCACTTCAATATTTTTAACAAATTCATAAGAAAATATTGAAGAAATATTGAAGTGAAACGCGTTTGCTTTCTTCCCTGTAAAGAATAGACTACAGCGTATATAACGAAAACCTGAAACAGAATGGACCAGGAAGTCCAGCCTGGAATTGGCGTCAGTGGACTGCTAGCGACTTGTCAAGTTGTTGGATTGCAACCAACACTGACTTCCCCTCTTGACTTTAAAGTTGCGTTAAAAATGTTGGTCAATCTGCTGGGGGCGGGTCTAAAGGAAGTGGAAAGTCGGCATGTTCGACTCTAACTCATTCTCTTATTGTGCACTTGGATGCCACCGTTTCTGGGGTCCAACAGATCCTTCAGCACCTGGGTGAGTCAAAAATTCCAGCGAACTCTATGTGCCTGTATGGGTTTTCTCCAGGTACTCCGGTTTCCTCCCACAGCCCAAAGAATGCTCACTAGGTGAACTGGAGACTCTGAAATTGCCCTGAGGTGCGTGTGAATGGTGTGTGTGCCCTGTCATGGACGAAAACACCCTGTCCAGGGTGTATTCCTGCCTCTCGCCCAGTGACCGCTGGGATAGGTTCCAGCACTCCCCGCGAACATGAAGCACTGGTTAACTGTACGGGTTAGTTAGGGATGTACAAAACAACCACAACATTCAGCCACTCATTCATTCATTTAGATGTCTATCACTCAAAATCATCATGATTTTTTTTTTAATGTATTTATTCTTTTGTTTTATTTTAGTTTTACGTTATTGGATCATAAGGAAATAGATCACATTTTTCCTCTTGTGTAAAACATTCAAAGTAAATTCCCTTGAAGTCGTCCGATCACTGATTTTCTGCTGATTAAACATGTTCGTGCACTGTCATAATGACTTTATTACATTTATATGTAATGTCATGCAGCACACATTATGTCGTTTCCTGACACTGCTGACACTGGTAAATAAATAACACGTCAATGAAATGGTTTTCATGTGCATGTACTGTTCTTTTTATTTCGTTTTTCCCTTTTTTTTTGTAATTGTCGACATATGTTTTAACTATTCAGTTTTTCTTGCTTCTCAGTCGTCTCAACAGAGCAAAGCAGATGATTCACATTTTTAAAACATGTCATCACAGGTGGGATCACATGAAGCGCCGCAGGTGTGTTGACTGTCTATTTCAGTACCAAAGAGTCTAAACTAGTTGCTTTGGCCAGGAGACTTTCTTGTTGCAACAAAAACACACCAATATCACATTCTTCCGCTCACTACGGAGGCAGCTTCTCCATGCACAAGGTTTCACGTTCGGTTTTTATGGCTTCTCCCACAAACACTGTAAATTTACAGCAGTAAACGGATAAATGAAACAAACGTTAAATCTGCCTGGACAGAGTCGGTTCAGAGTTCTGTTTTCTCACACTTCTTATTAGAGCGCTTTGTCTCTCCACCGCTCACTGAAACATTCAGCCTTAATATATCGCAGATTTCACTGCGGGGAGTTGGAGTCGAATAAACAACAAGTTTCCATCTGTTGGTCCATTTTTTCCCCCCAATATTGATTTGTGGACAATGTTTATGAGCGTCACTTGTCAGTGGATGCAATCTGGTATTCCACTTGTTTCCCGTGTCAATAATCTGTGTTGGTTTAAGATAGCATAGCATAACCCGGGTCATTTTAGATCTCACTTTTCAATGCGTGCTGATTTCTTGGATGGTGCCATTTTATTCTATTGTGTTTCTTTGCAACTCAAAACAGATTTGGGCAGAAAAAAAATCACAAACTAAGTCTGTTCTTTTGCATCTTCCAAGCACACATAGCCTTTCTTTGTTTTCAGTTTTGTCTCTCACTTTATCAAATACTTTGCTTTACAGCCTTTTTTTATACTCTCTCAAGAACTTCTTTTATAGCTCAGCGCCTGTGCTAGCTTCAAACCCGCTGTCAAAAAGTCAGCCCAAAAAAAAAAGAAGTTTGGTCTCCATTTATTTATATACTCTCAGCAAGTAGCAGTAATAAATAGTTTTCATTTCAATCATGAGCTGCGCTCCAGTAACATCCTCTCAGGCATACAAACAACTGCAGTCTTAAATATTGTTCAGAATGTTTTGTACCTTTGAAAACCGCGATGAACAACATGTGCTAGAGGCTCGACCCATTCTAAAGTCCAGTTCACCATGTTCTTTTTGGGGCCTCTCCATTCCTCTTCATTATTAACTCTTGACTTGTTAACAATTCACAAACCCAGTCACTGGAGATCACATTTTGAAGCGCGATCCTTTTCTACTGGGGAACGGAGCGGGGAAAACCGCAGCTCAGCGGTGTACCTGCTCGGATCTCACATTAGCATGTGAGTTTCTGTGGCAGCTGGAGATACTCAGCTGCGACTCTTACGCGGAGCTTTGAAATAGCAATCAATGCCTTTATACTGCAAGGAGGGCTCGTAAAAGTGTCATTGGGAGGAATATACGACGTCGTATTTCAGCCTCCCCTCCCTATTTTTAAACACTGAGTTACGGCTGTAAGGATGTGTACCCATTAAAGGTGATATGATGTATTTTCTTTCCGTGTTCACAAAGCTATTCATCAGCAGTGTCCAAGAAGAAAAACCACACTTACTCTTTCACCTCTTCTTCTTCTACAGGCTGCACCTTCACCCCCTCACCTCTTCACCCCATCACCCTCCCCCCCCCTCCCTCTCCTTGTACACTGTCTTTAGTAATTTACGACACGCCGGGAGTGCAACCCTCTGGAAGGAACTGCAAGAGCAGCCCGCTCTCTCTCTCTCTCTCCTGGCAACCTTTTGGAAAAGACTAAATTTGGCCGAGTCAGCTGCTGCTGTACATTACCAAACAAAAGATCTTTACAAACTCGAAACATCAGGAAGAGGAAAAACGCAACAATCCACTTCAACCACGGGACTGCACTTAAAGTTTTCATGTCTTGAAGTGAGTTATGAAATGTGGCCCTGAAGGGCTAAACAATGAATCATTAAATCCATAAACACAACACTCAAGGCCAAAAGCAGAAGACTAACTGCAGAAAACAAAACACAAATCACGCTGCGTGACACCTAAACCAAAAAAACATGTTGCCACGGCGATAAAAAATATATCACACAACGTTTAGATGAGAAAAACACAAATGGTTTACAGAAAAATCGACCACGAAAATGAGCTGATTTAACCATGTGTTGACATCAAAATAAGATAAAAAGTTCAAGAGATCAAAGGAGACAGACCATGACAAATCCTAAGGAAAAAAAATACCTCGTACTGAAATCCAGGAGCCAAAAAAGACATAAATCATGTTAAGCTAAGTTTGTCCAAAGCAAAACACATATGGCACAAAGCAGTATTTCACATCAAATGAGCAACACAACTCGGAAAGTACTGAGACAGAGCAGACCTCTGCTATAAGACTTGTTCAAATAAAATAATTTAAAAAATTCCAGTTCCATTCAATAAAACATAAATGAGTCCAAAAAAATTCTGTCACGTTGATGCATTTCAAGGCTAAGAAAAATCTTGCAAAAGTAAAGGAAAAAGGTTCCTGAAAAACAAGACAACAAAAGCCTCCACAGCCAAAACAACAACAAAAGCAAACTCAAAAGCACAAAGACAGTTCGGAAGAAGGTGAAGGAAAAGAAAAGGAAACATACAAAGTAAATAACAATATAACTTATTTATAATGAACTTGCCTATTGGTTTGATGTTCTTCACAGGAACTGTGAGACCATGCGCTACTTTTTAATAACATCCAGTCCCAAAAATATCACGCTAGAAGAGCAGAAGCATCAGACAAACAGTGGTTTGCCCTTTTGTCATAAGGCCATCACCATAGCGCCCCTGAGAGCACCAGCACATACATACATATATATATGTATATAGTGTACCTGGTGATAACGTCTCTTTACATCTTTCAGTCGTATTTTATTGGCTGCTGCTATATTAAAAGCCTGTCTGCACTTTTATTTGTGTGTGTGTGTTTGCACACTATCATCCCACCCAACCTGTTACTGGCACACTGTTACACGAGAGGTGAAATAAATCAAGAGAAGGTGCAATTATTACAACCAGAACAGAGTTGTTGCTGCTGTGTTTGGCCCTGTGTTTGTTAGTGTGTGTGTGTGTGTGTGTTTGTCGGAGGAGGATTAATCTCCACAGCTGAGGCAGTAGCTACGGTCAGCAGGGGAAATATTTCATAAGTGTCACTTTGGCGTTCAACGCCGAGTTGGAAATGAGAATGCGCAGTTGCAAAACAAATGGCTGCGTGTGACGTCGCGGGGCGGCTTGATATATGGCCGTGCCTGACTTTCATGTATTCATCTGAGCCGGTGAATTACTGCCAGAGTCGAGCGTGGTGCTTTGTCACCACAAGGAGCGAGCGGGGGAAAATATTTTGGCCGCATGAGGTCTATGTCTGGAATGTGTTTTCCATTACCGCCAGCTCTCTATAACTCCTGTGTTTTTTTTATGGACGGAGAATTCATAAAAGTGAAGCCCAACTTATGCTTTACCACATTTAGTTCAACTCAATAAAACCGGATGGATTTAAAAATCCACCTCATGAGATGTTTTCCATTCGCTCTTAAATGGCCTTGTATATTGCCTTTGTCAGATTGGCCGTGTTTAAAAGCGAGCGTGGCGGATTTTTCTTTTTTTTTTTTCTGCCGCGGCGTTGACCTGGGGTTGGCGAGCTCCTGCAGAGAGATTAATGGTTTGGGCGGGCCGCTTCAATAACCGCGTGTTTGATGTGTCAAGTTTGAAAGGCGCTGATTTACTTACACATTGATAGCTTTTTAATTGAGTAATGCCATCCGTCGTCACATTAAAGAAGCGGCAGCTGACATGACCTACTCTCTCCCTGCAGGCCATTGGTGACTGACAAGCACTGCTGAACCCCGCCCTCGCCGCCATGTATCATCATCGCCGGTTGTGTTTGGCAGGAAGTCTGTGGCGGCTGCCACGTCCAATCGCTTCTGCCCATCAGCAGGTCAGGAATTCTGGAGTCTTCAGTAGAGTCCAATGTTCTTTTATTGACAAGGAAATGTGTTGTGGTTTGAAGATTATGCTACATACAGTAGAATTGGTTAAGAGGAAAAGTCGGGTTGTGTTTCTGCATTTGGGCCCAGAAATACTAAACCAGACCTTCTAAATTACAAAAATGCATGAACTACTTTTCTCACGTTCTGTGACCAGTTTGACGCAATGGACTGTTTAGGAAACTAAAATCCACCCCTTTTTTCTCGTGTTCTGAACTCTGTGGCTTATACAATACGCGGCTAGTATGTGGAGCTAAAGAGCGTCATGCTGCCAAAATACTGAGCCTTGTCACATCAAACCGATGACATCGCAGGCGTTTTATTTACCTCAAAATATGCCCACAGAACTGCTCCCCTGGAGAAGCGGAGACGCTGTGGTGTTAGAACTCAGGACAGGTGAAAAGAGCCCATTTTAACGCTTTGTTATGTTCGTTTTCGGGTGCTTTTATTTTGTCGTTTTGCCGGCTGTGTATTTCCGTTTCTTGTGTGTTTCCGTTTCCCGTTTTGTCTCCTGCTGGCACCGATTTAACTGCATATCTACACCTCGGTGCCAGTTAGTGTTGCCAGATGGTTACTTCGTGTTCCAACAGTAAACTTCTTCCTTTCGTGATTCAGACCTCCCGTTCTGTTCGATTGTTCTTTGTGCGTGCGTGCTTGTTCTTTTTTCAACTGCCTTCTCTGTTCTTCTCCTCGCTTTGTTTTCTGTTTATCTTGCTTCTCCTTACAATACTGTGTGAGTGTTTTGTGTAACTCACCTGTAGTTTTCTCTCAATTTACTCCTCGTGTGTGTGGAATGCCAGGAGTGCCAGAATTAAATGATAAAAAAAGGGATTGGAAATGGAGACATTAACTGGAAGCAAATCGGAAATATATTTCGAAATACGTAAAAATTGGCATAAATATAGTTATCTATTAGCCTTGGAAAAATGGAAAATAAATGTGGAAAAATAAAAAAATTAAATAAATAAATTAAAATTGAAATGCGTGAGGAGGAAAAAGAGGAGTTGATAAAAGAGTTGTTAAGAATTAACTTGTTGGAAATGCAAATAAAAAAAATTACAAATGGGATATATGCGATGTGACAACATGGTGACAACATGGCATTAATGTCAATAAAAGATGTGAGGAGTTGATGATTCCAGTTCAGAACATTGCCCAGTTTGTTTCGCGAATCAGTCTCCATGCTGGAGCCCGTTTTCCAAACTAGTTAAAAGTGACCCTCATGCATTTTGACGCTGGGTGCACCACTGACCTTTGTACGTCGCAGACAGCACCACTGCACCCACGGCTTATAGACCTCTGCGGCTCATGGATGAGCTGGATCTATTTTCCTTCTTGAATTTAGTGGGTGCGGCTAATATTCCGGTTACATTTGCATTTTCCTTCTGGACGATATCGTCATTTCAAAGCTAAAGATTTATGCCCGAACTGCACGTCTGGCACATCTGATGACATTACCGAAATAAGGTTGCAACTGGACCAATGCCAGTATCTGGCATGAAACAGGGAGGCGATCTCACCATTCTTTGTTGGGAGCGGCCGCCATGTTTTTCTCTCTTTACACCCAAGTTAGATGCGGGAGAGAAGTCATGGGAAAATGTACTGCACGGTGAAAACATGTTGATCACATGATTGCATTGTTTTGCATCGCAACTTCTTTTAAAATCTGATAAATCGTCAAATCAAAGTCTAAAAATATAACAGCTGTTCTGCCGCACCAGGAAGCACAATGGATTTGAGCTATTGATGGGAAACAAGTTGTTGGTGCAAGAAATATTTTTTTGTCTATCGCTTCCTGTAAAGTTGTCAATCTTATCACAACTTGAAAGTCATGCTTCTGGGTTCATGTGTGGCTTTTCTCATCGCGATAATGAAAAAAAAAAAAAGATTGAATTACTGCGGCATCAAATGAAGTGAAAATTAAAAATGGATTATTGCAAAATCTTGTAAAAATCAATCAGAGGTCAAAATATTGCCGTCGTTGGTCATTTTATTAGAGTCAAGCGTTCAAGCCATCAGTTTAACAGACGTGTCATCTGTCGGTGCTCCATCCAGCAGAGTCTGAGGGCGGAGCTAGAGCGGCAACATTGATTTCTTCTGTCACTGGCGAGAACGCTAAGATGCAGTCTTGGCTTGATGCCACTGACCAGCTGGGTGAGAATGTTGCTTTGGATAACCAATAGACTCAATAACAGTCAACAAATATGTGCACCATTAACATGACCATCAGCTCCATCTGAGAGAGAATGAGTTGTGTGTTTGGTTGTCAGAACCAGTATTCTCACACGGGACTGTGGTCTTGGGGCTGATGTTGTCTAGGTCCTTTTTTGAGGACAAAATTTACGATCTTTTCTAGCCGCGCTCCGCCATATTGCGAGTGCAAAACTCGAGTGCAAAACGCAAACAACATACAGACAAGATTTGGTTCACCCGAATAAGTTCCGTGGAAATAAAATGACAAGCCAAAGAAGGGGAGCAGTCGTGTGAAGGTAGTAAACCGAACCGCCATCACATCATCAGAACTCTTTTGATGTCATCTGAAATTTCACACAACAATGTGAAACAATCTGATTGGAGGCAGACGTCTGGGAGAACGGGCCGGTTCACCTCTTGTATCCCCATCTCTCCTTGATAACCGCACAATAGCGGCTTTTGTTTCACATTGTTGAGAGGGCTCGAGATTGGCACGGATGTGGGCTGCATGTGGCCTACGTGCTTGTCTGCAGATGCATTTCAGGTGTAGCGAGTGTGACAAGGCAGAACCTTGCACCGCGTAGGATTCAGGAATGAGAGTACCATTCTGCGAGCTCAGAGGAAAACCTATTATCCGGGTGTGATTATAATGCAGACAGATAGACGACAGGTAGGCAGAGTGGATAAGAGCGTTAGCCCGCGAGACCTGACAAACTGACAAGAGACACAATCTCCCAAAGAGATAAGGCTGTCAGCTGAGGTCTGACTTTGATACACACACACACAAATATGCCATTCCGATACTCTGATTCCGAAGAATGTACCAACTTTTCGGCTCATGCTCTTTTCCGAGCAGCAGCCACTTCCTTCCTTGTGAGGAGAGCGTGGAGGATTACTGTGTCAAAGACTGAACCAGAGGTGACCGCAGAAAGATAAACTGGGATGTGTGAATACATTAAGCACACTGTGTGGATATTGTTTGTGGACCTTTCAGCTCAAGGAAATCCTTGTTTCAACATTCTGTCCCAGCTGGAATGTTGCCTGTGAGGTGTTTGGGTCTAAATGCCATGTCTGCTACACCCCATGAAACTGTCTTAATCCACTTTTTCCCCCCTTGGTTTTATTGCCGCTGGAGAAAAGACCGGGGATGGAGCAGAACCCCGGCCCCAGGCCTCTATTCCCATTCCTCACACCCCATAAGTCAGTCACAGATAATTAAATAGGAGTTATTTACACCGCTTTTTTATTCCCCTTCCATGTCTCTCTGGCACTTTTATCATTCCTCGCTCCTTCTTTTTTTGTACAGTAACAGACGCAGCCAGGACTCTGACTCTGCCAGACACCAGAGGTGAAGTAAGTGCTTGAAAAAATACCACCCCAAAATGGGCCAATATCACATCGGACCGTCATTAAACATCTTCCTAATGTCTTAAATCTCTCAGCGAAGACAAGTGATCCGATGAGGATTTTGGGAAGCCAGGCTTCTGCTCAACATCAGTGTCACATATTTACTCTGAAGTCAGGCGAACACCAGCCTTTCAACACAGCCATGAATCAGCCCCACCACAGAGCTCAGGCGTCCATCACAGGTCCCAGCGGCTCTATAAATCTCATGATCACAGGGGCCATGTGGGGTCCGACCCTCCTCTCCCCTGCCTCATCCCAGAGGTGTTTTTTTTTTGTTTATGCTACTGCTCCTGCTTTGATACTAGCATGGAAAAGACATGGAAATGGCCCGAGGGCCGGCCAGACCTTGACATGCTGGGAATCCTCTTTAACAGAAAAGCTGCCCCCCCTCCCTAAAATATACACAACAGGAAACAGCCATCAGTCATCAACACGCCAAAACAGCTGTTACCAGCCGACATCAAGGGGACACATGAAAGGAGCTGCTCCCTGTTGTTTGAGCCCTCCCTTGTTTCATTCTCTCGCTGCCTTTGTCTGGTTTTCCCAATCCCCTCCTCTTTAGTCTACTTTTAAGCGCCCCCCCCCTCCTTCCCTTATGCAACCCCACCCACACTGCACCCACTCACCCTTTTTAACAAGTGGGTGACTGCATGAGTCGGAAAGCTCACGTATTAACTGTCAGTTGTTAAAAAATAACATGTTTGAAATTCCCTTTTAAAGCCCTCGGAGATACCTTCAAGCCTTACAGTGAGCAGGCAGTTGTTGTGCGTCACCTGTTTATGTGTCTGGGCCCCGAGGCGACGAAAGACATTTTTAAACAAACACGCTGATTCAAGAGATGATTGTGCCACACTTAGTGCATTTTTTGTGTGCGCGTATTCTTGGCTCCTCTCTGTAGGTCAGTGAAGCGCGAGTGGCAATGTGTGGGTGGCGAGTGACGGCTGGGCCTAATGATGACAGGTCAAACAGTGACGCCGGTGACAGACGCTGGAGTGATTTCATCCGCTCGCACCGACTTTCCTGGCACTTGCTGACAAACAGCAGCCACGTTTGTGAAGGAGAATGGTGCATATATGTTTGTGTTTCAGGCAGTCAACACTGAGATGTCAAGTGCTGAAGAATACTGAGCAGGAAGGGCGAGTTTACATTTTCAAATCTAGTGTGTTATCATTTTGTTTTCTCTGTTCATTGACTCTGTTAAATAAAGCAGTGTACCAATGTTTAAATATGGCATATTGAAGTTCAAATCAACATTTTTTTTTGTAATAAAAGGGGCTCTGTTGTTAAAATACATCGATTTGTGCTTTTAAACCCATGCTCACTGTTTGGAGACTTTTGCAAAACACGAAACGATTGAAATTCAATCATGCAAATTCACGATACTCAAATTAAACATATTAGCTCTCAGTAACACTGGCACTTTGTGTCACTTAATTTCAGTTCATTTCAAGTATCTGCGGCTGAAAAGCACCATTTGTCTCTTCCACATTAATTCCACTGAGGCCATGTTT
Source organism: Synchiropus splendidus (assembly GCF_027744825.2). Lineage (NCBI taxonomy): Eukaryota > Metazoa > Chordata > Actinopteri > Syngnathiformes > Callionymidae > Synchiropus > Synchiropus splendidus. The sequence continues at coordinate 24,424,656 of NC_071340.1, read as the reverse complement.
TCTGAAATGTTTTGGAACTGATCATATTGGTGTGGGTGGAGGTCACTGTCATAAATCTGGCATGTGGAGGTAGACCCCACCCCCGTGCCTTTAATACGCCCTTACCGAGAATACTGTCGCCGGATTGGACGGCGGTCCTGCTCTTTGAAGCTCCTCCCCTCCCCTCTTGTATGTGGGAGAAGTGATGAACTGGAGCTGCTGCAGAGACACAAGTGCGCACAGAGGAGGACGTCCTACCCGGAGATATCCCGACACTTGACGGTTTTTTTTTTACTCCTTTCACCACATTGGATCACGGACCATCCAGGAATATCAGCTTCTCTGACTGAAGAGACCGATAAAGGATGACACTGGGACGATTGGTTGCTCTTTAGACACTGTCGCGGTCTGGTTTGAAGAACGCGCATTGCGCACATGCCAGTTTTGGATTACACTTCTTCTTGCTGTTCTCTCGTCATCATGAACAGTTCTGGCAACATAGTTTCCTAACTTGGCCTGTCGTCACGCACGATTTTCTCAGCGTACGACCTCATCCAGATGAGAGATATCCCCGGCGGAGCTGACGCGCTTTTACGCAGACAGTCCCCGGAGCGCAGCGGCGATCCACGCAGATCATTAGCTGAGACGCGCTTGACTTCCACGAACGCGCCTCGTCCGTCTCCCTCGGATCCTTCTCGGCAGGCAAAGAGGCTCCCGATCCGGATTGTAAAGATGTTGACGGCGCACAGCGGCCACTTGCTGCACCCGGAATATCTCCAGCCGCTCCAGTCCGCTCCAGTCAGCATAGAAGTAAGGAAACCATTTTAACTGTTTTTAAAAAGTGACACAATAGACTGCTCTCTTCACTTATATTATCACTTTATTGTGAGCAATCTGGTGCGCAGTTAATGTGCTTCTCTGCGCGTATTCAAGGCTTCTCTTTTTAGATTAGATTGATTTATTTTAACGTGCTTTTAAACCCAAGACAGAGCAACAATAATGGATCAAAACTTGAACATATTTGTACATATAATTAGGTATTTGACAATAGTATTTTCAGATGAAATGTTCCTGACGGTTCTTCATGTTTTTCTCCCGTCTAGCTGGATGCCAAGAAGAGTCCTTTGGCTCTACTGGCCCAGACCTGCTCACAAATTGGTAAACCGGACCCACCTTCCTCGTCCAAGCTGGCCTCCCTCTCCTCGGGTGGTTTAGGAGACAAGGAGTCATCCAGTCGTTCTTCCAAATCTGGAGAGCAGCACCAGGATGACAAGTCCAGCTTCAAGCCATACTCCAAGTCATCGAGTGACACACGCAAGGATGTTCTAGTGACCAAGGGGCCTTCAGAGAAAGCATTCCGAGTGACCAACGGCGGAACCAGCGCATCGTGTCCATCTTTTCCACCTCACTCGCGGTCACCACCGAGCTCCAGCTCCCCTCCCCTGCATCCCCAGAGTCAGACCCACAGACAAAGCCAGTCACCCTCCAGCCAGCCACCAGCCCACTCTCAGGCCCTGCACGTGGACAGCAAGCCTGCAAGCACAGAGCCGTCTAGTTTGGACAGTAGCAACTCTGCGAAAAAAGACTCAGACTCAGCAAAGCCCGGGATGGACGGCGCTCAGTTGGCCAACTCCAGCCATGTAAGAGCTAGCGCCAACTCAAGCAACGCTAGTTCTTCAAGCAGCCCGAGGCCGGAGAGCAAGACTGACTCGCAGGCCTCCTCGCAACCAACCCTGAGCTCCGGCCACATTGCTCCGGTGTCACCCTTCAAACCGGGACATTCCGTCTTCCCTTTGCCTCCAGCTTCAATGGGCTATCACGGCTCCATCGTGGGGGCCTACGCAGGCTACCCCTCCCAGTTTGTGCATGGCTTGGATCACACCAAATCAAGTCTGGGGTTAGGACTTCCTGGAAAGCATCCGAGCTCCAGCCCACTGACAGGAGCTTCTCCTCCTTCGCTAATGCAGGGCTTGTGCCGGGACCCGTACTGTCTGACCTACCCTAATGCCCCACACCTCGGTGGAAGTAACTGCACCACATGCGTCCACGACCCGTCAAGTCTTAAGTCTGGCTTTCCTCTGGTTTACCCTTCACACCACCTCCACTCTCTGCACTCCAGTGCCCTGTCCTCCAGCACGACCCCGTCCCTCTCCCACCCCCTCTACACCTATGGATTCATGCTGCCCAACGAACCGCTGCCACATGCCTGTAACTGGGTGTCCGTTGGGGGCCCCTGTGACAAACGCTTCGCCACTTCTGAGGAGCTTCTGGCCCACTTGCGTACTCACACAGCCCTGCCCGGCATGGTGGACAGTAAGCTGCTGTCAGCCTATCCTTCTTCTGTATCGTCTTCTGCGTCCTGCCACCTACACCTTCCGCCCCCCAGCAGCCCCGGTACCTTACCCAGCTCTTTCTCTCTTCGCGGTTCTCCAGGTTTAGGCCTGGCCCGCTACCACCCCTACAGCAAATCCCATCTGCCCGGAGCCCCAGGACTTCCCATGCCGTCCCTTCCATCCTCCTCGCCGTATTACTCCCCCTACGCTCTCTACAGTCAGAGAATGGGCTCAGCATCCGCTCTTGGATACCAGTGATAACACAAGTCGTGGTGACACTCACAGCTTGGACTCCTCAGAGCCGCTATGGTGATTGACTCCCCTCAGTGGGGTCACCACCATCATGCCTACTGGCCAGCCTGACAGAGATGCCACCTTTCAGCCTCAGGATTGTGACCAGCAAAGGCTTCAGACTCTAAAGGATTGTGTGCTGCAACCGAGAGACTCTCGCAATGATCCATGTCTTAGAGCAGATTTTTTTTAAAGCTGAATTTTCATCAGTCCTGATTTGTTTTCTTTCGCTACATTTGTCTCCCAGAATGAAAGCGTGTATTTATTTTTTACTGAAGCTCTTGCTTTACAGCCGTGTGGGGAAGTCGACTCTCCATTTATAACAGAAAAGAGAATGATATATGTACCATTTTGCCTACTAAACCACCATCATGAAGACGGACTACGAGGCTTTATTCTGGGACCCCCGGTTGACTTCTCACCATTATCTGCTTTTTCAAGACTCAAGAAATGCATGTTCTTTGGAATTGTCTTGCTATTATTTTTATTTGTAAATATGCAAAGATTTAATATTTTTTCAAGCTTACCTGGGGTCTATAGTTGGGGGTCACCCACACAAATGGTACAAAGATGAACAGAGTTATTAATGATGGCTGTGCTATCCAACCGGGAAAAGTCTTATTTTGATAAGAAAATAAATGATACGTGATTGCAATTCTTGTTTTATCCTGGTCTTTAATCGCCTATCTATATTTAATTCGATCGTGGATCAGAGCTGGAAGTCACTCATCTGCGCTGCACTTATCCAGGACCATCCATCACCACGGCTGTTATAGCTGCACTCTGTGTGGCTATGTGTAATATTTCATGGCTGGTATCAGTTGACAGCTCCGTCCCAAAGAGGGCATGGCGGGTCACATTAGTCCTGTTAGCCGCTCTCAGCGGACCTCCGTCCTGCTGCTTCCCTCCATCATCCGCACTGCTTTTGTTGTTGAGAGTGCTGCGTTTAATTGCTGATTCTTGTTTGTGAAGCCTGAAAACAGCCTCCTCAGCAGACTGGAGTGGGTCACTGGGACTTCAATAATGACCTTAGGGAGGTGTCGGCCCAGGATCTCCTCACGCTCTGACGGATAGGCCTGCAACACAAAGGCCAGCGCTGACAATGGGAGGCAGTTAATAGAGAAATATTCATCAAAGTCCTGACACCTCCCCTGAGGAGCGCGGCCTCTTACAGCAACATCGGCCCTCAAGTGAAAAGCCATTTTCTGGCTACTTTCTATTGTTAAGTCAGCACTATCGGCTAAGCGCTGCTAATTGAATGGAAAGGAGAGGGTCTATCTTAAAAGCGGCCCCGTGCTATTAGTGTTTCACCTCTGATAATGCGTCTGCGGGGCTGACGGGGTGTAGGTGGCGCAGTCTCGCTGGCGACTATTGACCTGGACTCCCAGACTCCACCACTCTTGCGCTTCATTAACACTCCAGACAGGGGAAAGGCGAGCACAGGTGTCACTTGACAGGACCATTAACAAAATGGATGACCCTCCCAAACCACATCCAGTTCCTGCCGCACCAGCAAGGTCGCGGCGCCCTGCTCGCCGCACTTTTTCTTCCGAGGCCTTACTGCAGAGAATCTGCACCCGCACTTTGCTATTTACCTTAAACTAAATGGGTCAAGGAGAGTGGCTGGTGTTGTGGCGCGACTTCCGCAGTAGAATCTTGTGGGTCGTGTTGCCCCCTATCGTCTCGTTGGGGGAAGTGCAGCTGAGCGTTTCAAAGCCAGACATGCCTCTGTCCAAGACGGAGCATGCGGCTGACAAATACTTGCTATCTTGCCTTTCAGTGAGCAGTTCACATCCTGCTGATAGAGTTGTAGCGTTGCCTGAGAATGATTCACATCGGAGGTCACGCAGAGGGGAGAACTTTCAATCTTGTTGGGAAGGTGGAATTAATTTCACCCTTGCCAGTTTGCACTCGTTCATCAAATGCCTCACTATTCTCCCTATTCCCCCTCTCATCAATCTCCTCCGTCTATGCGCACACACACACTTGCAGCTGAGTCAACACCCACTTCACTCTGTTTCTGTCGCCAGTGTGAAGCGAGTGTGAGTATTTCATCCTTTGTCCTCGGTGGCTGAAGCAACAGAGCCATCTCTGTCTTGAAGTCAGACAGTTAAACATTAGTTAAGAGGTTTCACAACCAGCAACTGCTGACACATTTGTGTCGCAGCAAATAAATGCAGCGCGTTGGAATGCTTTGAATCATCACCGCGTTCGCAGTCCAACTACAGTTATATTTATGCTGCAAGTGAGAAATCAGTACAGACATTAAATATTTCAATAAATAGATTATTTTATTTGATTTATTTTATTTTATTTTATTGACAGCACTTCATTGAAAAGCACTTTTCTAGTTGGTGGGATCCCCACTGACCATGGCAATAAATTTGATTCTGATCTGATTCTGAAAATACTTTAAATATTATTGTTTTAATGAAATAGGCACCTAAATAATATCATAAAAATATGTTTGTTTTTCTTTCTCGTGTCTCGTAAAACCAAATTTACTTAGAATTTTAGTAACAATAAGCCATTCTTGAACACTGTTGACATATAGTTTGATATAACAGATCAGCATCACTTTTCTGAATGTTATTACGTAACACATAATTGTTGATGCATAATTTTGCGAGCTGGTTAATTTATTTTTTATTATTTTATTGCTCTCATGTTTGGTAATGCGGTCTATCAAAGATAAGAACGGTATGAGTGGGTTTCACACACAAGGTTAAAGTAGCAACATTAGCAGAAGGCTCCTAACAAACGGATCCATTTTACCATTGTCACCTTTTATACTTTCAATTATTAGTGTGACACACATGCGGGCAATAGAAACAGCGGCAGCAATAGTGAAAAAGGGGATGTTTTTGAGTGGAAATGAAGCACTTAATGAAAAGGTGAAGTGGGAACAGGGGTAACATTCTTCACTCCTATATAGTTTTAGTTATTTAAGGATTTTATCCAGTAGACCATGAATATTCATCACAGACAGAACAAAGAAAGTAGGAGGACAAACAAGTTAACGTTTGGTCAACCAGTCCTTCAAACAGCTCCAACCTTAGTCATGTGACCGCCGGCATCACGTGGCCGTCTAATACCCAACATAAATCATCAGTGACCAGGGCGTCCAGGATGGCACTTATCAAAGCGGGGCTTGCCGTCGACGGTGATGAAGGGGACAAAAATGGTCTCCTCGGCGTGTCACGGTGCCACCGTGGGGTCCTGAACCGCCGGCTGACAGTCCGGGTGATTAATGACGACAGGGTGTGGAGCTGCTCTTCAATTAGACGCCAACTCTTCTCAAGCTCCGCTGACAGCCGCGACAGACCGAGAGAGGGATGAGTTTCCCTCTCCTCATCGCTGAAACAAAACATGAACCTCGGCTCCATGACTACCACCTCTGTGTTGAACATGGGGACACAATACAGAGGCCTGGGCGTCCAACAGTGACCGCAGTGTTAAAGCAACCCAGATGGCGTGAAGACATCGCTCATCAGGGCCTGTCATACAAGATCTGCTTTATTTCTCCACCTTAGCAGGACTCTTCTGCACGTCTGCCTCCGCTCGCTCTCCTTCACTCAGGCACGCCGCGCTGCTAGTTATGGAAACAATAACAGACACATTAATGACTTCCATGTCGTTTAGCTGGTTGGAGCGCGTCCCTCAGTTCCATGTACAGTCATCCTGAAGGAGAGGAAAACAGTCAACAGTCAGAGAAAACACACAAGGATCGGTGAAAAACAGCAGGCAAACTACATGTCAAGTCCTAAATGTTGGCTGCCGACTAGCATGAGGCTAATAGAGCTAATCGTCTTCACTATAAATGGCATGTTTGTGTACAATATCCTCATTGTCTATGTTCAAATAATCCTCTGGAACCTATTTATACTCAAACCAAACTCTGTGAGGGACAAAACTATTGTTTCACTGTCAAGCTAAGATGCTACATGCTAAAGAATATGTAGGTAACGGAAGCATCCGCACTTTTAATGGAGGTCCTCATGGAAGAGGACTGGGGGCTTAGTTTTCATTTGGGGGTGCTGCTGTTTTCCACTACACTATCTTGTCGCTAAAATACACGCGTCAGTACTTACTCTGTTGAGGAGAACATATACTGTAAATCCAAATTCCTAAAATGGTGGAGACATTTTCATAACAAATTATTAAACCACCATCATGTTTGAGTTCAATTTGTGGTCACATCTAGTATTGTTGTTTCTCAGTTTGAAAGTTGGATGTGAATTCTTCGACTCCAAAGGCAACCACAATAACCGAGAGCAATGGAAGTGGAGAAAAGCAGTGGATCAAAAGGCATGTCAGGCAGAAATTAATTTCTGTTCATCTCTGGAAATAGAAAAGTAGCTCCTTCATACAAGCCATCTTTCTTATGTGGCACTTGATATGGATGTTATTAGTTGATTTTCGGGACGTTTTCTATGGTACATTCATAAGTTGTGCCTGTCACATGTCCATGGAAAACCTTGCTTGACTAAGAGGAGTTTCAAGGAAGGAGAGAAGTTCCCAACACTGAGCCAAATGTCTTGGCTATGGAGAGATGAAAAAGGTTTGAGGGACTAAATATTTTTGGAGTTTACATGAAACAGCCAATCAATGGACTGGTTTCAGAAGACAATTTTTCTGAAGAAATTCAAAAAGAAAACGTAGAACCAAAGCATATGAATTTGTGATTTATGTACTTAGAAATTCTCCAGTATCCATTATTATTCCTTGCAAAACTTACCCTGCCCCAGAAATAAAAGAAAGAAGTGGATGTTTTGATGCCAACCAAAAATTGTGGTTATAAAAGTAAATTAATAAAGGGAACAATAGGTCCTGATAGTGATGAATTCCCCAACTACAAAACTTTGTGCCAATTGTCTAAATTAAAAGTGAAATGACAAATTTCATTTTCTTCTTATTATCCTGTTTTATAGATAGACAAAAACAGAACAGACTGAAAAGGATCATTACAGAGGTCAGAGCAGATATTTCACCCAGAATGAAATAAGGGTTTTGATAGAGGGGGCCTTGACTTTGGCCGAAATTAGCTTCAACGTGCAATGGCGCCCAGATCTGCCCAGGTCTCGAAAAAAAAACCCTGTATCGTCATATGTGCTGCGGCGAACGGTCTTGCCTCCCCAACCTTCGGAGAAGAAGCCAGTCCTTCAATAAAGGCTCGCTGACGGCTAATAACACTGCGACCAAGCTCCCAGATGGGTTCCATTTACTGCCACACTGGGAGATTGCGGCGAAGATGTCACGAGTTTTCGGAAATGAACGTGCCTTGGCAGGATATGAGGGGAAGCTCTGAGTGCCCTGATTCATGCTCTTATTGACAACAAAATGGTTCCCCCCTCTGTTAAGCTCTGTGGTCATAATAGGCTCACTTTAAGTATTATGTCTGTTTCACTTCTTTCCAACTACACACCCGACTCACTGTCTGCTGTTGCGATGATGATTACACTCTTTTGGTCTGCTGAACTCACTTTACAAAAACTTGGTTCCCCTCAACATGAGGGGGAGGAGACGTGAAAATGTTCCCCTTCTCCTTATTAAACGTGAAGTGTATTTGGCTTTGTTATTGGCGAATTTCAAAACAAAAACGCAGTGTAAACTGAATTGTACATTTGGCCGATGCATCGTTCTGTTGTCAGAGTGGAAGTAGTACCTGGTTTGCTGACTTCACTCTGGCTAAACCTCCTCATCTGGGGTTGAGGACCTCAAAGTAGCGAGCAGTGTCTGTGAAAATCCAGCATGTCGCAGTTCTGTAGCAGTAGATGAGTTACTCGATCTGTAACTTAACCCTCGAGTATCTTTCCAAGGAGAATAAATGAAAATCAAAACAACATGTCAGTCCAATGAACAGAATGGAAATCTTGGTTACACTTTTAATAATTCTCCCATCTATAAAGCGTCATGAGTACATTCATGAGACATCACAACAATGCTTTATAGAAGATGTTATGATTGAACATAATCACGTACGACAACTAAAAACATAACTTTAGAACCAGATTAAGTTAAATCCACAATACATGATGCTTTGTAAACATTGCCATACATTTGCATGAGCCTTCATACCAGGTTTTCTGAAGCCTGATAAATGCATTGCGATGTCTAATAATGCATTTTGGTGAGTCCTTAACGTAAAATCTGTTATGTACATTGCTTAATAGATCATTTTTTAATAGATCATAGCTTGAGGATACTAGCTACATGCAGGTTTAGTCCCGCTGTTAACCACATTATCTAAGTCATGTAGTCCGGCTAAGAGAAATTCTAGTTTCTCTCTATGCTGTTTACATGCATTTTAAAAGTCCGAACTTAGCTGGACTAATGCAATAATTTGGTTTTCTGAGGCGTTTCTGATCCAACAGTCATTTTCCGGAGCTGTTTCTGTTTGACTCAAGCTCACTGTAGTAAATTTCAAAACGTGAGTCATAAAATGGATCCCTTCTGTGGCAGGGATGAATGAATGTGGTCCCCATATCCTCCTGACTGGTTGAGCGTCAGGTAGACAGAATTAACAGTGGAACCAGCTCCTATATGATATTCAGGTAGTGGACCATGGGGGGAACCCTGGACGATGCACCTCTCAACGTAGTCCTGGTCCAGTGGAGGGGGAGTCTGGGATTCTGTGACAAAGTTAGCAACACCAACCCAGCTTGTTCTAAATGGTAGAAGGTAAGACGTCATAATGCTGTGGAGTATTGTAAAGAGCAAAACCTAATCTGAACTTTTTAATGCAAATGTCAGAGGTAGTTTTATGTAGTTTTGACCTTGTATCCCTCTCTCATTTGAGCCCTACTATCATTTGATCAGACCGGGAAGAAGGTAGACTGAAAAACACCACAAAACATGGACAAAAATCTTATCCTAAAACGCTAATCTACTCCTCCTATAAAGTGACTTTACACATCTAAAAGCCGTCTGTCCTTGACATGTAAAATGCAACTCTTCTTAATGTTTAATAGCGTGTTAAGACATGTGAAATTGATTTAACTTTTGGACGACCACTGAATACTATATGAGTCACTGTCTTCTAAAGCCAAGCCACAGAGTAGAAGGTTCAGCTTCATTACATGTCCTCGCAAGGCAATGAGCCACAAAAAGTATAATAATATAATTATGATAAGAGTTGAAGGGGGAGGGAGGGACAGTGTGAAGTCAGCAGTTTTTCCTGCCTCTATTTGTGCTTGACTTCTTACCGAGCTTCTACTGAGTGAAGGAAATGACTTGATCCCTGTCTCCATTGACTTCGGTAATGAACCGAAATCCCTTCAGATTCATTCATCTCCGCTTCTGGCATATCTGAGCTCAACCAGATCTAGACCACCTCTGTTTTTGGGATGCCTTACCATGCTTTTTTTTTTTTTTTTAAATCCCAGGACCTGATTTTTACTGCTAACCTAACCCCTCGGTTTGAAGGTCCACTTGCATCCGAACTTAAAACAAAGTATGGATTCAGAAAGCATACGGAACCAAAAATGCTGGTTCACAACTAAAGCCAAAAGGCTCCATCTTCCTAACCTTAAAGTTGTCTTCGGTTGTGTTGTAGTTGTGTTGAGGGGCATCAAACTAAATGATGCAGAGGGGGTTTGTGAAGTAAAACATTCAATAGCGATCACGTCAAATATTGTACAAATGAGAAAAAAATTCCACTCCACACCGTGTTCCGTGGGTTCAACTATGTAGTGTTTCCTAGCCGTTTTGCCTTTTGTACAAAATGAGGGTGTGGCCGTGCCCATGCTATATTTAGACACCATGTGACCGGCTATAGAACATCATCCCACAGTTTCACGTTTGAGACCCCTCCTTCAAAGTCTCCACATGTGGACCCTTGTTCTCCTCAACACACTACAAATTTCAAGCTCTAAAGGACCACGTAAAAAAAACAGGGCGCCGGATCTGACCCCCAAAAGTTTTTCCGTAATTTGCCTGTAAAGGCGACTCAAGTGCTACGGTTTTCTGAAGCCATGTTTCGTGTCAGGGCCGTCGGGGGTCCTCTTCAGTGGTCAGTGTTTCATTTTAGCCGGACCTCAGCCAGTGGTCACTCGCGTACACAGCCCAACATTCGCCGAGGCCCCCGTGGTTTGCAGGGTTCGGGCGAAAACGGCCACATATTTTCCACAGCCGCCGTGATTATTTTAACTTCAGCCTTCGGAGGGTGGCGCGGCCCCCAACCTCCCCTTGATCCCGTAATGCTGCCTTACCCACATGCTCATAGCATGATACCAACACCACTGAAAAAGGAGTCCAATCGGGGAGGGGATATAGGAGGGAGCGCCAGCGAGAGGGCGTGAGGGGAAACAGAGCTGATTATCCAAATACAGTCATTAAAGGGGAAATGTGTTTTTGGAGCTGTCAGGATGATTAATGAGCGAGAGCAAATCCGCACAAATGCTCTTGTTTAGTCTAACTGGCGGACATGATCCTGCCCATTGATTTATGGCAGGCCTGCTGTGTGACACCACACTGAGGTTAGTGTGTGTCTTTGATTGTACACACGTGTGTACATGTGGGGCTCGCAGCAGCAGCGCGTTGCTCCACCTGACCAGAGCAGATCAAGAGCAGAGAATTATCCCCTACAGTTCTGACAAACCAGCAACGTAAACCAGATCTGAGACTTTTATGGCTCCGTGATGGAACATCAACAAAGGGATCACTGTTGGTTCTAGTATGAATCCGATCCTGTCCAGCGGTTCACATCTGTCTGTCATCGATACAGCCGCGGGATTACAAGAGAAACTTCCTCCGAACCTGACAGTTATGGATGTTTATCGCACGTTTTTTTGGAAAACTCATTTCCGTTTGTGTAAATGACCTCATGACTTCGTTGAGAAATCTGACGTAATGTGATCTGATACAGTCGTAATGCGATAATCAGTTAAAGAACAATAAATAACAGCTAAATCAAAGATATCTTCTTCCATCATTAGCAGTGATTTCTGTTTGCTTGGCCGTGCAGCTTCATTTAAGCAACATCACACGACCTATTAACTGTTTCAGTTTGAATATCAAAGTTCAAAACATCTGCCGTGAGAGGCCTGCGACGCGACTCTTCGCCACTCAGAGAGCCTCTGTCTGAGGACAGACAGTCTCTCCTCTTTCAAGTCGACTTCTGTGAAGCTCAGATTAAGAGACTAGAACGAGAACCACAGTTGTTCTCCAGTTGACAGCCAAAAAGTTCAGCGACAGACAGAAGTCACACGCAGTGGAAACACAACTGTCACTGCGGTAAAAGAGATGCGATGTTCGGGTGGTTGTCTGTGGAATGGACTGTCAAAAAAAAATGTTGCATTGATTGACCAAATAAGGTTTAAATCCACTTAATTCCAAAAAAATAGAAGACGGACTTTATAAATGATAATAATAACAATATCAATCACTCACAGACCAAACCATCCGCAACTATTATTATCTGTATTATCTGTTATTGCTTTGTGTTTTTTTGCCAATACCCTTTTTAGCAGTTGAAATAACTTTAATAGCAATGAGTTCAAGGGAGCAGCAGGTGGCCCTAGCGTTCCAGAAGTCCCTTGCATTACCTACTTACCTGCCGTGATGAGGAGCTCTACAGATAGTGCCAGAAAGATTTATGTATTCAGATGGTGGTCCGGAACAACACCGATATATCGGCTTGCTTGACGTGTCGCCTTGCCATATTAAAAGCATTTCCTGAAATCTTTAGTTAAATGAGTTGCAGACAGTCAGATGCCAAAAATCACATGATATCCATGGCAGAACTACCAATCACTACAATACATTTATTTTTACCGGCATGATGAACTAACAGTACTAAACATAGCAATTTCTTTTATTTTTATCCTGCTCCAGTGCATCAACTCACAAAAATATTGACCAAAAAACATAAAATAACATAAAATACGCAACAACTCACAATCTGGATAAAACTCAAAAACCAAAAAAATGATGTATTGTAAAAATTTATAAGAATAAAATTTGTGTGTTTTATTTTCATTTTTAAAAAATAAATTTATTTGTTTTTTTATCCTGCCTTGTCCATTAGTATTTGTACTTATGCTCTGTTGTTCATATGTTTATTTTCTATCCACATGTATGGACCGAGGACAGCAGAAGGGGACTGTCAGGTCGGTGTGCCAGGTGCCTTTTATCCCAGCTATATTTAGCCCCAGAAATGATTTTAAACATGACGGCGGTTGGAATCTCTTCTCATCCTGTTATTCACAGCTACAACACGGTTCAGTCATTTGCGTTTCATCATTCTGTCGAAGCAAAGTGGGCCTGGGAGAGAGTGAACAAACTCCGCGAATGCACTGCACACGCGTATTAAATCTAAGGGAAAGTCCCCAGGAGGTGATTCTATCAGTACGGTCCAGCTCTCCTGGCTGGTCCAAATGGATGGCGAGCAGCTGCTCGCCTCACAAACCCCCTCCTTCAGCCGAGCATTCGTCCTCTCTGTCTACTATTTCCTCATTCTCCCTCGCTTCTCTCTGAAGTCCAGGGCGACGGCTTTCCCACACCCCCACGGCCTCGCTCGCGCTGCACTGTACCAGATCGTGGCTTTGTTTCAAGATTACACTGTCCACCCACACCGTCATGCACACACATGCTCATAATCACGCCTCACACATACTCGATTCGGTTTCACAAAGGAGAGAAAGCCGGATGAAACACCCGCCAGTGCTGTGATAAGGGCTGATTTACTAACAAGAGGATTAATAAAGCTCCAGGAGGGAGAACACTTTGTAACTTTGGGCTCTCAACCCGGCGTCGTAACTCTCGAACGTCGTGACAAGCTGCAGCGCAGAGATTCAGTTGATTCAGAGTGTTGCAGCAGTGTACTTTCACTAACTTACAGCAGCCGATCGGATGCACGAGTCATGTGTTTCGGTCCGAAAAATTGGTTCATCACGAACCTGATGGGATGTTTACCTCAATCCAATTACCTGTAAGTAGTGATGGGCTGCTGAGGCTTCAACAAACAGGGCAGAGTGCCACCTAGTGGGCTCCGAAAGGAAGGACACTGTTTCATGAAGCCTCACCTGCTCATCTCGAGACGCGACTGACTACAGAAGCTACAGCCTGCAGTGTCTTGACATTGTGAGTCGTGTGACTTGCACACATGCACTGATATCTACTCTTCTACACTATACAGCTGTGGATTGGCTTTTACACATGAGTGAGTTTGGGCAGGAAACGTTTGAGATGGGAGCACTGGGAAAGGAGGACATGAAGAGGATAGGTGGGACTATTGGGAGGATGATCAAGATAGGTGCGGTAGAGGAGGCTGGCTTGCTGCGCTAACCTCTGGCGGGATACTATCATTACTGACATGCCTGACCTTCCTGACTTGTCACACTGACAGTTCCGGACAATCTGGATCTCCATTTACCTTTAGCTTCCAACATAAGCTCGCGACCAAGTCAAGACTCAAGCCTGCACTCCTGCTATTGTGACAGGTGCGTTCCACTTCTCCTTAAAAGTGGAATTTGTGACCTTGATTTTGACCTTCAATTCATCTTTGTTGTGTGTTCTGATGACTGGTGTTATAGTCCAGACCACCGAACACGAACAATGAGGGAGACGATCGAAGCTATGAGTCACAAAGACACGCATTTATTCCGCTCTGCAAGGGAAGTCATTGTTTCCAAATAAATCAGGCCATTGTTCTAGGTCTGGACTTGGCTGCAGGTCCTCAGTGCCTGGTCTCAGTATGGTCTCACCGGTCTCAGTCTCAGGTTCAGTGGTCTTAACTGCAACACTAATATCAAGTGTGGCAGTTTGTTCTGACATAATGGTGCACCACAGCTGGAATGCACAACTAAGTTAACAGGCAGGGTATGACATCAGTTCTGACCTATGAGTCCTGGTTGTTTCTAAATTCTGTTCAAGGATAAAAACAAACACACTGCATAAAAGCTCTATAATGTTTTATGCTTTTTTGGCATAGATTTGTGTGCATTAAATGAAAGAAATATTACTGTATAGACTGGCATTTGGAGTCCAATTACAAATTCAAGGCAGGGTTAGAGTCGACCGTGAAACATGGCAGCTTTACTTGGGCCAGTTTCAGTTTTAGCATGCTGAATATCGATATCCCTGTCAAAGAAATAAATGTGGATATAAATGTCTTAATAAGGATTTTTGGCAGCACAAGGCGCGCTGTCCTTCCCGGCGACAAATTGCAAACAAAGCAAGTGATCTAGTGGACCGAAGTGGAAAAGCCAGATGTTCCTTTCACAGTCGATGGCGACAAGCCCGGAGCTAAAAACGGAGAGCACGGTGGACTTATATAAACCAGGTGACGGAAACATGACTCCTCCCTCAGAAAGCTACTCGAGGTGAATTGAGGAATAAGTGTGCATTTTGTTTTTGGAGCTGCTTCTGCAGCTGTTCAGGAATTTATTAAAAACCCAAACTTTTGCCCTCCAGCTCAAATTGGGCCGGTGTTTATTGCTGTCCGGGCGCATTAAAGAGGACAGAATGATGTGAAAGTTGTTTATATTTCAGGTGATTTTTCAGTTTTAAAGACCTCCACTGGAGTTAATGGCGCGGGCAGCGGCGCTGGCAGCTCCTTCACAGTCCTCCTTCCAGGAAATTCTCCAGCCAAGTTTGAGTCCGCCGTTATTGAACTTAAACACAAGTGAAATGGAAAATGGTTAATATCATTGCTGTCAAAGGCGATAATAGCCGCGTCTGACACTCGGGTGCTTGATCCCGAGGAGCAATTAAGGGCAGCGTCTAACCCGGGCTGACCCAGGCCCTTGGATCCAGATGGTTTCTGCTGGGTCGGCGTACAAATATGTAGAGCTGGAAGCAAAGAGCAGGCGGAGGAGGAATCGGGGAGTCAACAGAAATCTTCGGCATGCGGCCCAACTGTGAACTCATTCTCTGCAAATGTGTGGTAAATGTACGCATTCATGGTGGTGAACACGCCGAGGCTCCAGCTGCAGCTTCAAGGCAGCATGTGTCAAGTTAATATGTGTGTGTGTTCATGTGTCAGAGAGCAATGATTAATGACCTGCAGCCCTGCTTTCTTCCACTTCCTTCCTTTCAGGTCCACTTGTGTCACACACGTCACGTCGTGTCACGGTAATGGAGGCTGGCAGACAAATTTAGGTGCTCCTGCGTGGCCTCGTGAACACAAACACACCACAACTTCCCTCACTTGCAAATGTGCGCACACATTTACATCTACATCTCCACAGAGGGACTTTGCATGGCAGTGGGACGCCTGTAAACCCAGAGCCGAGGTGGCTGCCACTCTCGCGGACATGTCAATATATGTCACTCACTCACCGGTGAGCCTTCTAAAAATGATGTTATGGATCTTATTATTGACAAAACAGAGTTGTTCATGAATGTTTCTGCTTTTCTTTTCTTTTTTTTTAAGGCGCATGATGTCAATTGTCTCTTCCATTGTCTTTCATGTGAATGGAAAGTGTATTATAGGGAGAAAACAGCTGTGAAATGTGCGTAATATTATGATATTATGATAGTTAGATGAGAGTTTCAATTTTTCTTTTAACAGAGAGATTTGATTCAAAAGTTAAACTTGAGAGGGGATAATGTCTCTCCAAGATGGTGTCGCACATTCAGGCCATTGTTTATATCACTGAAACACATTGAGTATTGTGGCACCAGGCGGTCAGAAGAATGATCTGAAGTCAGACAACAACTTGGACGTTTGGACATTTTGTTATTTAGATTTGGACAAAAGGAATGAGGAATATCTCACAAGACATTAGCTGTGTTACCTTCACGTGTCCATGATGCTTTATTTAATTTTTATTCTCTGGAACCATAATAAAGACTTCACCAGACGAATAAACAGAATTAATTTTCAGTCATCTTTGTCCACTTTTGTCAGGTACAGGGGTTGGACAAAATAATAGAAACACCTTAAAACACTAAAAAGATTTAAGGTGTTTCCATTATTTTGTCCAGCCCCTGTATGTTTTTCATACACAAAACCTTCCAGAACAGTAAATACTTAAAGATCAGAATGATGAGGAGCAGCAGAACGACACACATTGTGACTTAACAGACAACACAGAAAGAACATTCAAGTCAGTCGCGGAAATCATACCTAAAACATATCCAAGAAAAAAGCATCAGATAAATAACTAAAAAGGCACTGTAGCAGTGCATACCCCCGGCTGACCTCTCATTTGCATCCACTCCGTGATATACATATATTTCTAACTCAAAATCATTAAAATAGAATAGAATACATAGTAAATAGAATAGCAAGGTTATAAGTGCACTTTAAAATATGAAAATATAAAATATGTTACTTACAAGTTATGAATTATATTTACAGTTTGTGCAGTTAAGTCTCAATAGATTTATTTAGACTTACGAATGTGAACTGAATATTCTTATTGTTGTTGATGCTGAGCTGTTTTAGTTTTTTTCTTTTTACATCCGAGAATAGATGGAAAGTGGCTTGATATTTTTGTCCAAACTCAACCTGATTCACAATTTTAAATCCAGTTCCGATGCTGCCTCATGCATTTAATAATAATAGCCTCGGAAAATGTGTCACAACCCGAGACATGTATGTCAAGTCAAGATTCATCTCACCCCAATGACTGTGTCTTTTAGACAGGAGAGGCAACAATAATGACTCAGTTGAAAGAGTATTTGCCTGTACTGTTATTAACAATGAGGAATGCTGACTAACCCTGCCATTATGTGCGCGCCACACCAGCCCAGATAAATTCCCATTTGTCTCAGCACATCTCACCTCTGCAGTGACACTCACTCACACACACTTCTTTCTGCTTGACTCGATATTTAACATCCTCCATTGTGTGTCCTGGAGTTGAAAAGGCTGAGATTATAATGGGAAACGTGAGTTATGAGATGAAGAAAATAGAAGGATCGGTGGAAAACAGAGGGCAGAGAGAGAAAAGCGAACAAGCCTTGCATGTGTGCAGGTTCCCAGCCCTGTCAGGCCGCTGTCAGCCGGTGATTTATGGCGCTGAGACTGGGAGCAGTCCTCGCTGCCAGCGCTGTATTGTTACAACTGACAGCTAATGAGGCCGGACGGGCTTTCAAGCACAGCACTTAACAGAGGCCTCCATCTTCACCAGTCACCAGCCTTTTCTCTGCCTCTCCCTTCCATTTATTTCTTCTCTCCAGCAGGGTGGCAGATTTGGGAGAGAAAATGAGGCGGTCGGACAGAGATGCATGGTCACCACATATGTCAGCACAGCACTCTGCGCTGGTGCGGCTGGGCCCTGAAGAGGGTGGTGGGGGGGGTGGGGGTGGACACAGATGAAGTCACGTGACTGGCTTGTCAGTCAGGATATGGTTATGCCATTCTGTGACGGAGCTGTTTTACCTTGACCACCCCAGGCCCAGGCTGCTCTATAATGACTCGGAGAGTCTCCAGTGAGGCAGCCACCCCCACCACCACCCTTCCACCCCCCCTGCCTCCCCCCGGCCCCTAGCTTCTTGTCAGTGGTGATTAATGGCACCAGGGCTCCGGCGTGGCTTACACTGCCAGTTCCAGCCATGTTCCCTTGATACTTAATGAACTCTGACAAACTTCTTTTCCCTTGCTCTGTTGTTCCCGCTACCCTCGCCGCTCCCCCCTGCCACCCTGTTTAAAATGCAGGGCACAGATCTGCCACTGCAGCACCCAGGGGTCAGCGCCGCTGCTTCTGCATGCAGCAGGGAAAAATCTAAAAATATCAATATCGCCCGCCTCCTGCTATACAGTACCCTGGAGGCGTATTGGGGTGAGAGATTAAATGCAAGTAACTGAGCCAAAAATCTGTCATAGTCATCTGAAACATGATGACCAATCTGTGCAGTTTTTTGTTCGCAGGATCAGGCATGGGGAGCAGGAAAAAGAGTATGGCCTTGGGCAGTAGTTGAAACCTCTCACACTGCTGAGTAGAAAAACAATCTCAGATTGTAAATGAGAGGGAGCCTTTTTTCTAACAATTCATCCAAGTCTATGGGTCAATACCACCATCTTGTGGTCCAAGCAGGATGTTGCTTTTCTGGTTTCCAACGGTGTGGGAGTATCATCCAGGAGTGTAACAAAGACGATGCCCTTACTTTTGTTTGCAGTGTTGTTTAAAGTAAATTGTTGTTGTATTTACACCACTGGAATCAGGCTTTTGAACCATGTTTTGAGGGATTTATTTATACCGTTGGATCCATCTGGATCTGCTGTACACTTCTTAATATATTTGAATAAAAGGTCTCGCAGGGAGCACTGTGCCTTGATATGAATGACAGTGTAATGAATACACGTCCTTCCTGGGTGCATGATAGTTCACTTCTATTGGAATTTGTATTGACTGTTTCAAAATGCATCAGTAAAGAAAGACATTAAATTAAATTTGTTGTTTTATGCTGCATGTATGTATGTTTCATGCATTTGTCTTTTAATGTTTCATATTTTTAATCATGTGTTGCATATTTACTCGAAGATTTTTCAGTTATTTTTATTTTCTTACTGTACTTCCTATATTTCAACAGAACATGAGCCATTTTTAGTATTTTATATTTTATGTATTCATTTTTTTAGATCAGAGTAGAACAACAAAAAATAAACTAATGTCAATAATATGTAAACGAAACAAAAAAAATCCCATCAAAGTTTACTATTATGCAACCTGAAAGCAATAGGCATCTTTTAGTCTTGAATTAACAAAAGTCACTATAATGTCTTCACACTTATGCAATCACATTCTTCTCATTAAAGATAATATTAAGATATTGTATAATATCTAATATTAAAATAACAAAAATGATTATTTTTAAACTATTATTAATTATCTAACTCACACAATTATAGTAATGAATAAAATACTAAAAGAAAACACACGCTAAAGAAGCGGTGCACACACCCTCCAGAAGAGGGGGCTGACGTACCAGTCTAACAATCAAACCTTCGATTACACCGCAGAGGAAGAAGCAGAAGCTAGCAGGTGCGGCTTCTGTTTGTTATTGAGAGATTTTTGCATTGTATCTCAGGTAAGGATCATTTTACAATAGGAAAGATAATGACACATCTTTGAGCAAAGGGACATTGTTCCAGCAATCTTGTTTTTGTTCTTTTTAAGACGTGTTTTAACGTGGGTTCAGACTCATTTGCTAACTTCACGTTGACACAGGTTTGTCAGTGTTTGGCCTTGGCCTTAGCTTTTTGACCCATAATTAACTGACAAATGTAACGTATGGCCTTTACCGCCGAATAAATGCCCTTTTTAAGTCATTTATAATCATAAATATGTATAATATATCGCTAATCTCCGTTGACAATAAGCACAGTTAATTTGAGATGTTTATAATTTGATACTGACAATGAAATGTGTTTCTCTTCCATTCATAGTGTCTGCAGTTATCTCAGTGACGTAAATTCAATTCATGAGTAGAAGGCTTTTTCGAGTTTCTGCAAGTTTACAAATCTCAGCTTCAGTTGGTTCAAGCCAAAGTGACGGCTGGATGGAGACTTCCGCAGCCGGCCGTCGCATGTGCTACTATCAGTAGTTTCATCTAAAATATTCGTCACTTTTAACATGGACATGTGTTCATTTTCAACCACGTCGATTTCTAGCATTTCAGACGTGTGAGTAGATAAGTAGTAGTTCCCTTATTTCTGAACTTGTGTGAATTGTGTCGACACATTATGAGCCGACAGACATTTTCACACTTCAGTCGCAATCCTCTTTAAGTGTGAGTAGGTCAGTGTGGTCCAGCTGGTTAAGCCTTAGAGCAGATAAACACAAGACCACATGTTGCAGTGCTGCACAGGCTCCTGAGCGGGTCCATGTTGCTCATTTTAATCAGAGCTGTTACTCATTCTTACACATTTTCCTGTCTGTCTTGTTTCCAGGATGGCGCAGTGGGGTGCCATCTTCTCCATTATTGTTGCCATTGGGGGGGCAGCGCTGCTGGCGTCTGTGCACAAAATTGAAGAGGGACACACAGGAGTATACTACAGGTGCAGATTATACGGCTTTTTTATTTTGAGTTACACATCTGTAGCACATCTGCTGCACAGGTTGCAGCCAGAAGCTCTTTTCCTATAAAGCAGCAGGCGCCGGTATAAATACCTGAGTTCCAAAATATATTTGCTCTTCCATTTGCGTGCTAAACTAGAAAACTAAAAGCAACTAGAAAAAGTTGTAATTATTGACAGAACACCCTGCCTCATTTAGATGACACTAAATGGTGCACACAAACCTTCCTGAGAAACTTGACAAGCATTATTGAAGAACTTTTCACTCACCATTCATTTAAAGTATTATACTAGATCTTGGCCAATGCACTCACCAGGGACTGGCTCCG
The DNA here is from genome assembly GCF_027744825.2 of Synchiropus splendidus. Lineage (NCBI taxonomy): Eukaryota > Metazoa > Chordata > Actinopteri > Syngnathiformes > Callionymidae > Synchiropus > Synchiropus splendidus. The sequence goes on along the minus strand of NC_071340.1, from coordinate 24,403,756 downwards.
TCCTGACCTTTGAGGTTAGTGTGAGTAATCTGGTCAGTAGACATAGTGGTAGCAAGTTCATGTCGGCCTTTTGAAGCTTGTTGTGTTGACGAGATTGGTATCCTCCAGTATGGTGACTCTGCATATTAAAATTTTTCATTCACTAAGTTAAGTATCACTGTAAATGTGTGCCGTCAAAAACCTGAATCAACAAGAGATCTGAAATCACTGTGATTTTAGCTGGAATAAAGCTATTGCTTATTGTTGTGTAACTGCTATAATATAGAAACAAATATAGAGATTGTTTCATCTTTCTCACGGGGCTGCAAGCATAATTTAAATGGTTCAGAAATTGTCCACTTGCTTGAATCTGAATCATTCCTGGTCCTTTAATCTTCTCCTCTCAGGGGGGGAGCTTTGCTGACGTCCACCAGTGGACCTGGTTTCCATCTCATGCTTCCTTTCATCACCACATACAAGTCAGTGCAGGTGAGTCAAGATAATATTTTTCCTCCCTTCCCGCTAAACTTGTTTTCACATCATTCACACATGCCTAGCTGCAATGTAGCTCTCTCTGTTCACCTTTCTCCGTACCTCTGCTACAAGACTAGCCTATTTGGAGTACAATTTCAATTTATTTATTTATTTTTTCAATTGTTTTACTGGTCCCTGTGTAAAATAGCAAACTGAATCATTCAAATTTTTGTAATTTCCACCTGAATGAGTTTAATTTAGCTTTGTTACTTTCAGACGACACTGCAAACAGATGAAGTGAAGAATGTGCCTTGCGGTACCAGGTAGGCTCTGAATATCGAGCATGTAATGTACTGGTGATTAATAGCTTTTGATCTGTAATGTTTGAATGTTGTGTTGCCGATGAAGGATGAAAGTGACCATACAGAGTTTCAGGAAATATTTTTGTGAAAGTTATTCTTCGAAACATGCTACTCCCATCATTCTCTTTGGATCATGAATGAAGATCATAAATGTTTTTTTCTTGTGTGCTCATTGGAGTCTTGAAACAATTTAATCATGAAATCTAAGTATGCACAGTTAAAAATATATTCACTGTAGTCCATGTTTCCCCCACATAGCATCCTTGTATGTTGTTTGTTTGTTTTTAAATCAACGTCAGTTGTAGCAAAAATCTGGTGTAACATTAACTATGCAGCAAAACTGAACGCTGTTCTAGATTCCACCGTAATATGTGAGCAGTATGTCTGTCCGGAAACAGCATGTTTAACAAATTATGAGTTAAAATTCAGCTTTGTGTGTCATATGATTTAAACTGTTTTTTTCCTTTAGTGGTGGAGTGATGATTTACTTTGACCGCATCGAAGTGGTGAACTACCTCATTCCATCTGCCGGTAAGCCTCTTGTTGCTCACTGTAATTTTCATGTGGAAGCCAGGTCATCTTTGTTGGGAACACACTCACTGTCTCAACCGCAACAGCCACTATTCACACATAGAACAGGATGAGATGCACTTTATTGACCCTTCTTCTGTTGCTATGCATGAAACAACATTTAGGGAATTTAACAATCACTTCCTTCCCAAGTGATCGTTCTTAACCAATTTGATTTACCCGACTCCAGATGCTTTAATCTCCATGACTTCACTCTTGCCTGCTTGTTCACGTCTCTGCAGTCTACGACATCGTAAGAAACTTCACTGCCGACTACGACAAAGCGCTGATCTTCAACAAGGTCCATCACGAGCTGAACCAGTTCTGCAGCGTTCACTCCCTGCAGGAGGTTTATATCGGCCTGTTTGGTAAGACCTCTCCCACGCAGCTGCTTTCACCAAAATGCCACCTGTAATTTAGTGTTCCCTTACGGCACCCGGAACATGAGTGAGTCAGCACCTTAATCACTACAAGGTTGAGTAGGTGTGGGGTTTGTGCTGCAGGCTGATTTATTACAGTCCATCTGAATCAATGGGCTGGCACCAGACCACTGTAAACTTATTATTAGAGAAATAATGACTTTAAATAGCTGAAGCTGTTTCACACGAGTGATCCATACCGGATATCCAAGGCCAACTCCTTTTCTCATCTTTCATTGTCTGTTGAAATCATGTTAGAGTTACTGTCATTTTGGCCAGCAACATCTTACTCCACAAGCATTTTTCAAGACAGATTCAAGACAAGTGTGCTTGTGAGTTAAATCCATTGTTTATGTAAAAATACAAATTATTATCTGGAAAGTTATTCGGTTTTGGCCACTGGTTTGTTCTTTATAGTATATGCCACCTTCCTTTAATAAAACAACCCTGTTTTTCTCCATGTCATTTTCAAAACAGAAGTACTGCTAAGTTTGTCAAATGTTTTATAGACGTTCCTGTTTTATCTCAGTAATTTTGCAACTGTAACTGGCATCCATGTAGAATTAGACCTGCACTCTCCAAGAACTCAGCATCAACCACTCTTAAGAGTAAAATTCCGTGGCTGGAGTTGATTCCTCTAACCCTGGATCATTTCCATTTTGTGTGTGCATGATTCCAGTTGGGTAAAGTTGACAACAACTGCAGTTAAAATGTCCTCTGCAGATCAAATTGACGAAAACCTGAAGCTAACTCTGCAGGAGGATCTCACCAAAATGGCTCCTGGTCTCATCATACAGGTACCGCAACAAACTCAAGTCCGTGCGTCACGCTGGTGAAGTTTTTTCTACAGCCGAATTAAAACGACTATATTCGGTTTATGCAGCAGGGGGCAGCAGTGTGGCAAGCAGCTGCATCAAGCTCCATCATTGTTTCACATTGTCAGTGCTGCTTACCAATGTTAGCAAACGTTGTGTTGATGATTACATTAATCTTATTTAATTCTTTTTTATTTCTTGATTCTTAATTATTTATTGTCAGTTTCAAACAGACTTGAATAAAGATTGTAAAGGTTCAAGTAGGAAGTGACTGCATCTTCTTTTTAACAATATGTATTTAATTTAAGTGAAATGATAGGAAATGATACACATGAATGCGGATGATAACGGGAGTCGAGTTTGACAATACATTTCAGTTCCCTGTGTGTCTAGCATGAAACATGGCCGTCATATGAATCGTCTACACTCACATGAAGCGCTGCAGTTGGCTCCACTCTCTGTGATCTCCTCCCTTTATTGTTGTTTGGTTGTAACTCGATCAGCAAGGCTCCGGTCACATGGTCATCTATAAAATAAATCGTTCCTTTAGTACCTGCTAAATCACAGTTGTTAACGCGCTAAAATAAGACCAAGACTGATGAGTTAAATAGCTGCAGTAGAGAATGTCCGGCCTTTTTTCAGTGCATTGCTCCATGCTTCACTTGACTTTAATACTGTGTCCTCAAATTTCCTGTAAATGACCAGAACCAGTTGACATAACAAAGGAGATGCCAAAGGAGCGCAGTTTTTTTTTTTGCCTCTGCGGGTGGGGATTGGGCTTTTGTTTGTCTCAGGCTTCCCACCGACCCTCTCTGTCTGTTCACAGGCGGTTCGAGTCACCAAACCAAACATCCCAGAGAGCATTCGCAGGAATTACGAGCTCATGTAAGTTTGACTTCTTGCCAAAACTGTTCTCTGTTCTTTGTGCTCCCCTAATGACTAGGCTGGGAGTCCAACCAACTCCTTTTAGTCAAGTCATTGAAGAGCATAAACAAGCAGTAGAAGTGGAGGGCTTGTTTTGTGTGGGTGATGTAAGCTGGGTGCCTGTCAAGTTAGACTGAGTTCCAACCCACAACACTGGGAAGCTTCAAGAATAATTAAACTTGCTGCTCCTCGTAAAACCAGCCGCAGCAAGTGCAATAGTTTACAGCCAGTTAAAATCATTTGTTGACAGGTTGCGTAGTAAAACACTATAAATGTGTAGCTAGAAAAACAGATTATCGCCTCACATTTATTTGATTGAGTTTACTGAATACCTTTTCTATTTTTAAATGATATTGATAGCAATAAGCTGAACTGGACAGCAGGTGGCAGTAGTGTTCAGCAACCTGCTGACAGCAAGAATGAAGTTCAAAGTGAATCAAAGGCAGATGGAGGCGGAAGAGGTTTTTTGCTGACATCTTGTGTTTACCTAGTTATCTTTGAGTAACAGCACACTGACGGAGTGAAACTCCATATAAAATTCCTGAGTTGTGATAGTGGTCAAAGTCTACTATGATGACCTGACTGATCGTGAAGAACGCGAGGGAGCACTGTGTGTTGAGTTCCGCATTTACAGAGGGCTCAGCGTTTTTTGCACCACTCAGAAAGCCTTCAGACTGTTTGTGTGCTGTCATAAACCCTGAAGTCAATGTGGCATTGCACAGAGAGGCCTGTGTTTATGCTTTAACCATCACAGGCCACTTTATTAGATGCTGGGTTTGGGCTGTCTTTGGCCTTCAGAACAGCCTCACTTCTTTGTGACTACCTCAACGAGACTTTCTCATCCACAACTGCTCCCCTGAATTCTTTGTTTATTTGTGCGTGAAAATCCATGTAGTTTTCAGCCCGTCTTGCACTAATAACAGTGCTGCGTTCAGAGTCTCTTAAATCTCCTTCTCCCGCTTTCTGACGCTGGCTTTCAACCCCAACAAGTTGTCTTCACCACGTCTAGATCCTTCATTATTCATTCATTATGTTTGTATGTAATGTGATTAGCTGAGCTACAATTTGTTACCAAGCAGCCGAACAGTTGTGTCTCCTGAAGTGATCTGGAGTGTCTGCATGTTAGACTGAGCCTCACAACAAAGAAGCCAGGATCATTGGAGCCAGGATATTGTCGTCCAAGGAAACAGGAATTTATAACCTGGATATTGTAGTGTGTAATCTGAATAAAGTCCCTGAATATTTGGATCAGTTATGGAGTAGTGACACAACTTCATGTGCAATGATAAAGCACCAAGAAATGCTTTGACTCACTCCGCCAGTAGTCAGCACTCTGCTCACTCTTGGGCAACCTGATTGGATGATGAAATTGAGGAGGACAGATAAGGACTTGGGTAAGGCACATTGTGGTAAAAATAAAAGAAGCCTTCCTATTTTAGAGCCACACTGGTCACGACAGACGCATGACATGAAAGATTCAGAGGTTCATCTCACCTCACAAGTGAGACTTCAAGTTTTCAAGGGATCAAAACAACGCTTCAAAAAGTAGACAAAGGTGAAGGCTCCATTTTAATTCTGTGAGGTCTCACTGCAGCTTTTGACACTGTTGATCATGAAATTTTATTCTGAAGGTGTGGCTGCTGTCCTGGCATGTCTTGATGATGTCATTAAGTGGCACAAAATAGCAGAAATATAGGTCTTTTCCTCACCAAACTCTCCCAGCTTCCCAGATTGCAGCCTTGGACCAGAGCCCAAAAACATCACTCCTATAACGCGAAATCTCTATGTACTATTTGTCGCTGTCTGTTAGTCTTCACGTAAAAAAAATACAAAATCAGTCCTGTTTCCTCCTCACTAGCGTGAACAGCTGCCTCCAGCTGGATCAGAAAACGGCAGCAACAGTGATTCTCAGCACTGGCTCCCTCCCCACTTTAAATTCAACTTTTAAGTTTGTATTAATACCTTTTAACGCCAGTTTTGGCCTGACCGTGACTACATCATTGAAATACAAGCCAGCCAGGACCCTCAGATCAGACGGGTCTCTATTGGTTGTCCCTTAGGGGCTTTTCACACAGATTTTGTCTCGGTACCTGAGTCCGGTCCGCCCCCTGCTGTTCAGCCTCGCACCTCCCCACCTCAGGCAATGCAAAATAACTGGTTTGTGGCTCACAACGAAGCACGTCTCAAGGATGTCGTCATCAGATGGGCGATTCCAGGGTTGTGAGCCTGGACCTATTTACCACCATAGGCTTCACCACCATATTCATATCATCAACTCCGATATTAACTGATGACGGACCTTCGCCACAGGTCTAACAGAATGTACGGCTCCTGTCGTTTCATAGCCGAAAGTAAAGATGAAAGAGTGTTGTCATTTATTTTACTTTGATTTTAATATATAGTGGAAGCAATAAATAGGATTTATTGTAATTATTATTGTTACGTCTTTGTTAGGGGAAAAAAGGAGCTGTTTGGTGCATGACTGCTGTAGGGAGGTCATGAGCAGGACCACGGCCAGGATGGTCACTGAAAATAAATAAATAAAAGCCCACAGGAGCAGGCCCGGGCCACTAGACAAACCTGATAGTTTTATGTTCATCTGAGTGATTTCCGTTTACAAACCAACCCACACCAACAATTAGGTAACCCTAGCTTTCTTGTCAAGGCTACCTGATGGTTGACTCAAATGCTGAGATCATATGTTCTCTGGTTAGCTTGGAGCAGAAACGATTTAAACCCTAATTAAAACGGACTGAACATCTGCGATATCACAAACACAGCAGGGTTCTGCACATGCCCTCCTCCCAATTCTGTGATTGGCAAAGCCCAAATTCAGTGAGTGAAGACAGTGTTATGCAACTTTGGTTTCTTGATTCCCGGACTCTGCTACAGTAATGCTGCAATGTTTGCTCGATCTAATCCACTAGCCCTTGCTTTTCTTTGTCTATTTACATTATAGAGTGAAGCACAGCAGGATTTCCAAAGCAAACAAAGCTGTTTTGAACTGCACAGTGATTGAGAGCAAACAATTGCTGCATCTGGTGCACCTTCCGGATCTGCACCACAATTGCTGAGGGAACTTAGAATGCTTTAAGCTGTTGTACTTAAAAGCAAGAATCCTGTTAAATCCTCCTGATTGGTCCCACAGGTTTCAATTGACTCCACATGGATGCAAAACTGTTTATTACAAACACTGGCGACCTGCAGTTTCACTGTCAAGTCTCAGGAACCTTTTCCTGACTTAACCCCACGTTCCTTTGATACCATCTGTCGGCATCTGATTCATTTAGTTGAAGATAATTTGGACTGAAATCTTTGAGTGACTACACATATTATTTCACATTTCTGAGTCACACTGGACTGTAGGACAAATCACAATGAGTCTTGACATTGAAATCTCGTGCGTTGATATGGGTCTGTCCAATAGCAGTTGGGGTTTTGTGTTCTTGTTCTGTTTGTGTCCTGATTCACCCGAACAGGTGCCTGGATTTTGTTGTAATCCCTGTCATCACTGCGGGTACATAACGGACCAGAAAGCGTTACATTAGTCTCCGGAATAATTATTTGTAATTCATAAAGTTGTTAGTTTAATCCAGCGATCTACTGAAGGAATCGTGGTGTCAGTGATGACAGCTCCATGTGATCTTTGTCGTCTGTAGAACACTTAAAGCAGCTGTCTAACAGACAGAAGTAATGCTGTTCAGCGTTGAATCCCACGTTTGATGCTCCAACTGCAATTCTTCATTTATCGATAGCTTCTACATGGATGTGTTTTTCGAGCACAATATCACATATTTCCAGTTTTTTAGTCGGGTGTCACACACTTGAGAAAATTCTCAGATATCGTCTCAGATGTATTTTTATCTATTTCATTTTTTGGTCACAAAATATGCTACGATTATAATAAACTGGTAATATTTTTTCAGATGTTTTTTCCTGTACCTTTAGGATACCTCAGTAATGAAGTCTCTGAGGGATTTTGTTACTGCTCATCACCTTATTTCCTCTCTAGCAGCCACGTGGTCACTTAAAAAACTGACCACATGTTTTTCATTATGCCATTGTTCAGTTTGCACACACACTGAATGAAGATGAACCTGCCTGCAGAAAGCAGGCCGCTTCTTGATTAAATTAATCCAAAAATGACAGTACTTTTAGAAGGATTAGATTTGCGTGACGAACATCAGACTGTATTTTACATGTGAATTTATATGAAAACCATTTCACTGTGTTGAAGATTCCATATGTTGGTTTCTGTGTCTCCATGCAGGGAGAGCGAGAAAACCAAGCTGCTCATATCCCAACAGACGCAGAAGGTCGTGGAGAAAGAGGCAGAGACTGAAAGAATCAAAGCTGTGATCGGTGAGAAAGCTCCAGTGCATCTTTTATGATATTGTCCATTTCTGAATGGAGCACAGTGTGTTTCGAGTGAAGAGCAAACAGAATTGAAATATGAATCAAACAACTACAAATCCGGCCATGAGCCTTTTAAATGTCTTTAAAACAAAAAAAGTGTGATTTAAGTTATGACTCAACGGTTCTGGGGAGAAGTACTTTTGTCTCTCCGTTTTCCCGGGCAGGCCTTAGTGACGAACATAACCCTGTCTCCAAAGACCGTTGGGCTCAAATGTCTGACGTGAACACAAGCGAACCGGGTTTCAGCCACAGACTTGATCCCACCTGGAGAGCTGCACCTCCTCCAGGGACGCTCTCGTGGGAGTGTGAGCTTCTCGCCACAGGCGACTCTGTGACAGATGCCAGAAACTGTCTGTACAGCGCGAGTCCTCACTAACATGATGAATGCGGAGCAGTAAAGGGTCTGATCGCTGTCTGGCCGGACAACATCGTTCAAAAACAGCATCACAAACTCCCTCATTCAACCGCTTTTAAGATGTGGACGTTTTTTTTCCTTTTTTTTTTCTTTTCACAACACAGTTTACTGCATTACATGCCTGAAGTATGCATTTCGTCTTTTTCCAGAGGCAGAAAAAGTTGCTCAAGTGTCTGAGATCAAGTTTGGGCAAAAGGTCATGGAGAAGGAAACTGAAAAAAAGATCTCTGAGATTGAAGGTGTGTATTGAGAGCTTTGTCCCTTTCAGTACAGTTGAGAGGTTTGTCGGCAGACTCCAGCTGCTTCTGCTTCGACATGTCCTGGCTTGACAATCAACGCAGTTATTTGGTTTCTGTCGACAAATATTCCACATACACACCCTGCAAAAAGGTGAGGTGCAAGGTTGTACTGTGGTTTTCTTTTTTTATTTTTGTTCTGCTTCACTTCACTTTCGTGGTTGAATGAAGACATAATTATCGAGTCACTCCTTCAGGGTCCAACTGAGGTTGAGAAACCGAAGGTTGGCAGTAGTGTTTGTAGTTCAGGCGTCTGGCAGTGATCTTGTCACTGGTTTGTTTGTATCTTGGAAGTCTTCATGATTGAAGCAGAGTCAGTAAAGGTGCACGAAACCTCTGAATCAAATTAGTAGTAACATGAGCATGTAGTTGGAACAACAGACCCATTGTAGTCAGATCATTTTGTTTGGCTTAGATCGGTAAACAAACTCTTGAGGTTTTCCATATTTGTTTTTTTCTTTAAATGAAACTTTTGTTGCATTTCATCTTTGTATTACTTTTGTTTTTTTCCCATTTATGTGAATTATCTCTTCTTTGAAGTGGTCCTAATTCTTCATTGTAGGTTTCATGTTGAATGTGACTTGTTTAGACAAGACAATGCACAGACTGCCAAGATGAGAGGAATTCAAGCTGTAAATCCCTTAATAATCTTCACTGCACCTTGTCAACTCCTCATCACTGTCAATTATTTATTCATTTATTGCTTAAGGTGCTTTTACTAAATGTTTCGGTCAGAAAATTGTGTTTTGTGTTGACTTTGATGATTTGGAATCTGTGTTTACACCATGTAATGCTTTCTCTGTTGACATCATTCTCTTGTTGGCGTCTCTCTGTTAGATAACGCCTTCTTGGCCCGCCAGAAAGCCAGAGCAGATGCCGAGTTCTACACAGCTCAAAGAGCAGCAGAGGCCAACAAGGTACAATTTTTTTATCCTCTGAATGCATCCTCTGTTATCTCGGGGTTGCTCAAGGCCAGTGTTTGGAATGTGTGATATTTCTACAATAAGGAGCTGATGATACTCTGGTGATGTGGACTGGATGGACATGTGAGCAGCAGAGAGACAGTTGCTAAATGTACTGTAGTTTCTGTTTATCTAATTTGAAAGTTCCAGTGAAGCAGATGGAGTTGAAAGATTTTAATTACACTATTATTAATGTCTCATTATTGTAGTGCATTTATGATGCAGCTATTCCAGTGTGAACTCACACAGAGGTCTATTTTCTGCGGCTGTAACCTGCAGAAAAAATGCTACTCAGCAAAATACCCACATTTCTTTAATATTTTCCTTAGATGTTTATTTGTCACTTGACATGTACTAAGACATGTGGAGTTCATGGACATTACGCGATTGATTAAATCTGTATAAAGCAGGAACTGCAGAGCCCTGGATTATTTCCAGCTGCTAAATATGTTACAGACTTTATTCCAAGCGGGTCCAATCTTCTTCAGCAAAGGGCTGTGCCAGAAGGAGGAGATTTGTTTCCAAACAATAGAGAGAGATTTATTCATCAGCTCTTAAAAGCTGTGTTGTTTTCGTTGGCGCAGTAGCCTCGAGAGAACGCTTCAGCTGAGTCGTGAGAGTTTGGATGGTTCAAAAATGGTCATAAATCTGGTGAAAATCACTGTCAGTTTGGGTTACTTGTACGTAGATGTGTGAAGACAACTTTGATGACCGAAAGCTTCTCCTCAAACCTGACTTTGAGATGTTTATTTACATGGGATTGATTGTTGAAGAGAGTAGAAGCAGCCTGGGAAAAGGCACCGTCAGCTTCTTATTTTACTTGTATCTGAAGGAAATGATGTGTAAATATTGAGCGGCATGATCAGTAACATTTCACTCTCGTTAGAGCTGGTGACACATTGATAGCCGTGGATGAGGTGGGGCAAGGCGTGGCAGGCGTGGATGTTGTTACGTTGAAATAAATAAATCCTGTAACCACAACGGAATGTCCATAAATCGAGGCATTGATAAGACTGACACTCATACACACAGGCTTGTGTCAGTGATTTCCGTAGTGGCTCAACTGAACTGGGTTGTGTCTCGCCTTTAGTCTGGACACCATTGCTTCTCAACTGCTCTGTTTTTTTATTATTAGAACAATTATGATTGTGCTTGAGCCCATTAGGAGACTTTCTGTCTTCAGAAGGTAAGGATGAGGATCGCACGCTGCGATGGTGTCTCCAGCTTTCCCAGACAACATCCCCGACCAGGATAACTTACCCGTCTCACTGTTACTCACTATTGGCAGATAGACCAGTACACAAAGTCCAGTTAAGTTTTTTTTTTTTTGTGGAGAAAAAACAAGTCTTTTTGAAAACTGTATTCTAATTGCAGTGTTGAGATAAAACCTTTTTGACTTAAATGACACGAAATGGAAGAAAGAAATTGGGCCCTACAAGTATGAGGAATAAAAGATAGTTTTTTCATTTTGATTTAGAGTAATTCTAATTCGAGGTTTTGTCTGAATTAGCTTTTGAAGTCTGTGCTTGACCCTTTGTAGATGAAACTGACCCCAGAGTATCTGCAGCTGATGAAGTACAAGGCCATCGCAGCCAACAGCAAAATCTACTTTGGGAACGACATCCCACAGATGTTTGTGGACTCTCCCAGCAGCTCGGCCAAAACCTCTGCAGCCATGGACATTGTGGCCGATCAGCTTCTGGATCTGGATTAGCAAGTAAGAGAAGTGGGCAGGATGCACGGGACCAACCGGGGAGGAGAACAATGAAAAGGCAGCCACCTACAGGTTGGCTGGGCGTCAGACTCTTTGGACCAGAGCCTGCAGTTCTCAGCCTCTCGCTGCGGGAATCAATTCGCCTGGATTCACTTTCCTTTTTCTGGGTCATCTGATCGTCTTGGACTGAAGAAGAGTGTGTAGCATTGATTTTATAGTTTTATTGTTGAGGAAGCTGCGTACAAGAGAGGAGATATTTTGTCTAAATGGTATTTAATGATAATTCTCATGATTTGTTTTGAGGCAGCGTGTTCATCTGAGAGCTCCTGTCTGGTCACGCCACAGCCTGCGACTCCAAGCAGAAACACCACCGACAGATCTCAGGGAGATACCAAGGTTATCAGAACCTGCCAACTCACTCACTGACTGAACTGAAGCCAGGACCACTGTCTCATGGTCACATCTTTTAGATGTGTGAATTATTCTGCACATAATCATGGTATGAATCACTTTTGTCACTCAGAGATTGTTATCAGCAGCGTTTGGAAATCCCCAACATATCAGTGAGTCATGCCAGTGACGCTGCGCCGCCGGTGCGCAGACACACTTAATAGTGGAGTAGATGAAGTAGCTCCTTTGGTGCTTGTCCAGGGCGTGCTGCTGCCGCTGCTATAAAAAGTTAGCCTAATTGGTTTGCCGAAACTAGTTGACTTGAAAGAACAGAAGGGTGAAGGCATCGGTCATGTGGTTCGTAGCATTTTTAGAGGTATTGAGAGGCATCAGCATGGGAGGGAGCTGAAAAGCAAAAAAAATGTCTCAAAATTCTCATGATTATGGAGACATGCCAGAAACATTCCAGAACTCATGCTCACAATTCATAAGGTTGCGTCCATCATAAGGGGAATGACTAGACTGAATTTATTACATCCAAGGGGGCTGTGAGATTGTCTGTCTGTATGATGAACATTTCCAAACATATTTCCTTTGAATATTGTCCTGTAGTTCCATCTAGCACCAGGAAGGTTTTGAACGAATCATCTTTCACTTGTATGGCTTCTACTGAAGCCTTGACTCACTGAATCCCATCGTACATTTGAAAGGTTTAAATGAATCAACTTCCATCCATGTGACTGCTGACAAAACTATATTATTATATATTATATTGACATTGTTTTTGGGTTGACAGGTAGGAATGGGAGCAACTTGACAACTCAGGAGTGCGGCAGCAGTTGTGCCACTGGATTAATGCTTGAATTGTAGAAGTTTTTTGAGCTTTTGATAACTGAAGTCTGTACGTGTTGAAGAAGTACTTTAGAGCGATTAGATCAGTCATGCTGGGCATAGCTGATCCACGCGATAATAATATGTGGAACATGTCATTTAAAATTGTATCTTACTAGTGAAAAGTCTCTGCTTATTCTCCTACGCCCATAATGCACTGCAACAGCTGAAGCAACAGTTGGGGTTAAAGGAGACGTGGATCAATTGATGAACAAGTAAATGAAATAAGAACAATGGATGCGTCAGTCAAATTCATGTTTCGCCATTGTTTCCCAAAATACAACGTAAATGGTATCGCTTTCTAAATGATGTCATGCAAAACTTTTGTCTCAGGTTTGCACACACTCGAGTTGAATCATCAGCTGGAGCTTGTTGGGACTCACGTCGCTGTTGTATCTCGGTGAGATTGAAGACAGTGACTCAACACAGTGTAAAGATAAAAAGCAGCAATTGTGGATCTTTCAATCTTCGTCTATTTGTTTGTGATTCCTAGCAACCGGACACTTGTTATCTCACACCTGGTGAGGACAACTTTTGTTTTAGCTCCAGCTGCTTTTTACTTCTTTAGTGTGTTTTTCTTACAGCTAGGTGAACCAAAACAAGCACTCTTCCCACATGCAGTTTTTGTTTAATTGAAGGGAATATTTGTGATTTAGTGTAATGAATGTGTTCGTATGTCAGAACAAGCTATAACGAAAACAAGAGATCGCACTGTAGGTGTCATTTTATTAATTGTATGTAGTCTATTTATTCATGAGGACCTTTCTTTCACTTTTTGTATTAACATTTCTATATTATTGAGTCGATATTTTTCATGTAAAAAAACAAAAAAACAAATACATGCTTGAGGAACAAGATGAAACCCCAGTGGTCGTCTGCAGTACAGCCGTTCCGAGGGCTTCAGACTGCCACCGAGTGCTTGCTGTTCTTTCTTTCAAAATGAGAATAAATATCAGACTTCGCACACAGCTGATCGGGAACGTTCAGTTCTCCAAAACCAAACAGCCCGTCGCCTGACTGAGACCTGCCAATCAATGAGACCCAGGCGCCTGTCTTTCAGTGAGCGGCAGTTCATGATGTGAAGCTGTTTTTATGTAATAATATAAGCGCGACTACAAGCTACATCTCTTTTCATTGAAACATTCATGTTGCAGTCTCAAGGTCAGGCCCTCATAAAGGTTACACTTGCTAAACTACACAGCGCGAGCACCAGATGTGCTCCCCTACATTATGTATATGACACTGAAAAAATTTGATCTTAGCCAACCAAATGATCTTTTCTCTGCTCGTAGGCTCCAACTCCAGCTGTTGTCTGCTTATGACTGCAATTCCAGAAACTCAGTGTTGCAGATTTGTTGTTAACAAGAACTTCAGCACTCATTTTGTCCTGAATTCATAAATTATTTCATTTGTTTTTGTCTTTTCTAGAGGAAACAGGAACATCACATCGGGCTGTTCATTAGTTGTTGACCTTTTCTACTTTTACAAATATAAATTATTGATTCACAGATAATGATTTCATCATTATGAACCAAATTTGCATTCATTCATTTTCATGCCATGGTTTGTACTCCATTATTAATTGTCAATATGCAGCAAATCATCCTTAAACATTTTGAGTTTGTTTTGTCAGCAGTTAGGGGGATGTTTACTTGCTTTGACAAGTCACTTGTGAGTCTGTCAGTTCAGTATGGCTTGCGCATTCCACTTGCGCATTCCGTGACTCAGCTGATACAAAAGTAATATCTCTGTTTAATCTTCAAAATGGCTGTCCTGCCCTCAAGCAGGGATGGAACGGAAGTTAAATAAATCGACTTTATTAGACTTTTATTGCCCCTTTTCCAGTGTATGACTTGACTTGCATGTCTACATCCCGCTCAGCATGAACTTTCCCCGAGCTTGTGTTCAGCAAAGAGGCACGAGACATGGCTGATGCATAGCTGCTAAAGGCGGGGGGTTGTTGGGTCCTAGCTTCAGCAGACGGTTGGTCCGTCCTCACGAGGACTGTCAAAATATTAACCCCGTAAATCCACACAAAACTGGGACCATGTTTAATATGCACGGTCTCAAGATGGAGCTTTTTGGTCTCCTCATCAGACCAGCATGGTGCTGTGGTCGGGAGTTAGTAAAGACACTTCAAACCCACACATTTCTTCAACAGCGAGTCATGGCTTTGCACGTACCTTGCCAGCTGTAAAAGAGGTGATCCACTTGGCGGACTGCCCTGGTTTGTCCTGAGATTCTGGATGATATTGTTGGTCAAAGAGGGCTCTGAGTTGGGGACACCTTAAACAGGTGATGCCCACCGTCTCCTCTACTACCGTGTTCCTGCTCATCTATATGTCGAAAGAAGATTAGAGATCCTCTCCATACAAACCTGTTTCAGTGCCTCAGAACTAGAAGGAAGTAAAATGGTGAGCCAGGTCAGCCTCACCTTCACCTCTGCTTCCCACTGACCTCAGAGGTACCACAAGTTCTCCATTTCACACAAGGGTCATGTTGTAAGTACCGTTTTTTTGTTACATGAGAGAGCTACCTACGAAAGATGGCTAATTTTATCCACAAAAACTGACAGATGGAAAAAGCCCAGACTCTTACAACATTAGTGAGTGTTCCTTTTCTTTTTACTATACTGAAGTTAAGTCCACGGAATAAACACCAACAACCCACCGTACAACTACCAGACACATTTAGCACTGAAAACTTGGCAGAAATTCTTCACTGACATGTGTATGTCGAGGGAGCGAGGAGCCAGGTCCGTTGCCAAGATGCATGCGCATATTTCTTATAACCTTGACTGTAAATGGTTCTATAAACCAGCTGGTCAGAATACTGCGCTAAGTATAGAATGTCCTATAGATGAGGCGTGCATGTGTGTGTGGGTCGTTCATCCTACTTTGTGGGGACCAATTCTTGACAAAATGTCGTCCTTGTGAGGGCCGCACGATTCTGTGGGGACATGTGGCTGGCAGACTCCTGGTTCAGTTTAGCCATGTGGCCATGTGTTTTGGATGGTTAGGTTGAGAGTGAAGGTCTAGGGAAAGGGTTATGGCAATGATAAGCCTCATAATGTCCCCACAAGGATAGAATTACACATGTGTGAGTGAGTGAGTGTGTGAGGTGCCCGGTGCTGCTGGGCCCAAGACATTAGAGGAGAATGTAATGCGAAGTGTCATTGACTGCCTTCCTGCCTGAACGATACACTGTAGTCAAGATTGACTGTGAAAAGTGGCAAAATAGAACTACGGGTTTGGTGGAAACCACTGGTTAGCAAACATGACACCCCACTCAAAAGAAGAGTAACAATACAAGCGGGAGGAATGGGTGCCTATAAGACCCATTCATGCTCCCTGTACGTTCAAAATTGTACCTGTCTCGTTCAAACGATTGTCACGGATCACATGGCTCCATGTGTTCTTTACATTGGTATTGCTGTTCATCAATATAGCCACCAGGGGGAGCAGCCCACAGTCAAGCTCCAAAACCAACATGGCGACTGTGGAAGAAGCATTGATCATGTAGCTCTTGCACAAAAGAGGAAAGTGAGGCAGCGTTGTAGGAGGCGGTGGTCAGTGAGGCTGTTGAATATATCGCCACTGGAGGACGCAGAGTTTCCACCTTTTTGTCTGCTTTGTCTCTCATTAGAGCCATGTATCAGGTAGTAACAGCAACGCTGCCCCCATGGTCCGAATCCGTTGGGTAGACTCACAGTAGACTCACGGTCTTTAGAGGCCTGTTGCTTCTGTTTCGGCATCTCGTAAGCAAAAACCTGTTAAAGTAAAGCACAGCGTAGACCGGATCAATCCAATAATTCAAGTGGTTGTTTTCCTGCTCTATTGGAGGTGACAGCTGGCCACATTCCCGACTGTCAGTCAGTAGGTGAGGGTGCGAATCTCACCATTCAGTGTGATTTATATCTTTAATTGTCATGTACAGTCTTGCTCAGATATTTTATCAGACTGCAGCCGACTGTTGCTGTCGGTGTGGACACGTCCAGCGTCTTCGTAAATGAATGTTTTTTCACATTTAAAAAACACTGTCCTCGAAGGAATCGACGTGTTGTTTCTCCAAGTCTGTGTGCTGTGTTCACCGTTTGATGAAGGTGTGTTTAAATAAAGCTTCCTTTCTTTTTTCCACCTGTGTTGCATAACGCTCATTAAAAGTATATCGTTGGCCCCGCAGAGCCGGAGCAGGTCTAATGCGTCACCTCTCTTGTCTCGGGTTGCTTCATTTTCATCGTGGAGGCGTCTCGCAGTAAAGTATTCAATGTTTTAAGAAGCTGAGGTGAGATGCTTTTATCTCTGCACGCACCTTCCCCTGTTGTCGCTTTTCACTTGCTCTGAAAGCCGTAAAGAAGCGCCCTCCGTCTCAGTCCAAAGAAGGTTGTGCCGGCGACACGGTATTCACAGTAGCCTTATAGGTATTCAGCATCAATGCTGTTGTGACGGAACCTTTGTTACCATCGAATGTATCATCGAATCACCGCGTCAAGTTAGTCACTAAACACGTATTGTACCAACAACTATCAAACCACCAAAAATGTGTTTGGCTTAGCTATTGCGCAGCAACACATTGTTGCTCTCCCAAAGTGTGTGACCCGTCATCTTTAGCTGAGACACGGACCACACGGTGTGGACCGAACGGATGGCTAGGAGCCGCCTTTCGTAGCTCCACATGACCTGGACTCCAACAGTTGTCAGCAGTTACAATTCGTCGACTCATCGGTTGATGACGTGGACTTGAGCTACTCAGTGTGTAGAGTATAAGCACTTGAGATTTGGACTCCACCACCAACACACTGGTGAGTGAGGTGATGCAGCCAGTGTTGAGTCAGCTGGAGATACATGTAGATTAAGTGTTTTCACGTCATAGTCGAGCTGTAGGAGAAGCTAGCTCTTCTGCTTCAACACAGACTCTAAACATATATTTCAGCTTCTCAAACACAGTGTGGACGTCATTGAATGAGTTAAATCTATAGGAGCAGCTAGCTCTTCTGCTGCAACACAGACTCCAGACATATGTTTCAGCTTCTCAAACACAGTGTTGACGTCACTGAATGAGTTAGATCTATAGGAGAAGCTAGCTCTTCTGCTGCAACACAGACTCCAGACATATGTTTCAGCTTCTCAAACACAGTGTTGACGTCACTGAATGAGTTAGATCTATAGGAGAAGCTAGCTCTTCTGCTGCAACACAGACTCCAGACATGTTTCAGCTTCTCAAACACAGTGTTGACGTCACTGAATGAGTTAGATCTATAGGAGAAGCTAGCTCTTCTGCTGCAACACAGACTCCAGACATATGTTTCAGCTTCTCAAACACAGTGTTGACGTCACTGAATGACTTAAATCTATAGGAGAAGCTAGCACATGCAAACATGTGTTGAACATGCGTTTCTTCGTTATTGAGAGAATTATTGAAAATATATTCTGCATTGATATTATTTTGATTATATACGCATGTTAGCAAACCTGGTATCTTGTATATATGATCATGTGATGCATGCATCAAGCTTGCGCTTCCGGCGTGGCAACCACAGGAGAACTGAGCAATGGAGGTTTGAGCATGACATTTGGCATTAAAGACTAAAGGACAGACAAGAAAGGACAAATGTTTGTAGTCTGTCGTTCAAGCATCTTGTTATAATTTCAGGATTCGACCCACACAAAAAAATGACTCGACTTGCATGAGACTTGCGCATGTGTGACTTACTCCTAACTCTAGTTAATGGTGACCAATTTAGCTAAAATGACAGTAAAAACGTTTTTTAAACTCCGTCTCTACTATCTGGTCACTTGTCACCACCATGAAAAGCAAGGTCCACTTGGCACATGGATCACGCTGTCCATGCTACTGATGTGTGTCAGGTGAAATGCTACAGATGGTGACTGTGTTGCCGGCAGACTTTCCACCTCCAAAACACAAGTGACAACCTCACCGACAAGTGGACGTGTGACTTTGTTGGTGACAACACATGAGCTGGACTCTTCACAGGCGGAGGTGAGTTGCTCTAGTGACGATATATATGCAATGTGACCTCCCCTTCTCTGTCCATGATGGCGCGACCCTAGGCTCAATATGAGGGCCTCCTTCCTATTCCTGGGCACAGTCTTCTCCCAAGACTTCCAGGTTGACTTCCCAATATTCTGCATCTCAACCAGCGCCTTGTATCGACCTCCGATTTGTGATCCAGGTCCCAGGCTAAAAGCAAAACTCGGATTCCCATTCGCATATTAATGAAAGCGCCTCCAAAAACGGGAGGAATACAGGCGACGGAGCCGTGATGTCTTAATATTTAAACAGCTTAATATTTCGCCTCCTGGCAAGTCGTTTCAGGTGAACAAAGAAGAGTGGCCGGTCTCTCTGCACTGATGGATGAAGCGCAGGGAAGTGCATAATGCACTTGTGCTGATGCTAAATGAAGTCTTTTTTTTTACTTATGAAGAACGATAGAAATCCTTGAGCTATCTGAGCCCCGTCGATCACCGGAGCGTTGGAGCGAACCCAGTCCCTGCTGCTATGACGTCGAGGTTAGTTCAGGAGCTCCTCACAATGTTGTGTATCACTTTACTCCACAGACACTTCCACTTTTGAAACAGAAGAACTCGCCATCTGAATAGATCACATGCTTCCTGGTACTTCCCCTGCCATTATGTGTAAACAGGCATGAGTCAGGTGACAGGGGCGTCACCTGACTCATTCTGGCAACATTTCAAATCATTTGATGATGATGATGATATCAGTTCACAGGTGGGTCGTATCTAGATGAGCTGGCGAGGCTTCATGAAACAGTGTCGTCACTTTAGAGCTCACTCATTGGCCACCCTCCACACTAAAGCCAGAACAACCGTTTGAACACATTATTTTAAACTGTGAGCGCCAACGACTGAGCTCTGAAAATGAAGACACTGTTTCATGAAGCCTCACCAGCCCATAATAGTTACTGTGTTTCTATTCCCAGTAGTTGAGTAACTTTTTCAATTGGGGCTGTCAATAAATTAAACTTTTTTTATTCCATTTAATCTCACTGTGGCGTTAATTTGGGATGAATCGCAAAAGGAATCACACAGTTTTATCTGTTCTAAATATAGCTCAGAGGAAGATTTTATTTTTCTAAGAGTTTAAATGTGCAATAATCGGTAGTTAACTCTACTTTAGCGTGAGATTATATTTTAATAAAAAGTTACTCAAGATCTTATTTTAATTCTTATTATATTTATATTATATATTTTAATTTTTATTCGTACCTCCAAGAGTAGCTATCCTGTCCATGAAGTTTTACTTTGACTTGTACTTCTAGTCAGATACATTCAACTCGAATCAGGCCTTACTTTCATTTTCCTTCAGTCGAACACTCCTTTCACTATTAAAGATGGCCGCGGTGCTCCGGAAAGTCGAACACTGAGCGTTACCATCACCATCGGAGCGGATATTCAAGAGTTTGTAGCGACAATTTCAGATTTCAATTTCCAACTAACGTTCCATGTTTAACCTTCAAAACAATAATAATGGGCCCCATGTGAGTCTCCATACGTCCCAGTAAATCCTTGTGGAGGGCGTCATGACTTGGACACCATAAAAGCAGTCGTCACATCTGTTTCAGATGAAACTATTGGCGGAGTCACCTGGCCACACCTTGTTCGGTGACCACGCAACAACTACGTCGTTCTCTTTTTTTGTAGTGTTTTTTTCTTTTTTTAACCGCAGTAGTTTGTTTGAACACCAGCTCTTTCCCTACCTCCGCGTGGGCGCGCCGGCCCAGACTCGCGATCTCGTGTGTATAAATGATGTCGTCACTCCCGCTGCTCCCTCACTTCTGAGAGCCCAGTCACTCAGTGCTGAGGCTGAGAAGAAGAAGAAGCAGCCTGTTCTCAAGACTGAGCGGATCTTCTCGGTGAGGAGGACGACAGAACCCGCAGCGCACGATCGGATGCTGAGGTGATGAGTGTGGCTTTCGCGCGGTCCCTGGGTCAAGGCGAGCCCCTGCTCCAGGATGTGTGGCGCGTGGTGAGGCTCGGGCATGAGGAGGTGCTGCTGTCCCCGTACCTGCCCGCCACCTGCGCCCTGCTCACGCACCTCTTCTTCTGCCTGCCCTTCCTCCTCCTGGACGCGCTGGCCGGCCGCTGTCCCCGGGTGCTGTCCTGGAGGGTGGCCGCCAGCTCAGGACCCCCGCCGCCTCTGCGTCAGTGGCTGGACTGTTTCTGGAGGGTCGTGTTCAAGTACGCGGCGGCCGTGTTTCCCGCCACCGCGCTCTTCCAGAGCCTGAGGAGGGGCGCGCTTCCCGAGCTGGCCCCGTCCTGCTGCCGCCTCTGCCTGGAGGTCCTGGCTTGTCTGCTGGTCTTCGACTTCCTCTTCTTCGTCTGGCACTTCTGCCTGCACAAGTAAGTCCTCACAGGTTCAGCCTGCTCCTGTAGAACGCGTGACAGAAAGTGAAAGTAACCCCCTGAGTTGGAGAACGATCTGACTTCAGAGCCCGAAGGATTTTTTTTCCTCGGGCTGATGGAGAATAAATCGAGATGGAAAACAATATTCAGGAAACAGCAGACATAAACTCATGTATTCAGTGCCAGTGCTAGTGGACGGCGATGTCAGTGGTCGAGCTAAGAAGCTACGGAATCTCAAATTCTGAAAGTCGCCATGCCACTTTAAGAGTTAGAGACTTCTAATGACAGCAGTTTATGTCATGTCCACTTGTGGAGGAGGCGACAGGAACTGTAATAACAGTCTGGAGAGAATAATAACGGCGCTGAGGATGACATCATGTCCCATCATCACGCTGCTGGACTCCAAGATGAACTGTCTTCAGGAGCTTATTTGGCGCCTGAAAACTGTTATTTAAAGGTCAAAATGAGCAGCGTTCCCTTCAAGAACTAAGGCTTCTGATGAGGAATGGAGTGCATCATACACACGCTTTGAGATGATGTTGCATGCTGCAGGAGCGATGGGTGGTTAGTGCTGCAGCAGGAAGCTCACAGCTTCAAGTCCAAGATGCAGTCTCCTCTCCAGAGAGGTTCACTGAGGATGCTAAATTGCCAGAAGGTGGTTGTCTGTCTGAGCCCTGGAATCCACTGGCAGCCTGTGGAGAGTGTCCCTGCCTTTCGCCCCGTGTAGCTGGGACGGCTCCTGCCTCGCACAACCTTTAAATGCACTAGTGAAAGAAGCTTGAACTGAAGTTGCCAGATTCAATTCTGCAGGTTTGTTCACTGTAAATTGAAGCTTTCGAATTTCATATTCTGTTTAGAAACCACCAAGCGTGTGGGTGTTATTAGAGTTGCTTAACGTATATTCTTATCATTTTAAAATAGGAATTTCAGGTTTATTGCTACTTTGCTGAAACACAAATGTTCGAGGTTATAATTCTTTTAAATTCATATAAACAACTTTTTAAAACGAACAGCAAGGCAACTCGATGTGTTTAGTCATATGTGTCGATCTACCACAAACTTTCTGTTGCTTCATTTGACAGTAAATGTAAGTGTTATTGCAGCAGTTTCTTGGCTCCTTGTCAAAAGACTGGCTGCTTTCTTCAACACATTCCTCACACCGCCTGTTGTCTCTGTTCATTTATGCTCATATTTCATGCCCCGCTGTTGCTTCTTATCCAGACATTCCTGAAAGCGGCTTCCTTCTCTGCCTCCCTCAGGGTTCCGTGGCTTTACCGGAACGTCCACCAGCAGCACCACCTGCACAAGGTCAACTTTGCCCTGGCGGCGCAGGACGCCAGCTGTGCCGAGCTGCTGTCCCTGCTGCTGCTGGCCCTCAGCAGCGCCTGGTTGGTGGGCTGCCACCCCCTGAGCGAGACCGTCTTCCACGTCCTCAACAGCTGGCTGGCGGTGGAGGACCACTGCGGCTACGACTTTCCCTGGGGCCTCCACAGACTGCTGCCCGGCCTAGGGGGCGCCCCCTACCACCAGGCCCACCACGTCCTCCACAGGGCCAACTACGCCCCCTACTTCACTCACTGGGACCACATCTTCGGCACCTATCGCAGAGCAGCAGGCCGCCTGCGCTCCAAATAGTCCCGTGTGCCCGGGAAGCTTCAGTGGTCGCTGCTCGCAGGCGTCCTGCTGGTCAGGAGCCTGCATCCTTCTGAAGAACACATGGGTGTTTCAACCAACTGGATATTCCTCGGAGGACTGCTGACTCATCATGTCCCCCTCCACACCGCAGAAGAGAAGTCCCCTAAATCCCCCGGCGCCTCGGGCTCTCTGCGACATTCTGGGAAGTCGACTTGAAAGAAGCACAAGTCACACACTCTTCCAAGAAACAGAGAGACTTTTATGGAAGGAAAATGCACATTGATGCTTGCGGCATCTGAAAAGCACTTGACTTCACGTGGTCGTGCTTCCTGTATGTTTATTTATGTTGTAGAATTGGCTCCTGTCGCTGATGTCTGAGTCGCTGTGCGTCACTTGCCACCATGACAGTGGCGGGAAAACCGCTTTTCTGACTCCCTCAAAATTACAGTAGACACAATATGAAATATTTAGGGGTGGGATTGGATTAAAAAAAATTCATCTAGAATTTGCGATTAATTAATCTCAATTAATCGCAGTTTAATCGTATCAGAATATTAGACACAAGAAGACACATCTTTCAATTTCAATGAATTTGGTATATTAGTGACTCAAATGATGGAGCCATATATACATTTAAACAATAAAATATTGTCAGACAGTAGCACAATAAATCACGAGGGTGGCTATATTCATGTTTTATATCACCTTATTTAAACTAAAGCTCTTTTAATGTCTTGAAAATATTTGTATAGGAACTTCAATTGTATAAGAATTTCAAGTCCATTCAGAGTGGTGGAAACCCTGGACATTGTGTAGCGAAAAACATCCCTGAACCAAAGCAAACAGCTGCTTTTGTTTGCTTTTGTTCAGGGATGATTCCTCCATGTTTGTTGTTGTTGTTCTCATCCTAGCTGCCACGTATTTTAAATGCGATTAAAATATTTTTAACACATTAATTACGATAAATTAATTAATCGCAATGAACTCATTAAAGTCCCACCACTAGAAATATGATCATGAAATATATATTTTGTGTTTTAAAGGGTGTGGCTGCCTTATGCTGGCACAAACAAAATACATTTGTTTTGGTTATTGTTTACAAGAACGAACAGCACTTGACGGTTTGTCAGTTTTCAACGTTGTCCGTATCAAAGTCAACAGAGAATGTGTTCAAAAGTGAAAAAACTAAATGTAAACCGAATCAGTATTTAGTAGTTAGCACAAAGTAGGATGCATGGAGTGTGAGAAAACGTTTTTCCACCGCTGTACATTTTCCAACAGAGGACTCAATATACGAGCTGTTTCTCCTCCCTCCTATAGACAGGGGGCGCTGTAGCTTTATCTGCTTCTTCTCGTCGTCCAAATAGAAGCATAGAATGTGGAATCCAGGTCGTCTTGCCTTTCAAACTGCATCGCTCTTCATGAAGTAGTTGTTTTCTGGTGCAGACATTTTTGTTTCTCCTCTTCCTGTCCTGCACCAGTCTGTGACTGCATGATGCCGACTGCTGAGTGACGCACTCAGGTGCCAGTATTCCTAAATTTAACTGGAACTACAAATGGAAACAAAAGCCACAGGTGGTCACATGTAACTTAGTCCAGATCCTCTCCGCCTTTTATGTAAGACTCAGGATCTGTGACTGGACCGTCGACCAGCTGTCGTTTCCACATGCTTCAGCTCAACACACATCAGGTCAACGAGTTCACTCCTGTGGTACTTATGAAGCTAGAAGTGAAACCAAACTTAGATCCTGGAAAACCTCCTTCCTCGCACTTTACTGTCCGTGCATGAGCTGCACTCGAACAAATATATTTGATACATGACCTAAAAAAAAACGCCACGTCCCGCACAAAAAGTGTTTTTTATTAACAAAATAGCTGTAAAACCTTTGTGAAGAGTGACTCCTGCACTGTGTTGCACCTTTGCATTCCAAGTGGTCTTCAGTTAGTGGTCAACATTTCCTCTTTAATGTGAGACGATAGATATTTATAGTGAAGTTGTTGAATGTATATTTTGTATTTGTGACACGCTGTGGACTCCAGAGTTGTATTTTGTTTGACAATAAAGTCCAAACACTAAAAAGGACTCAGCGGTGTTTGACTCTCCATTCTGAGAAATCACAACCACGTGTTGATTCAATCCTTTTTTTCCTTCCTCTTTTAGTGTCATTGACTGCGAAACTCAGGAATAGCCGTTTGTTTTCCCCAGCAATCGCATGGCCTGCAGCCACGGGGCTTGGAGTTACAGCTGAGATCTCTAGAGAGCACTTGCTGGTGATTTATGAAGCTGTTGAAGAGCCATGGCTTCACTTTGTTGCCTGGAGAGCAGCACATTTGAGCGTCGCCCGCGCCAACACGACTCTTTCATTTTGGCTGCTGCTTCTCAGTCTGTACTGTGGGAAAGTGAGGATCCAGCGGGAGACGATCTGGGTGGTGGTGGTGTTCCCGCGATCAAACGATAAACGTGTCGCTCACAACGGAAGGGCGAGCCCCGGCGTCAGAGTGCGGCCCCACATATGGTCGCACGTGCTCAGCGTCACTCCTCGCGTCGACTCCCCGCGGCTGACGTCAGCGTCCGGGCCCGTCGGCTTCTTGGGGACATGGGTGTGTCAAAAGTCACGTCAAAACAAGTCAGCGGAACAAGAAAGAGGATCAGCCCGCGTCTCTTATCGTGGCCGGCGGCACCCAGGACTGGCTTTTCTGCTGTGTGTGTTGACACAGGCCAGGCTCGAGTTTCTTCCTCTCCTCAGTAAATATTCAATTAGCCGGCTTGACTTGGTTCAAAGTGTCAGCGCGAGGTTGTTCACCTCAGCCCTGCTTCCATTTTTAAACATCCTCGCAGCAGAGGTCAGTGTCAACTATCGCAGCCTATTTGTGCTGCTGCTGTAATGACTTCTGTCAAACAACGCTATCGCTGGGACGATGAGGTCGACAGGCACAACGCCATCGCTCCGTGGAGATAGAAGAATTTAGATAAAGTGTTTCTGAAATCTGCTGCCTTAAATATCGATGCTCTCCATCATATTTCAGGGGCCACCACTTCAAACTTCAGGTCAGAAAAAAAGAAATTTTGACTTTATCTACAAAAAAAACAAAACATTATTTGACTGTATTTATATTGGATTTCATATATGTTTTATTCAAAGATTCTTACTCTAATATTATATAATAAAGTTTATTTTTTTAATTGGGAATATCTTGGTAATAGAACGGTGGATTAAACATCTACACAAACACGGAGTGGTCGACAGGTTAAAAGGAGATTTCAAATATCTATTTTAAACAGAAAGAAAAAACAATATATAATGCACTGGAGGCAAAGGGCCGCATGTGACCCCTGGGATCACGTCTGATCTGGCGGGATACTCAATGGAATTTAATAATAACAAATAAATTGGATTGTAATACCAATATGAGTGACAGCTTTGATATTATTGTGTTTATATGCTGCGTAAGTACAAGGTGAGGAATGTTTTTGAGGTAGAGGAATCCATGAAAATGAAAAAAATAAATATGGAGAATGTGAAAGTAAAATCACAAAATTAGTCAATGAAAAATACTTATTACTTATTAACAATATAAAAAAAACAATGATGGAAACACATTTTGTATGCAAATTTAAAAAAAGAACTAATATCATTTAAGATAAAGTTGAACATGTGAATCACAGGAAGTTTGGAATATAAACAACATGTTTGTACGCGACTGATTGTTTTATTGTTTTATTATTTTATAGTTTGATGATGTGTGGAGTGAAAGGCAAAGTAGCAATGCCATGCCTCCTACCTCTTCCCAGAAACTCTGAGGGAAATGCTGAGGTCTTCCCAGAACCACTGAGACACGCTGACGTCGAGGACGCTTCCTGACTACATGTCCCAGGCCTCGGATGGAAATAAGGTCTGCTGACCAATGGTCCAATGATTACTCTCTCGGGCCGTGCCCAGTCCCGTGTGTCCATCTGGCCTCCTTAAATAACTCTCTTTTTAAATGTAATACTCAGAAGTTATTGCCATGGTGACTACATGAGATACATGATGTCAAAGTATTTAATTTCCCTGATAAAGTGAAGTTAGCTTTAGCGATTAGCCTTAGCCTTAGCCGTAGGGATTAGCCTTGACCTTGAG
Organism: Synchiropus splendidus; assembly: GCF_027744825.2. Taxonomy (NCBI): domain Eukaryota; kingdom Metazoa; phylum Chordata; class Actinopteri; order Syngnathiformes; family Callionymidae; genus Synchiropus; species Synchiropus splendidus. The sequence continues at coordinate 24,376,989 of NC_071340.1, read as the reverse complement.
CTTAGCCTTAGGGATTAGCCTTAGCCTTAGCCTTGGCCTTCGCGATTAGCCTTAGCGATTAGCCTTAGCCTTAGCCTTAGTGATTAGCCTTGGCCTTAGCCTTAGCCATAGCCTTAGCCTTAGCCTTAGCCTTAGGGATTAGCCTTGGCCTTGGCCTTAGCCTTAGCCTTAGCCTTAGCCTTAGGGATTAGCCTTGGCCTTAGCCTTAGCCTTAGCCCTAGGGATTAGCCTTGGCCTTAGCCTTAGCCTTAGCGATTAGCCTTGGCTGATGTGGTCCAGAAGTTCCGGTGCAGGATCCAGAAGTGGGTAACTACCAACTGTCTGGTGAGCGCATGTGCACGCGGTTATATCACCTAAGTTTGGGAACTGTTTTGTAATTATTATTATTAAAATAGTCTACATTTAACATTTTAATCAATAAATTATATGTTTTTATCTGATATTCTATATTTTTTACTCCTGCATTATAGAGTCAATGATCATTTCAAGCTCCTCCAATATATTTGACATGTGGATTACATTTCTTCCGATACATTACAGAGTGTATGGGAAACATTTCTCCTCACGAGCTCTTCTCTTATACCATCCATCCAGATTATATGTTGATATATCATACAGGTTATAAGATTATATATTACATACATTATATGATCCGTCCAGACCAGAACCGTCCCATCAGACTGTTACATTTGTCATCAGCCTTTATTATTTTATTTTATTTTATTTTATTAACAGCACCTTATTTTGAAGCACTTTCCTAGTTAGTGGAACCCCCACTGACCATGGCAATAAATTCTGATTCTGATTCACTTTTGCTGAACAAGATGCAGCCATGGACTGAACTGTGGCAACGTGACGACATCATGACGTGAGAAACACTTGGCACGCACAAGACAACGTCACAGTGAACAGTCGTAGCTTCGTAGTTAGCTTCGGGTTCAGTCCAAGTTGAGTGACTGACTTCCGGTTCCAGCATCGGCATGTCCGGACCATGTCGGGCAGGCGGAGCAGATCGGGCAGTGACTGCCTTAGCCTTAGCAATTAGCCTTTAGCTTAGCAATTAGCATTTCGCGATATTGTATCTGATATTGCTTTAAATATTGTTTGCAATGAGACTTTTTTGGGGGCAATTTATTTGTCAAATGAAAAAGAATAGCGGAGCTGTGTGGGAGAGTCGTACTGTGTTTACTGTCGTGTGGAAGAGTGTAAAGAGGACTTCACTGAAGCACAGGTCTTCATCTCTTCAGCTTGAATCCTGTGGCTCGGAGATCATGACTCACAGCTTGTTTTCATTAAAATGTAATTGCCGCTAGCAGCCAACTTTATTTTGCTGAATCGGCACATTTGTATTCCAAAAACACATCTTTGCTCCGTCCGACTGGTGAACTGGAGTAGCAGATGGGCTGTGATCTGACCCGCCTCTTCTCTCTTTGCTTCATTCTCACACACCAATACACAGAGACTGAAACCTCCTCCATCACCATCTTTCACAGCAGTCAAACGCTAACATTGCCAAGTGAAACTAAGTGATACACGTGTACTGTCTCTCTTTAAAGATGGATTCATTTTGTGGTGAGCTGCTGCAGTGTTTTTTTTTTACGTAATCTAAAGTGTAGATCTGCTGTTTTAAATAAATGCGCAGGATTGAAGTCGCTCAGCGTGTCACCGAGGCCTGCTGATCACTTCCTCATGCTGGAGGAAAGTCGACCCCAAACTGACAAGTTAGTGCCACTAAAGTGTGATGAATCGTTGGGCTTTAGCCAGCGGCGATCCTCCTGCGTGTGGTGTGGAGCTGAACAACCCCACAGGACGGGTTTTTGTGAGACTGTTGACCCACCCCTCACATCTGTTAGCAATTCCACCGCAGGAGTAATGAGACGTCCTCGCTTTTTCAAACTTGGTTTTCCTCCTTAAATCACCATGTCCCCATGTGTGCGTGATCCAGCGCCTCCATCTTCGGTTCATATTCACGTGTTTGTCTCGTGGCCGTCGGCTGCCTGCGAATGTAGCCGGTCATTCATTGTTTCTTCTTTCTGAATCCAGTTCCCACGGTCCCTCTGGTGTTGCGTCACCGGGCAAAAATCTTCCTTATTAAAAAGACCTGAAGCCGTTCTCTAGCAAAATATACAAACCTGATTTAGCCAGATTTGAGTGAAAAGGAACATGAATCCCGCTGGGTTCCAGCCACATTTTCCCAGACCGTTTTGCAAGATGTTCTCTCAATCAAAGGTCAAGCCAAACCGACAGGAAACTTATTCGTTTAACAAGAATAGCTCCATCAACAACATATTTTGGCTGAGTCACTGCCTAATTTGACAGCATCAAAATGCCTGTCTCTTGGCAAATCATCTATTTGCTGTTTCTTTTTTTAATATCTGCTCTTCCTTCTTCTTCTTCTCCTCCTCTTCTTCCTCCTCTTCTGCCTCCTGAACTCCCTCTGGACAAGGTGGAGAAGCATCAATAAGAAAGGTGCATCTGATGTTAATGTGACCCACATGTAAATGGCTTCGCTCCAAGTCTAGGACAGATGACTGACCTTCACCACAGATCAGACTTTGAAATGGTCTTTCTTTCATTTTGACCAACAGATCCAGCATTGAAAGAGACGGAGGCAGAGTCCAACTTCTCCAGCACAGACTTGAAACTGCGACTGAGCTGGAGGCATGCGGTCACATGGTAAACACAGGCAGGAAATCTGAACTTCTGAAGAAGGAGCCAACTGAACAACAGCGTCTGATGTGCAAATCAAACATCCCCTGATTTCACAATCCTGTCCACATGTGCTCTGATTCAGAGACAACGCAGAACTCACTGTAAAACAATTGAACCCCTGATGTTTCCCCTCTTGTTTTAGATCCACACTCCTTCAAGGGAAGGGAATAATAAAGTGAGATAAACTGAGTCTGGGGAGAGGAAAAGTGCCCCCAGAGCTTTTGAGTTTGAGTTGAAGGACCTGAGCTCCAGACAGGGTCTTTTTCAAAAATAAAAGCACAGTATCAGTCGAGCAGTGTATAATATATAACTGTTTATGCACTTGATATGCAACCAACATGTGACAAGGATTATGATTATGATTCACTATTTTGAATCACTGTCTTTATGTGATGAAACGCTTCTGAGAAATATACCTCAATGAAAGTACTCAAAAAATACTCAAAGTAATGCTCAAAAACTGTGTTGGTCAAGTAGTACTGCATTACCTTTTGCTTTAGTTGGCCTAGTCTAAGGCATTATTCTGAGGCAAAAACAACAAAAACATAGTAATATTTTACTCAGTACAACTCTCAGTAATGTGCATTAAAATCCTTTTAAATAAAGTTGGGTTTTTTTTCATACTCATTTGCTGAGCTGCATGGTGCTAAAAGGCCACACTCACCACCTCCATCAAAGAAAAGCAGGAAAGATCTGGACACTCTCTGAGCAAAAGCTTCTTTCTACCTCTGAAATTCTGACCAGTAATAAAAATAATGGTTACACTCTACTTAAAGGTGTCACCTACAGCGTGTTAATACTGCATTGATTGCGACATCCTAGAGCAGTGTTCTGTGGAAGTGTATCTGTACCATTGGATACTGAATATGATGATGAATATTCCTTTCATTATTTTCAGCATCAGATTTAGAATTTTAAATAGCTGTCAATTTTAAGCAACCTCCAACTGAGTATAGAAATAAAATTGAAAGTAAAAATAAAATTGAAGGAAAAAACAATAAATTAAAAATACAAATAAAAATCTATATCCAAAATCCAGTATTCAAGTATTTACCATCCAAAAATTCAGTATCAACAAGCCTGCTATTTTTTTGTTTTGGCAAAAGTACTGCAAAAGTAAGGTGAAAGCAGTTTAATGCCTTGCAATTGAAAGCCACTTTCCCAACGCCGTCCATTGCTCACCCCCGCTGTCTGTTCCGGAACCGTTACGTGACCTCTTCATGGCAAGCATCTAACTTTCGAATCATCAGTTATTTCTCAACTGAAGCGTGTGTCGACCCGCACAGCAAACAACACTCTGCACATCTGAAATTTCAAGTGGAACCGTCTTGACCAACGCTGCTTAAGTCACAAGGCCTTTGTTCAGGACGAACAGGTTTGTTAATCTCTGTGAGAAACGTTTGCAGCCCTCAGAATTATGCAACACAGACATACACTGTATAATCATATCTGTTTTATTAATAAATTAAAACAATAAATAGTTTTCATTTGACACAAGCAGCAGAGGTAACAACAACACAAGATGTATTTCTCTGAAGGAGGGATAGAACGAGGTACCCTCTCTCACCCTTTGGTCCACGGATTCTTCACAAGCTGTGGAACTCATCGGAAAAGTTCGACACGCTCAATGCTGGGTCGGTTTGCTGGTCCCCGGTCCTGTCCCCTCCCCGCCAGGTTGGTTCGAGTGCTGCCAAACATGTTTTTCCACCCCAACACCTCACTATCGCAGCAGTTTGAGGGAGTGGAAAAGAGGCATTTGGTTTGGGAAGCTGGTCCGGGTTAGATAACCCGTAGTTACACGACATACCAGGGGCCTGCCGGAGCCGGGGGGTGGGCCTGGAAAGTTCATGTCTGTGGGAGGTCATTTCACAGCGGTAGGACACATGAAGTGCTGATTAGTGTTTGCATCAAGTGGGGAAGCCAGAGATAAGAAGAGAGGAAGACTGATGTCAGGGGGAAGGAGAGGGAGGGAGGTTCCCACCACACTTGACACAGTGGACTGTTCTCTGTGGAACTCTCTGGAAGTCTGTCTTCTCTGTGGACTTGCAACAGCTCTGTGATTCTTGCCCGTGAGAACTGTTGCTCCTTTGCGAACCAATTCCAACTTGACACTTCCCGACACTATCTGCAACCACACTCAGCCACCACCATGCCCTCAAACTTGTACTTGTAGGTCACCACCCCTGTGTCGTCCAGGTAGAGGAGGGAAATGGGATCCAGTTTGGTCGGAACACAACACGCCCGTGCTGCTTTCTGAGGGCTGTTGAGGCTCACCAATGTCTGCACGATGGCGTGTTTCGTGGGGGTGACGTGCTTTGTGAGAGGGTAGGTGCATATCCCGCTGCACTCGAACGCGTCGTAACCGGTGGGCGCTAGAATCCAACTGTCCCACCCAATGTCTTTAAACTCCACATACAAAGATTGTTTCTTACAGTGGTTTCCCTTGGCGTTTCGGCGAATACGTGACGTGGAGTCATAGATCAAATTCGATCGCATTTGCAGCAGGTCTTCTTCATCTGGTTCCGCAGTCTCACCCTCTGAGTCTCTGCCAAGATCCGTCCACAGTCCATTCAGTCCGTTATCCAGCTCATTTGGCAGAATCGTGTTTAGAGTTTCGTGGTCGATCATCTCGTTCAGCTCTCGCTTGTCGTCGCGGTGGTCGCTGCTTTGATCATCGGAAAAGACGATCAAAAGCGGTTTGTGTTTCTCGGCGGTGCTGGTGTCGATCTTCATGTCCCCCTGCAGCGGGTCCCGAGCCTGGTCCCTGACGCCGTCCTCGTCCACCATGCTCATGATGTGGACCTCCAGGCGGTGTGTGGTGACGATGTCGGATTTCTGCCAGCGCTGGACCGCGGCCGTCAGATCGAACGCCTCCCAGCCGTTATCGGTGCCGTAGACCTGACGTGAAGACAGCTCCAGCAGCTCTACTGCTCCCACACCTTCTCTGCCTTCTGGCTTGTCGGCGGTGCTGTTGTCCCCCGCTTGGGATTTCAACTCAAACACGGTGACCTTGCGGTCCACGCCGGCGTACAGGTGACGGTCAGTCTGCACCAAAGTGTAGAGGCGCAGCTCAGCAGAAGTGATGTGCTCGTGATGTGGGACAGATACGTTGAAGAGGAGTGGGTGGCGCCTCACCCCCGCAGCGGTCAGAGCACCTGGGGACGGTTCTATCAGGGAGAAGATACAGCTTTAAACACTTAAGCCCACCGTTTAGCCCACATTTGCTGCACTGGAATGAAGAAGAATTGTGAAGACCGTACCTTCGTTTTTAAAGCTACGAATTATGTTGGCAGTCGGCATGGATGTCCGGTCGTTGGCAAAGCGGTTGTACAGTTCCATCATGTACTCGGGCGGCTCCTCTCGTTTGCCTCCAGGAGGCAGCGGCGGGGGGCCCACGCCAGACAGGTTAAACGTCTGCAAAAACTGGTCCTTCAAACTCTCCGGCACAGTTTGCACGTCATTGTCCTGCTCCAGAAGCGAGGGGTCCACCACGCCGCCGCGCCCGTCCCCCAGCCCGGGAGCGGGCCTGTTCCTCTGGTGTGGGCTGGAGATAGGGCTGCTCTCCCCGCAGAGAGGGCCCGCGGTGAACAGCAAGAAGGTGCAAGTCAGTGAGATGAGAGTCCGGGGGCTGCAAATGGTTTCCACTTGATCGTCCCAAGGACCTGCCATGAGAAAGCCAATCTGCAGTCTGGCACCTCGAAGTGAACGGTTTGTTGTTGCAGCTCCAACTGATAAGACGTCTTTCCAAGTGGAGGGACTCAAAACGGTGGCAGCCGATCCTTCCTGGCTCCTTGTCTAAAGTCTTCCAGAGTGTATTCCATCAACAGTGCCTGACGTCTGCAGCCGCGCCGTGGCAGGTCCGCGTTTATCGCCGCAGAGATTTGCCTTTGTCGGTGTGCAGCCGGGTCCAGTCTTGCTCTGAGCTTTCCTCTCTGTTCCCAGCTTCTCTGTCTCTTATCTATGATATGGTGGGCTCTGCATTTCTAGCTACTTATGGTCTTCAAGCTGGTGTGTGCGTACGTGTCCTCCACTTTGTGTGATGCACATGAGCGTGCGTTATCTTACCACTTCCTTAATGAGGATCTTGTAAACAGTGTTCTGTAGCCTCTTCCTAGTGGAAACGCCACTTTGTTTGGGTGGGTGCTCTGGACTTGATACTCCGTATTTGTTTATTTGCTTGGTAAATAGTGGGCTTCAGTGAGCGGCTCTCAGACCCATTCAGCGTTTGGGACTGACAAAACGCTGCCGGTTGATATGATTTGACCCGACAAAGCAATTCTCGTATTTGTAGCTTGGACTGAAATGAAGTCCATCGACCAGTTCTTTTCTGTGAACCGTTTCACTGGCAGAGATTGGCCTTGTATTCAGATATTGCTCCAGATATTGCTCCTTGTGCAGCGAACAAAAAAAGCAAAGTCTTTGCCTCTGAAATAACAGCCAGTCACACGTCAACTGCAGCCTTAGTCACTGGGGATTTATCGGCGAGGAGCTCTCAATGATGTAACGTGCATGTGACCGATGGCTCTCTTCAGTCCTGCGCTAAATAAATGCGAAGTTAGTGTTGAGTCACGCTGGTGTTGGTGATGAATACAAAGCAGCCCATGGCCCCTTTGGCAACACGAGCTATCCAAACCATATGCCCTTCTTTATCCTGCCCTGACAAAGAGAATGATAATTATGATTTCATTTCTTCAACATTACATCACTCTCTTCTCTCAGGACTGTTTTGTTATATTACGGCAAATATTTTTATCCAAATCCGGATGTTTATCTGCAGCAATCCTGGCTCCAGGCAACTGTGAGGTACTGGACGAAAACAACTTGTTCTGAACTCTCTAGAACAAGAACTCAGGGTCATGACATTTAATCTCAGTCGTTTAGACAAGCACCGACTTTTCTTTCCTTATCTGCTGTTCCAAAACATTAGCCTAGAATCCGCAGCCAGGTTCTGCACTTTGACACTTCCGCCTGCATGGTTAGCTCGACACCCTCCGCAGCTCACCAAGCACCTTCTCTGGTTACCTGGCCGTGTTATGGTTCAGCCAGAAAATGCAGAACAAATGGTCTTCTGCTTGCATTCGCTTGCTGCTCTGCTGCTTCTGAACACAGCTCCTTTCACAGACCCTGCGTCTGCTAACAAAAAAAAAATAGTGTTTGTATTACGTCTAAGTTTTTCATAAAACAATAACTGACTGATACTGTTTACAAAACCCATCAAAACAAACTGAAATTATAGCGAAATTGTCTTTGTCCTCATTTTTATTTACTTCATAAAGAAGCATTTTGGGACCATTTAAAAGCTCTTTATTCTGGCTGTCGGCCAGGTCTGACCGGACACAAAAGCATCATCTTTCCAAGCTTAATGCATTATTTTTACATGGTGTCTTTCGTTGAGTTTTTATTACTGACTATTTTGTGTCAATCTTCAACCTTGTTCCAGTATCCCACACTGAAGGAAAGAAAAACAAAACTGAAAGTCATTAAAAGTTGCCAACCCTCTCTAAAAACAACTAACTGAATTTGAAGGACAAAAATTCTATCTATCTCTCTATCTATCTATCTATCTATCTATCTATCTTTCTGTCTGTCTGTCTGTCTGTCTGTCTGTCTGTCCGTCCGTCCGTCCGTCCATCTATCTATCTATCTGTCTATCTATCTATCTATCTATCTATCTTCTGTCTGTCTGTCTGTCTGTCCGTCCGTCCGTCCATCTATCTATCTATCTATCTATCTTTCTGTCTGTCTGTCTGTCTGTCTGTCCGTCCGTCCATCTATCTATCTATCTATCTACACTTAAACTACTTTTTCATACGTGTATTTTGTGTCTTGTCTTGTGTCTTGTTTAGACTTTCTAGATTTTACCATGGAACAGTCTACAGAAGTTCACGCCAAACAACACCATTATTACTGAGTATTGACTGTAAATAATCTAGTTAACATGTGATCCTTGGGAGGGAAAATGGTTTCATGTCTGTTTTCATTCTTTTTTCATTTTGAGGTAGGATTCCTGCCTCTGCGACAGGAGTCGGTTCTTATCGTTCAGAAGGCTTGATGCGATCACCACCATCACATCTCTGGTGAGCACCATTTGAAATGTTACCACTCTGCACTTGAAGGAAAGTAGGGCTTTGACTCCTCAAGTCCCTGGTGCAGCAGGGAAGAGAGGCAGTGTGGCCATCACTGATGGAATAATTGAAGGAGTGCTCGATAACCTGCCTGTTATCCCTCAGCAAAACTGCGGCTCATTCCACAGCTTCTTTGTGTGACCCGCCGATACCCCCCTGACCGTGTTGATGCTCATCTGCCAGGCTGACACTTGACAGACGGGCTGTTATCTCTGCCGCTGTGAGACTTCTGCCACAACAACAGGCTACCACTTCTTCCTGACGGCAGTGCAGCGGCCTGATAATGGGAACGTCCCGCTGCACACATTCACACACACACGCGCACTTCCATCCATCTGGTATCTATTACCCGCTCCAGGGGTGAAACGCAGAGGGATTTTTGGGGAGTCAGGTTGGCTCGTTTTGGACAAATGGTCTCTATCAGATAATATTTTATGGTTATATTTGACAGCCTTGTTACGTTTTGACTGTCCGACACAGACGTTGGTGCTAAATAATCCTGTCATCTGAAGCCATTCACAACACCAGCATCGAAGGAGAGGCTTTTACTGGGGCACTTTCATAGCACTGTGGATTTCATGTTTATTTCACAGTCAGTCGCCGCTTATCTTATGAGTCATTAAATCATTTTAAGTGCTTAGAAAGTGTTGAGTGGGATTCAAGAAAGTGTCACGAGGACAGCGCTCTCTGCCACTGGACGGGTGCCAGCTCCTACAAGCCTCTCTCTGACTGGAATCCAACGTCTGACGGGGTTTCACTCCTGAACTTACCGTGCTGCTTTACTGTTATTTCATGAGATCATCAGGAAAACATGCCACGTTGTAACGCACTTCCAAAGCTGGACGTTTGATGTCGGATATTTTATCTCCTCCTGTTTGAACAACAGGATATTCCCACACTGTTTTCACTTTCACATTATCTGTTGCTGCGGACTGTGACTCACTCGTACAGTGCATTCTGAGCCCAGTCCACATGGTGAGTGAAAAGTTAGCATCAGTTACACATACAACTACACTCAACACAGCAACACACTGATCAATAACAGACTCTTTAAAAGCTACAGGTTACTCTTGCAATGAATCCTGAATGAATGGAGAACAAGTGTTTTTACAATGGAGCCACTGTTACCACCATGATGCAGCATGTCTCGTGCTGCAACTAAGGATTATTTTCGTCAAAAATGGAATCCTCCTTTTTTCCTCACATCATAATCGCATTGATTTAGTTGTTTAAATTAGCTAACGGACAGTAAAATGCCGACAAAAACAAGACCAATATCCAGTACAGACAAAGTTAAATACTAAAAAAACATTGCTAAAAGAAACACAAAACAAACCAAAAAGATGAGCACAAATGAAGAGCCCCCACCTGTGTAACAGTAATACCTTAGTAATAACTGATCATGATTTGCACTAGAAGTAGACTGAAATGAAAAACATGTCTTTGAGAGTTTTTTATTTAAATACCATCAATAAAGTCCACTAAAATATCCATTTCATCGAGCCCCAGGCTCTGCTGGATATTTGACATTTTCATCCGTCCGTCCGCACGTTATGTGGGAGCCTGGGGCCTTTGACTGAGGAACTGCTGAATGTCACTCTGCAGCTGGAGGTTTCGTCTTAGCGCCTCATCCCTGCTACTCTCCGCGTTCCTCAGGGAAACCTCCAGCGTGGCCGCACGGCTGCGCTCCGCCTCCAGAGCCGTCCGCAGCTCCGCGACCGTCGCTCTCAATTCCTTATTCTGCTGCTCCAGACTGTAACCAAACACAAGACGCTTGTGAGTCACTACACAAATGTACAGCTATCGGACCCAGACGGGAAAAAAAAGAAGACTTTGGAAAGGGAAATGTTGCAAGAGTCATAGCTAGTGAATGCATCATGACACAATTTCTGGTGAAACTGTGTGATTTCCGTGTGGAGGCGATGATGCTGGAAGTGTTTCACTTTCATTTGTATTTATTTCATTCATTTAAATATGTACCTTTTTAACCGTTATGATAATTCACATAAGCTTGGTGGCACAGCAGGTGGCAGCAGTGTTCCGGAGCTCACTCAAACAACCCAGTAGCAGGAGAGAAAAGAGGTTCACGCTACTGTCAGGACTGTTGGCACCAACACTGACAGGACAAATGGCGACTCAAAGTTCCCCGCGGCTCTTTGGGCTTACATCACGGCTGAGTTGGCATTACATGAGTAGACAATACCAAAGCACCTGAGCGGTGAGTCAGCACATTTTTCTCTTCATTCTCCCAGAAATGTCTCGACTGCCCACTGTCACTACTCACCTACTTGGCGTGACTCATGAACATTCATGCCTCTGTACTCAACTTGACTCACCTGCCAACTGCTTGCTCACGTTCCTCTTGTGGCGACACGTCTTTGACCTGTGGACTTGACCCTGTTTCGGCGCCTTCTTGGATCTTTGTGTGGGAGCCAGTTGTAATGATTTCTGCTCCATTGAGGCCTGTCTTATCACTCCCACTTTGTGCCGGGGCTTTTGTTTGTGCCTCACAGCTGCTTGTCTGAGGGCCACTGAGGAACAAGCCAGAAGTCTTGAGATCCAAAATCCGAAAGATGTCCTCTGACAGCGTCCCGCTTTTCTCCTCCACGCTGTCGTGGAAGCGGCTCCAGCGGCTGATCGCGTCGGTCTTCGCTGCCATCCCTGTCAGAGGGCAGTTGAAGACCGGGAGGGTCTGTGTGCGCTTGCGGGGACTTTGGAAGTTTTCCTCAGGAGAAGAACAGCTCTGGTGTTTAGGACCATCAGATGTGCTGCTGTTCTCTCTCTGTAGAGCTGCACTCTTACTGTCCTCCTTGGAATAATCTGTCGGAGACGTGTCGACAATCTGCGCAGCAAAATGAATGGATTATTCTGATGGCAACATCACCAAATGTCCGCGGGACAGTCACGTCTGTCGTGTTCTGGTTATTGTGTATTTTATTTTCTTATTTCCTGTTTTCTGTCTGTTGTTTCCGTTTCTTTTGTTCCCTCCAGCTTCACAGCAGCGCAGCTGGGCAATTTCCGCTGCTCAAGCTCAGCTGATTTCTACGCCTTGGTTCCAGTCTGCGCTGCCAGATGGTTGATCTGCATCCACCAGGAAAGATAACTCTAGATTTCCGTGCTGCCGCTTCCTTGGTTTCTTCCTAGTTTATTTTCTGTCCTTTCCTATCAGCGTTTGTGCTTTGTATGAGAGTTTTTGGACTCACATCTTGTGTTCTCTTGTTGGCTTTTTCCTCCTCGCGTGTGTGTTTGAGTCTTCCACCACCAAGCGTTTTTCATTGTTTGGGCTCGTGAGTTTATCCTAGTGCGTTTTTTGGTTGCCCCCGTTATTTAGGCTTGATTGTAATTCACTTCTTTTCGCTTTCAGGTTTTTCCTCCAAACAGGAAAATAATATTTTCCTGTTTGTTGTGTATTAAATGTTGTTAAACTTAACCTTGTAGTGTTTGGAGTCTTCTATGAGCCAGCTACAATTTTAGCCTCAATTTTGCCATCTAGAGCGCCATCTAGTGGCTTCATCCGCCTGTCGCTACCTTCCAGTAAAACTCTCACCACATCAATCCCACAATGCACTACAACAGTGGAAGCTCTGGTAACAGAAAAATATAAAAAAATTCAGTTTGCAATTCTGATTCTTCTCACCATCAGGAAATGAAACGGCACTTGGTTGAGTCGTCATGGAGATGGCATTCACCAACGTGAGGCAGCTCTGAAGGGCTCCATAGAAATAAAGAGTTTTTCACTAAACACGCTAAGACTTGAACTGCTCTGTGCTAAACTAGTGCAGCTGATGCTGAGTTCATGTTTTGGGGATGAGTCTCGGCCGCACCCCAACTCCCCTCCCCTTTTCATTGTATAGTTTACTGTCCACACCAAACGCTTCATACCGAAACACTGGCTTCATTTAAAGATGCAAATCCAAATGATAATCCCTCGCAGTCGCTGCAGTTGTGAGGAATGTGCTCACATGTCATGATCTGCGCGATGTTGCAAGTGTTGCTTGACATTTAAAGGTTATACAGGCGAACTTCCCTCAGTTCTTCTGCAGAACAGTGGCTTCAGTGTCGTTTCCTTATTACATGTGCTGATCTGGTGTTTGGTACCTCTGTGGACCCCCAGCCCACGAAGCTGCGGGGCGTGTTCTTCTGGCTCTCGGTGGCGTTGGGCTGCGGGGAGGGGGCCTGGTCTTTGGAGAGAGGGAACAGAGTCTCATGCTGCCTGATCATCACCGTCATCAGACTCTGGATCTGAGGAGTCGCTGCAGACGACAGAGGCATGAGCAGTGAGTCACTTTGTTTTGCCTCCGACGGCGCGGCTCAACACATTTTGTGTCACAGGAATGTGTCGTACATCCCTCAGATGAGTTGCATAATGGTGCAGTGAACATGACAGTATCATCCTAAAGCCATGAACATGACCTTATATCGCAGTTATGCTAAGTGTTGCGGAGCAGTGCATGAGTCATGGTGACTTTCCCCCTGTAGAGTGAGCATCTGAGAAGCTCGAGCAGAGAAGACGGCTCTTGTTTTCACCTTGGTTCTTCCTCTTCCTCCTCCCTTCTCTAACATGTCCCGTCATGATAGAGTCTGTGTGGTTTTAACACTTGTCTGATGCATTTGTTTTTCAGTGTTTGAAGAGTAAAAGAGGAACATGAGCCTCGGCCCTGCAAAGCAACTTCAGTGTGCCACGGTGTGGTGATGCCTCCTGACAAGTCCTCACCCTTCATCACTGAGAAGGGGTCTTCTATCTGGGGCTTGAGCAGGTTGATGCCCATCACCGTGGCCAGGTTCTCCACGTTCATCTTGTTGACGGCAGAGTGGAGCTGGACCTCGAACAAGAACCTGCGGGACACAAGCAGCGTCATGCAGTGTTCTCCAGCTGTGGTGTGGTCCATCAGGGAGTCTGCTCACCGGCACACGTAACTGAGGAGGTTGTAGTTGACCCGGGGCAGGAGGGAGATCTGCTTCTCCAGGTTCCTTCGACCCTGAGGTCAAACCAGACGCAGAGCTCAGACACCGGAGTCAACACATCATAACACATAACACAACACTTCATAAACGCACCTCATCTTCCCTGAGGTCCAGCTTGTTGGTGCAGTCCAGGAAGTCCTGGTACTGCGTCCAGGGCACCACAGGCTCGGGCAGCTCGCGCAGGTAGAGTTTGAGTAGGGACGCCACCGTGTGGACATCGGTGTCACTGCAACAATAACAGCGTCAAAAGTTAGTGCGCATGTGTGGTCTGAAATTGTCTTGCTGCTGTTGAGTTACACAACTTCTCTAAATAGAAAAAAAAAACCCGTAAAATTCATGAAATTTCTCCTGAATTATTTTCTTTAATAATCCGACTTTTTCCTCAATTTAAACAGTTAAACTTTGTGTTAGTATATTAAGCATACTCATTTTTAGTGAAACCACTTTTGTCTTAATGCAGATTATTCTCTCACACGGAGTGAATTTTGCCCATAAACATGAAGAAGAAAGTGTCGCCATGAAGGTGTACCAGCATCATTCACTGTGTTCGCACAGCTCACTGAGTCTCAGTGGAAATGTCGGATGGTCTGGCAGCCAAACAATGGAAAAGATTTGACTTGCATGTTGAAGAAACGTCTTACTGTGCTTCTTTCGTCTCAGACAGGATGTGGTTCTGCCTGTGGTTTTCAGAGAAATCATCCTTTTAGCTCGAACAGGATGACGTTTTTCGTGCCTCTACCAAGTATTTCTGCTTGGACCTGAATGTGCCACTACCAAAATGTGCTGTTACAGTCCTTGCTGGTCCAAAATCAGATGAAAAAAAAACTGTTTATTCTAATTGTTTTTCACCCTCCCCAGACTTCACATAGACACATAGTGACTCCTCCTGTCTCATCCACGTACTCCAGATAAGCTGCTACAGCTCATACGATTTCTTTTTTTTTTATCTACAACCCTTCGATAATCCTGTTCGGAGCAATGGGTCAGCAGTGGAGGCAGAGACTCACCTGGGGAAGGAGGGCCTCTCTCCGGCGTCAAAAGCATCCCGGAAGTGTTTGACAGCGTTCTCTTGACCAGGGAGGCGGAAGATACCCTCCTCGTCCAGGCCGTGTTCCCTGATGAACTCCACACACTTCTGCACCAGCAGGGGCACCATGTGAGGACCGGAGCGCTGCTCGTAGGTCACCGTGTCCTCCAGGCTCTTCCCGAAAACTGAGGAGAATTGTTTGGGTTTTCTTTTATAAACCAGAGGACACAGAACTCTTCGCACTATTTTAGAGAAGTGATGGGCTGGTGAGGCTTCATGAAACAGTGTCCTTGTTGTCAGAGCTCCAAAGGTGGCACTCTTGATTTAAAATGATGTGTGGCTTCCATTGGAACGGTTGTCGGTAGCCAAAGATTTGAGACTACCATCTAAAAATGAGGACACTGTTTCATGAAGCCTCACCTGCTCATCGCTAATTCAGAGCACAGCGTCTTTAGCGCTACATGGAATAGTTTGTCTGGAGCTCAGGAAGTGACATGCATGTAAATTCCAATACGTATAGCTCAGCCACATGTGGTATTATTTTGAGTAGAAGGCACTTTATCAGAGTGTTAAAAGCGCACAGACTTTGCTGTCGGCAATATTCTGACTTGCAGACAGTGAATGACAATGTTGACGAACAGTTACGAAGCCATGGGAGACCAGTGGTTACCGGAGGATGTATATGAAATGCTTTGCCAGAGAGTCAGTTACACCTGCGCTGACATTTACGATTGTAGCTTGAGATAAAAAATCGGTTATCTCAAGATAAAAAAATAAACACATGCATGTCATTTCCAGGGCTCCGCAGTTTTAGGAGCACAACTCAGTCTTTGCCACAGCAGAAGGTCACTTGAATCCTGGCATTACGTCTGTTAGCAAAGGCAGTTCACTGACCAAAAAATGTTTGGTAAAGCTGTGGTTTTGGACCGTGACAGAGCAGCAGCTGTGAGTGTTATTGGTGTGCTCTTGCTCTGACTGTGTGAAGAGGAAATGTCCTCCAGGGATCATGCGGTGACGGTGAGAGCCAGACCGTTTCTCTGTAAGATTATGTTCCGCAGAAAAACACGTAATATAACTTTCATCTTAATCGGAGGCAGCGCCCGAGTGAGACACGAGGGGAGACGCTGTGAACTGAGCACGGCAGCATGTTTCATGCTCGGACACGTGGCTGTACTGCACCTCCGCTGCTGGGCGCCCCGATGACCCTGCGCAGAGAGCGCACCCACTCCTCCATGTCGCTCTGGGAGTTGGCCATGAAGACGTACGGGCAGCGCTCGCGCTCGCCATTGGCACCTGCAGCAGAGTGGAGGGGTCAGAGCGCGATGGAGTCAACCTCCGGAAGAGTGAACCACTCACGCGGTACGATCTCGAACAGGTACTTTCCAGGGTCGTCCGAGTTGGGAGGAAGCTCATTGACCTTGCTGAACTGGAGCTGGATGAAGCCCTGCGGAGGTGGACAAGCTACAGTAAGATGTGTCTCCAGTACTGCCAGGCAGTAGGACCTGAACAAACATTGTGGCTGTAAGTGTCAGTAAAGTGTGGTGGTCCAGAGGTCGACCCCTGCCTCACAGTAGCTCTTATCTTGTAGCCAGAATGACTGAATCAGAGTCAGAGTTCTCACTTCCTGGCCACAACAGGAAGTGCAATGAGGACCTAAACATTTCTGAGAGAGTTGGAGTGAGGACCTGTATGGTGGTCTCCTTGTCGTCCTTGTGGTAGGTCAGCGTGCTGCCTCTCAGGACGAAGTAGCGCTGCTGCCAGTTCTTGACCAGGGACCTCTGCTGCTTCTTCAGCCAGCCGGCCTTCAGCGGCCGCTCCATGGACCTGCAGGAGCCTCCCTCCCCTGACAGCACACTCCTGGATCGGACTGTCACATCAGACATGGGTTCAGAGAAGAAGAAGTGAGCGGCGCATCGTGAGCGAACTTCCTGTTTTCAAACATCCTCTCCAGGTTGTGACAGCCGGCACACTTGCGGCTCATCTGCGCTCGAATGGAAACTGTCCCGAGAAGGTTCTTCCTTCTGTGGCGGTCTACGTGGTCCGGGGCGGCCGGACAGCAGGAACAGAGCTCACTCGCTTGTTGTGAAATTGTGCGTGTCTCCACGATAAGGCGGCAGAAGAACAAAGTTCTGCGTAAACAGGAAGCTGCCACGTTAGAACTGGTCTCCACCTAGAGGATCCACTGCAGCCTCTGGGTTTCATTTAGATAAGTGTGTGGTGCAGAGGAGCTTGGAGGGGACCACACACCAGAGGGAGCTGCTCCAGTGTCACCTTCAATCCTTGACCATGAACAAGTGAGGAGCCACGGAGCGACCTGAGGGCCTCTCACCTTGCAGCTACAGTTCCTAGTCTTGTTGACCTGAAGTGTGTTGCTGTTTTCTATTGGACACAAGAGTCGGTGGTTTGACCTGCACAAACCTCAAACCAGAGCCATTTCAAAGCTCAAAAACATTTGCGGTCCGACTGTCAATCTGCATTCATTCAAAATGAAAATAACAAATAAACAGGCGGTAGCATGAGTCAGCAGTTTTAATCACTAAGAGCGATCCAAAGTGCTAAGTTGGAGCCCATTGTGACCAATTCTTCACCCTGTAAAGGATTTTATTATCTTTTATTATTATATTATATCCTTATATTACTTTATAAAGCTCTTAGTCATCTTACTAATAGTCTCACGAATCTGGTCTTTCACCAGTTTTTAAACAACAGCTGGCTTGTTGGAGAAGCTGGTGTTAGCTATCACGGCCCGTGTCTGTGGAAGACACTCTGGATCTTAAAAAGCTTCCCTGTTTGGCCTATTCTCCATCACTTTGTGTAGATGTTTCTGCTCTTTTTAGCGCAGTCAGTAGGTTAAAAGTTTAATCTCAATTAATTGCAACTCAGGATTAATTCCAAACTTCACATACATTTTACATCTGTTCTAAATGTAATGTGAAGGAAGATGTCAACCCCAGCGTGGCCAATAATTTGTTATGCTTTTACCATGTATTCGCAGAGCCTCTGGGGTGATTGTATAGAATGTTCTAGACAGTGTCTGTTGTGTTGGCTTGTTGGAGTAAACACTTGTTTGCATGAGGAACACATTGTTGGCCACTCTGGAGTTGATAACACATTGATGTTACATTTAGAACAGATACAAAATGTGCGATTAATATGCGATTAATCGCGAGTTAACTCATCTTTAGTGCGATTCATTGAGATTGAAATTTTAATCTACTGACAGCCCTGTGATGCTCACAGTGGGTCTGGACCTGGTGCCATGGGTGTGTGTCCTGGCTCAGACGTGTAGTGCTGTGTGTGTGTGTCTGAGAGAGTGTGTGAATGTGTGATGTTTCTGAGGCCAATGTCATGCCAAAATGGCAGCCTTTTTCTGGTGTTCTGTCACCATGAAACTCCAGAACTCCAGTACCAAAGAAGTGATGACTCACACACGTCGGGGACATGTGGGATTTTTGGGAAGTGTGACACCATCAGAATGAGTCACAAAACACACAAAATATAAAACATATCATAAGACATTAAACATTCGATCCTCACTTCCTGTGCCGCCAGAGTAAATAACAATTCTAACTATGGTGCAACTTTTGTTCCTTCTGACAGGAAGCCAGTCGCCGCTGCTGCTGCACTGTTCAGAAGAACGCGTTTGTTTAGAAGACCAAGTTTTCAACACGCTGACCATCAGCAGCCTGGTCGTGAAGAAACCTGACCATCATCATCATCCTCATCCTCATCACGCCTCAACTCTATATCAAACAGCAACAGATTATCGGAGCAGACGACTCACTTAAAGCATAATTTGTTGAATACCCCGTCACTTTTTGTCCAAAAACATGAGGTGTCTGAGTCAAAGTTTCCTCTCGGCTCAAAGGTCAGCGAAGGCACGGGGGTCAGCAGCTCACCTATCCGAGCGGTCTCTGCCTTGAAGGTGCTGAAGTCCCAATTGCGAGGTAGTTTCAAAGACATGGTCGCCCCCTCATCGCATGGGTCAGTGGCTGATATGACGCAGACGCCTCAGCGGCGCGCACACACACACACACACACACGCACCAGCAGACGCTACATGCACTCACAGGGCGATGTGGCAGATCACACTTCCTACTTCCTGAATATGTTGATAGACCTTCGTGTCAGGCCTCGTGCTACCGTCACTTCCATGTCACAGCGGCGTGAGCTGCCTGTTGCACTGACTGAAGCTCACTGTCAATACTGTGATGTGAGCAGAGCATCTCTCCCACTTCAGCCACATCAGCACTGAGTTCACGTGGTGTCTTCTTCATCCACGGCCCAACAGTTGAGAAGTGAAACTTCCGCAGGTGGACTCCGTCTCAAGCGCGACCTTTGGCCCGTATATGCAAAATGCTAACTTCACATTGCAGTCAAAACACAAAACAATATCAAACCAAAAGCAGACAAAAATAAATTATATCTTCCACCATAATGACATGTTTTATTTTGACATGTCTTTTAAATCTCAACAAACAAGTCGTGTCACAAACATCTCACGCGTTTCTTTTTCATTCTTTTATTGTCAGAGTCAAAGAGACAAGTCGACACAAACTTGAGCTGCAAAGAATCTAAAGCCACAAAAGACCATTTGTAACACTCATCTTCCATTACATTCCTCTGTAGGTCCTCTCGATGACAGCCACTGTTCAGTGTACTGTATATGGCAGGGGTGTGAGGGGAGGGGGGAGATCAGGAGCCAAACCTTCCCAAAAACAACAATAAACCTTCCTCATCACCAACTCGTTCCACGCAGTGCTGACGTTCAGCCGTGGCGAGCAACAACCAGAAGTACCGAAATGCTTCACTCTGGCCCCCTCTAGTGGCAGTACACAGCTATATCACCACTTTATGAAACTGAATCATCTCCATTCAAACAAAGACAATATCCACTGAGGAGAAAACAAAAGTATTAGTTTCTGCTTATTTACTCTTTCCTTTACAGTGACGTTAAATAATCCTCTAAACAAAAATACGTCTAAACATCTGCTTGAATGTACATTATAGTCAGGTAATTACATTAAATAAATACTTTTGAGGATGAAGACACTGAGGACTCCGACTGAAAGACGAGTCCAATGAGCGTGTGTGGTGGAATGGTGTCGATGAGTCCACGATTAAAGCCACACGACGGTGTGTATATTGCTGTCGATTCCGCCATGAACAATAAAGGAAAACGATACTAAAAACAGCGGCTGTCCAAACTGTCCACGTACATGTTTTAAGGAGAGCAAGTGTTTGTCTTTTCACTGTCATGTAAACGGCTTCAGACTCGTGATAAGGATTGTCTGCTTTTGACTTGTGTGGCGCCTCAGTCCCTTATGTAAAGAGGGAAAAAAGCTAAAACGATCCAACTTTGTTCAGCTTCTGTCTCACTTGGCACTTGGAGAAGCCTCAATTGAAGTGTATTTCAGTGAAGGACTTTTGCTTTTTATCAAAGAGAGGCAGTTTTATCAAAGCGACCGGTGGAGCGCGACTGAACAAAAGCTACGACTCTTCCCTCCACATGATTAGACTTGGTAAAAGTTTACTTCTGCTCTGGACATCCTGCTCCAGAAGCAAAAGGGCAGTGTTGAAGCATCCTCAAACATCCATCCTCTCCTGAACTGTGACTTGCCTCCTCCTCGCGACTGAGGCGTTTAGAAGCACTTGAGCTGTGATGATGAGCACGAGTGACCACAGAAAACACAACTAAGATGGCAACAGTGAATTCTTCACGAGTAAAAGAGAAAACATTAAGATATAATAGCAAATATAAAACGCCTCCCAGTATAAATACAAACAACCACAACATAGAAATAAAAAGTAAATGGGTGCAAAAGAGTGACGACCAGTGAGGGGTGGATCTGAGCAGTGCATGAAAGGAAATATACAGTAAAATATTCACATAAAATCATAACAATAGTATATAGAGGAGCATCTGTGTTGGTGCAGCCGACGGCGTTCCAAAATGGCGACTATGGAAATGCGATCACCACTTAGTCTGCAGTAACACAATCTAAACACTGGATGGCGCACAACTGAAATGAGATGGAATGACCCGGTTTTTAACATTAGTTTTCTTTGTGTGATCGTGCTCACAGAAAAGCCCGGAGTCACCCGAAGCTTCCGTGCGCGTCCCTGCTCGTGCTGGACCCCCGGGGGGCTGGTGAGGTCGAGGGGGGTCTCCTCTAGGCGGCGACCTCCTCCAACGCCGGCAGCAGCCCCTTCTCTGTCAGGTGAGCCTTCAGGGAGTTGAAGATGTGGAGCTGCTGGTCTGGACGCAGCGCCAGCAGCTGCTGGATCACCTTGCTGGGGTTTGGGCCCCTGAAACAGAACAGAGTTTCTTTGTGTTGTTTGTGTGAGCAAACACCCGGGAAAGAGGCGCCATGCAGACGAAGAGGCTTGTGGTGGATCTGTTTTGCAAAGAGCTGAAGGTCAGTATTTCACCTGGCACGGTCTCACTTTTAAAAAAGACCAGGCAGGTGAATCAGCAGACTATTACAGTGAATTTGAATCCTCCTGATGTATAGTATAATGACGTTCAGTTATATGTTCAACAGTCATGAGTTCTGCCCTTAGGAATGTGACATTTGCAGCAGTATTCCACGAGCTGCTTCCAACCGTTGGGAAAGTCGCCTGGAATTATTTTGATTTTTGTCTATGGACTTGTTCAAAAAGTGCTTCTGTTAAATACAAGTTACATTACTGTAAGTTTTGACTGTTAACAGTTTCAATGGGAAAAAACAAACAAAAAAAACTATAACATGATGAGAACTGATGTTGACAAGCAAACTGAACAGGTAAATCAAAGCCTGGAAATATTCTACATATATCTACAGCAACAAGACCTCACGCCTTGACTTTTATTATTTTGTTTTCCTGCCAATCTACGAGCGCAATCTCCAGTTCTCTTTAGCAAGTGTGTGTGTGTGGGGAGGACTGAGCAGCCTAGTGGTCTCTCTCTTACTCAGCACAGTTTTGACAACACATGCAAAGCCCTCTTCTCTACCAAACCTTTGAGGAGTTACGGTGGTTTGGCACATGGTTTCTACGGCCACATGACCATGAAGGAGATGTCAACATTCTACCTTTTGCTAAAACTAGCATGGGTTCAAAAACAGCTAACAAAGAATCAAGGATGGTGTAGAACAGAGACCATCCGTGGTGATGCGTTTTAAAATCCTCTGCAAGTACATACAGTGTGTATTTCGTAATAAAAGTTCACCTGATGAAACTGGCAATGTAAACGTTGACAAACGTGGCCATGAGGTACTGGCAGTCGAAGCGATCCATGATGCCACCGTGACCGGGGATTGTGTTGGCGAAGTCCTGGTCAGAGCAGACACACACACAGAGGTTCATTACTCCAGATGCCTCCCACTGGCCACCGATTACACACTTTAGGACTCGAGGTTTTCAGTGTCCACAACAGTTCTTATGAACCCACCTTGATCTTGAAGGCTCTCTTGAAGCCGCTGGCAAAGAAGCCTCCGAACGGCCCCATGATGGAGGCGAAGGCGGAGAGAGCGATGCTGTGGATCTGGAAGGGGTAGAGACGTACCGTGGTCTGCGGGGACGAGAGGCGACACTGAGCACGTGCTTCTTTCCCGAGCACAGTATGATCACCATGTTTGTTTACAGCAATCAAAAGATGTACAGAGATAATACAGTATATGGACCTGCTGTGGTTCACTAGTGATGTCCAAGGAACATCACCATCACAGCTATAGTAAATGCTTCGATGCAGGAAATTTAAAACACAAACATAAGATGAAAAAGTCTATCATCATCCATCATCCATCCACTCATCTTCCCAGCTGGCCGTGCCTGAAACACCTCCAAAGGGAGGCCTCCAGGGGGCGTCCTCTTGAGATGCCTGAACCACCCTGAAGAAGCAGCGTCTCTACACCGAGTCTCTCCTGAGTGACTGAACTTCTCACCCTATCTCTAAGGGAGACGCCTGACACCAGTGGGAGAAAACTCACTCCAGTTGCTTGTATCAATTCATCTGTATCATGTTAAAATTCAGAGCAAAGTGAAGGTTCAGGATTCCTCACCCATCCAGTGAGGGACTCCAGCACAGTGGGCAGGGCGTAGTCCTGGAGCTGGAACAGATCTGAAGGCTCACAGTCCACCTGGAAGCTGTTGGAGTCGTTGTTGAACTCCACAGGACAAACGAAGTAGCGGTAGCCGGCCATCACATAGGAGAGCTGAAGCAAGGACACACCGTCACGTGTGGCATCGTGCTGAAGCACCAGATCGGTTTGTCATCTTGAGAACTCACCATGATTCCAAACACAACAGTGGAGAAGAACCCCCCGATGAAGCCCTCCCAGGTCTTCTTAGGTGACAGCTGCAGACAGAAACGGAGATCAGATCAACTTCATCGGATAAATGGAGCCACATTTCCCAGTTCAGATAAATGACCTTTATCAGAGGAGTGCGGCCAAAAAAGAAGCCAAACATGTAGGCCATGATGTCATTGCAGATCACGCAGGAAATTGGCACGATGAACCTGTCGGGAGAGGAAATGTTGACCTCACACGCTGGACTTAACACCTCAGTGAGGAATGAATGTTTACTCACCAGATCATCCCCTCGAACAGGTTGTGAATGATGAGGTGAGACTGGGTCACCACTATCAGCAGGGTCACATGGGTCCATCCGAACTAGCACATAGATAGAGATGCAAAGTTTGTTTACACAGAGGCATCAACATTTTTAGTATTTGCACACGTCAACAGGCCACAAACACAATCATTTCACTTCACATCAACCAGACAAGTTGGACTGAGACAAAGGCCACAGGGGGCTGGATCACCTCTTTGGCAACTCATGCAAGGATTGAGAAGAAATTGGAGTTTAGTATACTGAGTTTAATGGTGTTTATGAGAAACATGCTGAATTTCTGAGATTAGGATCAAAAGCTCTCATTCAAAGAACGTTTCCCATCGTTTCAGCGAGAGAATATTTTGTCTGCATATTTGTGTTTTTAATACTCAGAATGCCATGAGCTCAGTCAGACAGCAGGTGGCACTGGTGTCACAGAGTTAGCGAAGACGAGGCTCAGGAAAGGAACAGAAAACCTTCCACACACAGGTAAATCCACATTCATTGGTTTAATAGTGATTCAATCAAAGGTGCTTTAGAAACGTCACGTTTTAACTACAGCTGGTCATCTCATACTTAGTTCTTCTGTTGACTAACAAACAAGCAGAGGAAGCTGAAGCAGGTGAGGCGCAGCTGTCTTGTGTTGCACTGTTTCTCGATCAATCGCTGACCCATTAACGTGACGGCGGAGTTGTATCAGACCTCATTAATAAGTCAACAGCCCCTGAGGCGGAACCGAGCGGGCCACGCCAGAGAACTCACCATGTAGAACTGGAGGCGGTAGTGCTTCTTCACCAGACTCAGCACGAACATGCAGAAGCCTGAAACAAGGAGGACGCGTGACATATTTGCTTCAGCAAAGACTCCAGGCTGTTGGGGGTTAATACAAGACTATTCATATCCTGACCCACTTCAGGGAAAAATCCTGGCGATGGAGTTCAGAGAGCGGAGCTGGGAGACGAGGTGCCGACTCACCCGACACAAATCTGGTGTTTAACACTAACACCCAGTTTTTTTCATTGATGGATTAACATGGCGTCTCAGAGAATGAGAATGAAATCAGTCGTGTTGTCACTCTGCGTACAGCTTCCACCTCAAGTCAGATGACGTGAAAGCAGTGACAACAGCTTCCTTCCTGAACACACAACACCACAAACATTCGACAAGAAGTAACTTTAACTCAAACTACAGACACAGTGTCTTTACTCAACCTGCATCAAGGTATTTGAACTTCTCTTGTATTTTTACAGGACTTTTCTAAACAAAAACTGGAGAAAAATGTCACTTCCGATTGACACATTTGATGTTCAACTTCAAATGATTTAGTGACACCTTTTGGACTGAGCTCAACCATGAATTGGGCCGGAGTTTACCTGTGAGGTAGAGGGCGAACGAGATGAAGCGGTGGTATTTGCTGAGGATCCGGAGTGGCTCCTCCCTCTGCACCAGAGTGAAGAAGTAATCCGTCACCGTCTCGCCGTAGAAGAAGTAGTTGACACACAGGAGAAAGTACCTGCAGGGGTTCAGGAAGAGGAGCAGACGGTTCTGTACGTGACGGCTAACAACGCACACTCAGTCTGCCGACAGAGAACCGGAGCTGAGAACGAATGGCATCCGTTTTGAGCCCATGCTGCGCTTCTTAGCTCTTTGTTCGCTCCCGGCATAATGAGTGTGGCGAGTTCTAAAGCACTCGACTAGACGCTGATGCAGTTCTACAACAATCACCAACCATTTAGTGGTTTTAATTTACTATCTAAGTCTGATTGTAGTTGAGGAAAAAAAACAAACCTCAGGGCACCTGGAACTGAAAGTAAGAAAGTGTTTATAGAACTAAATATGGAGGACAAGAAGAGAGGGATGTGAGCAAACTCACCAGCTCAACGTCCTGAACCACGGCAGGTGGTACGAATGGTACACGCTGTAGCCGATGGTGATGATTTCATGGAAGCATTTTATCTGAACGCACAGGACCTGTGGAGGGAGGGACACAGGTTTACACAAATCCACTCTCTGCTGTGTGCATTCAAACACTGTCCCACCAGGATGGGAACAAACAGAGGAGTGACCTTTGAAAGAGTGGAGGAAAGTTTCTAGGCTTCAGTTTGAGGTTCGACTTACAATCATCATGAGCACCATGGGGCCCATGTAGATGATGATGAAGAAGAAGGAGATCATGGCCAGAGTGAGGATCCCGCGCACCCACCAGTTCTTCCATCTGAAGGAAACTGTCTTTATTATTTTATTATAAACATATGTTTAACTGCTAAACTCATCTATCTATTCTCTATCTTTTTTTGCCCAGACACAAACACACAGAGCAGTTAATACACTATCAGCAGAGAGGGTTGTTACAGGAGCAAGAGGTAACAAATGGGACGTAAATGCTCCTCTGTTCCTCAAGAACTGCCTCTCTTTGTGAGTGAAATGGTCCATTAAAGAATTGAGCTGCACCTCGAGGAGAGTCCCGACAGAGCTTTGTTCAGAACCTCTGGCGTGTCGTCAGGAGGGACCGGCACCTCTGGAACCCCGGTGTCTGCCTTGGCTTCACCATCAGCTGCACCTTCTTTCTCCGCCTTTAGTTCGCTGTCAGAGCCCTGAAGAAAGACAGAAAGAATGACAGACATGTGAAAAACAATTGCGACCACAGGATGGGATTGCATGTAGAGTTAGGCCCTAAAGTAGACACTAAAGTAGCAGATACATCTACGTTGAAATACCCACTGAGCAGTGATTCAGAACAGTTCCCAGCTGGACATTACCACTCTGCTGGGGCGAAAGCTGGTGGCAGTCATTATATTAAATAAACAACAGCAAGAACTTGTGCAGTTGAGTGTAAGGGACTGAGTTCAATCCTTCAAACATTAGTCAGTCAGAAAAAAAACCACAGACACAATAGTCATACTATTTTAATCATTACAACCACTGGCCCATGAAGAATGGACGAATGGACGTGTAAACAAAGCGCAACATGCTGCCAGTGGACAGAGAGAGTGGGAGGATAAACAGTGAGAGTGATTCTTCACTACACTGTTGATCTCTCCCGAGCATCTGTTCTCTTGGGCCCATTTTCTGGGACGCACTCGATTCATCCCAGCACAGAGGCATGTTCGCCCACTGACTTCTTGGCTGCTGGTGACCAAATTAGGTTAGATACTGTCTGAGCCAAGCAGCAGATGGCCTCCTGACTCCTGTGTGATGCTCACAGGCTCTGTTCAGAGAACATGGCCGCACATCCCGCCCTTCATGAGTGTTCAAAGCTATAATACAATACTCTCAGGGAGCAACTGGGGACTAGACTTCTATCATCAGGGACTGGGCCGACCCCTGGACCCCTCAGCTCTACTCTGACTCAACAGGTCGGTGGCAGTGTTGGTGTCTGAGCACCAGTACACTCTAGATAAAGTTGGACTCAAACAAACACACAGTCCAGGCTCCAGAGCCGATGCCTTGCATTTGTTTTGTGACCTGTTGTCTGCGCTGCTGAGCCAAACATCAGCTCAGAAAACGCATCGTTTTCGGAGCCTTGTCCTACAGTCAAATCTGAATGTTGTTTCTGTCTCTGTATGCTACTCCCTTGCTTTGTTTGCCCCTGTGATCTGTCCTTGCTGATGCAGTGTTGTGGTTGAAGGATGTTAATACTGTGTTATGTTTGTACTTCCTGCTCATGTCGTCTGCTGTCAGTTGTTTCTAGAAGCTGTTGAAGTATGTTGCTCACGTCATATTTTGCAAACCCTCAGTCAGCTGTGTGACTTGTTATTGCCGTCAAACATTATCTAAATCATAATCCTTTTAAATAAAGTGCTTCTCCGGAATGGTAAAAGGTTAAGAGGAGGCCTAAACCCCATAAGGAAAATGAGATCAAAGTGAATCTTGTTAGAAAGGCAGCTGAAAGAATGAACCTAAAGTCAGAGCGGACCGTTACTTCACGTCTGGTTCCTATGGAGACAATATCCGTCATTCAGGATGCTCGAGTTAAAAATAGATCTTTGTGTCACATGACCCCTCCCACCCCCAGTTCTGCCCTGCTGGTGGGCTCCAGGCAGCTGTTTTTGAAACGTACGACTCAAATGCAAAGCTCTTCATCAACTACAGGAAGTGAGACTTCAGATGCAACCACAGAGGTTCCTGAGGAGCTTAGCAGCTACACACACACACACACAACAGCCAGCGATGACGTGACATTTTCCAGCTCTAGATTAATACGTTTTATCAAACAACAAAACCTTTGCCATTCTGACGACAAGCCATTCTGATGACATGAACTCACTTGGGACATCAACGGTTTCTCATTTCCACGAGCCCTAATGGAAATGATGGTTAACGTTCTATTCAAATGGTGGCTCAAGGGCCACAGGTAACCACAAAGTGAACTCTGAGTGGCCCATGTGTCTGACTGAGAGCAGCCAGGGGAAACAACCTGGATCATTGACCGCATCATTAAAGACCACACAAACCTCTGATATGATTAGGAATCTACAACAAGTGAAGACGTAATGATGCCAACTGTAATGGAGTATCTGGGTTTATATTAGACATGAATCCCAGTCTCACATTCATAAAGTCATGTCAAATTAATATTGGAAATTAACTTTCAGTATCAATCTAATCAAAACAAAGTTCACTCAGAGCATCACAACCATCTGTGTCATGATGCTCTCTAGTTTCATGATAAAAATTATATTCACAATGTTTTTATTGTGCTTTTATGGAGTAAACAAACAAGCACCTTTGTTTCCTCATCTTTTTCACACCTACTGATGATTCCACTTTGACCATCCAAGTATTTTAAGTATTTTGAGGCTATTTAGTAAACCATAAAGTATTCTGCAAATGAATAAAACCTGAATTAAAGCCAATATATTGACTAGATGAGTGTATTCATTCCATTGATATTCATCCATTCAAAGCGAGTGGATGACGTCAGTGTTCATGTCGGAATCTAAATTTGCTAGACGATGACTTAACTGGCTTTAATAAAACGGAGAGCGAGTGAAATGCGGAAGCGCACTTCCTCGCCGCTATTTTTGGCTCCGCGACCTCCATATTGGCAAACCTGACGTCTCCCGTCAGGTCCAGCAGCAGAGACGGAGGCGGATGTTGTTGATGCGGCTAAGCTAACGCTGCCAGCGACGGTCTTCACGCGAACGATTCCTCGACGTTTCTGGATAAATATCAGTGAAAACGAGTACTTGGCATGTTGGGAAACTGGAGTAACGCAAACACGCTTTAAAAAAAAGCCACGTCCTGTTTTCATGTTCATTCGTGTCAATGTTTTCGGGACACAACACCGCAAACTCCAATGAAATTGAATGTAGTTCAGTGGAATCTTCGTTTAAGCTTCATGAGGTGGGTAGTCAAAGCAAGCTTTACTAAACACAAACAGCGAGTGAACACCGAATGTATCGCTTCCATAACCGATTGTGAATTCGATTCCCAGCTGTCGGTCGTGTTCCACGCGAAACCCACAACAGAACCAGGTGGTGAACGGTGCATCTCTTCTGACTAACTGTACGCTTGGATGCTCGGTTCCGTCGCCAGCGTTAGCATCGCCTCCGAACATGGCAGGACGTTACCTTGTCCTCTGACGGCTGCTCCTGCAGTTCGGTCTCCCTCCGGTGCCTGAGCTCCGTCATCGTCAACACTCGACACCGGCCCAAGACAGCGACGGTTCGGGACACGCCAACGGCTGCTCAATTCTGTGTCGTTTCGATCCAAAAACGCTCGGCTGCTGGATCGATACCGCTCGGTCTCACGTTTCACTGGAATCAGTTGGTGTAAAGTCACAATGTGTTTCTTCAGGAAGACAGCTTTCGCTTTTCAAAATAAAGCTGCCGTCATCCAAACGTCATATCTCTGGCGTGGGCTTGTCCACTCAAATCGAGTTTTTAGAAATTAATTTATTATTTTATGCTTTATTTTAATCGCTATCTTTATGTCGGCCGTGTCACTTCGTGTGGCGTTTAACCGTTCAATTATCGCGCGTCACATACTTAAAAAATATTTACAAATTGTTATCTGTCAATGTGTTTTTATATGTGATATCGCAGATATTTACATCTCCTGAACGAGTTCAATTTATCAATAAACGCTCCGTTGCTTTTTCTTAGAAATAACAGCAAAGTAGTTGAAAGTAAAAATTCACTCCATTACTATGACGGAAGCGTCCATTAATCATTATTTAAAATACGCCTTTAGCGTTAGGTAGGTTTTAATGGATTACTTCCAGTTGTTCTTGTCATATACAGTGTTATATATATTTTCAATGACATGTAGTTCTTAACTACACCGCTGGGTGGCAGCATAAGCCAAACATCGTTCCTTCTTACTGCACTTTTGGATAAAAGCGAGGCGAGTCGCATTATTCCATCACATTACTACTAGAATAACAGTGATCAACACTCGGGTTTTTGTTAAGAACAAGTTCATAGACGGCAGTGGGTGGAAGTGAGAGAGACGAGCGAGTGACAGCAGACAGCGGTTATCAATATTTCATCGCTGCTTGTTGTTGCCGCATTGTAATAAAAGAGGGTACAATGCAGTGTAAACACAACAGCTCGGTAAGTTACCATCTGGGGGAGCTGTGCACTGAGTCTGCGTCCACGTAAAAAGCACCAGTGCACCAGTCGAGCCTGCTTCCCAGCGGTGTGAGCAGTTTTATGTCTTTATTTTAACCTGACATTTTGGAGAAACTTATCAAGAGCCTTTTTTTCCTGCAAAAAAACACACCTTTATTGGAACATCTCTTTTAGAATTGTCAAATATTCACAGCAATAAATCCCTTCTAAACTAGTGATGGGCTGGTGAGGCTTCATGAAACGCTGCCCTCATTTTCAGAGCCCACTAGATGGCGCTCTCTGCTCTAAAATCTCTGGCTGTGAACAACCATTTCCATGACATCATTTTTAAACCAAGAACGCCACCTACTGAGCTCTGAAAATGAGGACCATGAAGCCTCACCAGCCCATCAGTACAAAGCACTTGAATGGTTGAACATGTGTTTGTTGCTGACCTGAGATGGAGGACCATTCAAAAGACCTTCATCAGCATTCCTCATGTATTGACTGGCAGGTGTTAGTGGTGTCCTCCAGGACTCTAAAGCCACCTGCTCTGACACCCTGGCTCCATGTTTCGGTGATATCTTCCTCTGAAGTCTCTCCATCTCTGACTCATGAGTCCAGATCTGGTGTGTTCCTGACCCAGTTTCATAGACTGGATCAGTAAGTGGAGAGCATTTCCCCCTCAGATGTCTGTCGTCCCCCTGGCTGCTGACACATCGGCGTCTGTCATCCAGGCCCGGACGACACCTAACCCAGCCCAGGCGACCCGCCTCACTCTCTTTTTCAGGTGATACAGACCCATCCATTTCTCTTATTAGAGCATCAGGGGCCAACCTGTGGTTTACCCAGGGAAACTGTGAGAAATGAAGCCACAAAAAGAAGCTTTTCTCAATAGCTTTTATCGCAAATACCCTCAACTCTTCATGAAATGTGCTTTTATTCGGCTGCAATACAGAGTCGCCACTTTTGGACCCAGGTATGAATGAATACTCTACAAAGTCATCAGGATCACAGATGCGAAGCCCCAAATATAGCTGTATTGTTTCATATTTATGCAGTTCCGC
The DNA here is from genome assembly GCF_027744825.2 of Synchiropus splendidus. Taxonomy (NCBI): domain Eukaryota; kingdom Metazoa; phylum Chordata; class Actinopteri; order Syngnathiformes; family Callionymidae; genus Synchiropus; species Synchiropus splendidus. The sequence continues at coordinate 24,345,944 of NC_071340.1, read as the reverse complement.
TGGATCAAACATGGCGCTGGATCAGCACACCTGACTGCAGCAACGTCTTAAAATTCAAAAGGACTGAAATGAGTTTAGTGGTTTCAGCTGTTGAAATGTGTTGTCGTCGGTGGGAGCCAGGGACTAGATCAACATGTCACGCTGGCGCTGCTGCAGTGCTGTGATTCGGAGGGGAACTTCATCAGCACTGCAGCCAGGACTGGCAGACACCTCTGCTTTGCTATCATTGCTCTGCTAACTTCACCGATACGGTGAATGGTGCGGCTCATATTTTGGCTGGGACTCTTCAAATTCTCCTCCAGAACTGCAGGGCTCTGGGACATCTGCAATGCAGAAGTCTATATATAGCAGTGGAGATAGAGGGAGAGAGGTGGGGCGGACAGACAGACAGTGGAGACAGAAGGATGAAGGCAGGGTGGGGGGCGGAGGGGGGCAGGTCCAAGTCTGTTGTGGCTGATCAGCCTGATCAAACCCTGCGACTCGGTCTAGTTTCTTCTCAACAGAAACTTTTTTCATCTTGAAGACTGTCCCTTTGGTGTTGGGTCCCAGCACCTGCAGGGAGAAGGTCACTGCAGCCAGTGTGTCCGACAATCAACCTGCTTCACAAAGGAAGCGCACTTGCAGGCCTCTGACATGGACAGAGGACGGTTGTTAAATGCTGATGCCGGGTATTTATTGACTCGTCTTGAATGGTCCTGGGGGGCTGCAAAGATGGAGGGGAAGGAGCTCAATGACACATTCAGCACCACAAATGTGCTGACGGCAGAGCTCAACACGAGCGCAGCAGGGCGACTCAAGGGCGGCGGTTCAGAGACATGGCACGTGGGCAGGCGTGTTCTTCATCAAACTTGTCATCTTTCACGGGGTCGGACGCGGCGTCGACGTGGCTCTGACACGCGCGTCAAATGTGGCGCCATATCTGCCACCAGAATGCACTGCAACATATGTAAAGGCAACAGGCGAATTCTTTCTGAGGGAATTGTTTTAGGTATTTACTGGGAATATTATTGTTCTTATAAGGCGAGACAATACTACTTTAGAAATAAGATTTGCTTTCTCAAAAAAACACGAAAACCTCTCATTTCCTAACACACTGCGATCAAATCTAGTCGTCAGCAGTATTATTGCCCACTACAATATAATTTCACATATAGTCTGATCATAATGTTATGAGCGCAATGAGGTCAATAGGACTGAAGGTGGCAGTAGTGTCACAGAGCTTCTATCACAGAGGCACAAAGGAGACTCGAAGAAGAGGCTGCACACAGGAAATGACAAAGAAAACCTTCCGAACGTAGGCGTATCCGCTTTTTTGTCACTTGACACTGGGTTTGTAACAGTCATTGGATTGTATGTCGTGTTATATTTAGACAAAACATCGATTCAACTGGAGCTGGTCACGTGACCGGATGCTCCTTTAGTCTCTTTTGAAGAATCTGTACGCAGCAGACAGAACAATTCTGTTTGCCCGTTTCCCACCAGCCCTGAAAGTCTCATGAAAAGATGTCCATCCATGATCGAGTTATTCTCTTTACAAACAAACACTGCACTAATGTATCACCACTCAGTGATTGGTGGAGGTGAAAATGCTTTGCAAATTCATGATACAGCAACATGGGGTGAAAGTATTCAAAGTAAATTCCAGAGTACTGTTAAAGATACCAGGCTATTTAGAGAAATACTGAATATTGTTTCACTTTAACAGCGAGTTTACCATCGTTCATGTTTGAAAATTGCCTCTCGGCGTGTGTTGTCAGCAAAGGTTTTTACCAAACCTGCAGTAAACGGATCCGTCCTCGTGCGAGCCAGCAGACTCAGGAAGAGCACTGCTTGCTTGTTCGACACGAGAGACTGCAAGATGTCGGAGTGTATCGGTGCCGACACAGAGCCACGGTGAGAATCTATATCCTGATCTCTTACTCAATACTTGGACGCCGTTGACATCCTAATGCTCGCTCCTCATTGATCGTCCCGGGAACATCCAGAGGAATTTCAGGCTCTTTGCCATTCAAGTATCAGGTTGCTGAAAATCATCTTCTCATTTTTTTCTCCTGCATTTCTCGGCTTTGGCAATAGGTGCATGGATTGCTGGCACACACTTTGATCTTCAGGTGACAAAACTGAAATACAAATTATGGATTATGTGTGGGGGGAAATGTCAAAATAAATACAGTGGTGCCTCGGTTCTCGACCACAATCCGTTCCAGAAGGCCGTTCAAGAAGTAATTTGTTCCAAATCTGAATTGATATTTCCCACCACAATTAATGGAAAAAGCAATAATGCGTTCCAAGCCTTAAAATAGTCTTTTGTAGGAGTGAATGTAGAGTGTCTGCTGCAGGTGGCTGTTCCTCTATGTGTGTGGCCGCTGCATGTGGGAGGGGTTGCCGAGTGAGTGAGGTCTCTCCAGAAGTGAAGAGGTGCCCGGTGCGTGTCCAGCTCTGAATGTGCGCTTCTGTGCAGTTTGGCTGTGACAAAGTCATAAACCAAGTCACGCTCTGTCCCAGACTGGCCTCATCCCTGTCCCAGCTCCAGCCCACAACAGGACATCAAACCCTGGAGTGAGCGCTCCAGCACCTCCCCTGTGACACTCTACCACGGTCCAGTGCGGAGACAGGAAAGGTTTGACACCTCAATATGAAGAAAAAACCGTCAGTAAATGGAGCTAACGGGACACGTCTGCATACAGAGAGAGATTAAATTGAGAATTCTGGCGTTAATTCTGAGATTAAACTGAGACTTTAATCTCAGAATTCTGACTGTAAAGTGAGAATTCTGACTTTAATTCCGATTTATATTCAGTGATCAAATTGAGAATTTTGACTTTAAAGTGAGAATTCTGACTTTTCTCAATTTAATCTGCCAGAATTCTTCCTATTTTTTCTTCACTGGACCTAATCCTCTTCCGTCCAAATACCAGCCTGTTTTCTGAACCCAGTATTCAACTCAAGAGTTCAAACTGAGCAGGTCTTCCCCAGCAAGCTTCATGGACGTGCCTGTCCTGTGCACACACGTCCACCCAGCGGAGCGGCTGTGCTGAGACACTCACTGTGATTAAGTCCCTGCTGCTGACAGCGGTGCTGGTGGGCAAGACTTGGCAGCGACATCCATCTCTGACAGCCACATCTGTCACCCCGGGGCCCGCGCTGAGATGAGGTGATTCTTACAGCCAACAGCAGCCATTATGCTGCCGCGACCGTAAACTAAGACGCTTTTAATCCTGCCGCAGGGCGTCAGAGGCACGGATGCTGTGTGGCCGTGATGAATGCCTCTGACATGCCTTCGGTGAGAGCCTCCCAATATCATCGCTGGATATTTCAACTGCGTTTACGAGGCTCTCAGTGTGGCTGAACTCAAGAAATCCTACTCTGTAAATTTAGTCGCTCAGCATTTGGAGCTAGGCATCTTAATGCTTCTGTTAGTGAAGGCCGAAGCTATGGTATTACTCTCCAAATTGAAATGATTTACGGCCTTATTTTTAATCATAAACATTTGTGGTCACTGACTAGACGCTCTGACTCTTTAGCTCTCTATTTCAGAATCAGAATCAGCTTCATTGAGGATCTCACTAAGGAGGAAAGTGCTTCGGTACATCCTGCGATAATGAATAAATAAAAGTAAGCATAAAAAAAGATAATAATAAACCAAAAATAAATAAAATTTTATAAAATTTAAAAAAAAATGAATTAAAAAAACAATCATCGTAGAAGTAACTAATACAGCCCAAGCAGTGTCTGTATGGTTTCCTGTGGTTATGAGACTGGAACGTGGTTCGGATAGTCCACCCCGACCCGTCCTTGATTTCACAATCTAAAAATAACACAACAGGACGACATTCATTGTGAGATCCACGAGATCCAGAGGCTGTACATTCTTCTGCCAAGCAGCTCATTTAAATGACTTTATAAAGCGCAGCAGAATTGTGTAGTGTTACATTATTATAGTTACGTTTCCTGGTTTCTGGTGGCATAAGTCGCAGTGGTGAGAAGCGAGCTACTCTCCCTTCTATGGCATCATGGAACGCGTGACTTTCAAAGAGACGAGTTGCGATCGTCCGGAATAGCAGGTGCTGCAACGTTATATTTGTGGCCATGCTGAAGTAACCAACATCTTTCTCTCCACTCGACTGTAGAGCTCCAGTGTGTTGATGCGCTCATCCGTCCCTCAGTCAAAGCTGTGGTGCGCTGCGCTCCTCTTCCAATACACTCACAGCCAAGAAGCCGCTCACGTGCGCAACTTCCTGCTGTTTTTAAAGCTGATGCGCCTCTAACTGGACCACACACTTTCACCACAGAATCGTGGAGGGTAGAAGGGAGGGAGGGATCCTTGTCGGAGCCGCCACCACCACCAGGCCAAAGACTGTCTGCACCGCAGAGCTAACCTGACGTGTCTCACTTCCAAACTTTATTGATGCTCATGGACTGTCAAAGGTTGCTCTGTGCTTTAAAAGTTGGTGAAAGACTAAATGCACAACTAAATAAATGCACTCCAAAATGTGAAGAGAGAAATACTAATGGTTTTTATGAAGCAAGTTGAGGCAAAGAATGCTAAGGATTTGTCTGGAAACTCAAAACTACAATAAAGTCATGCAAAAGAGAAGTGATAAAGTCAAAACAGTTATTTAAAATAAGTAAAAACATAAATCATAATCTTCGTAATATATTTTGCCATATTGCTCACCCTTTTCTGGACACGTTTGAAACAAATACATTTTCTGCACTTTGTTTCAGCAAATAAAGTGGCAAAATAACAACCGACTGTCAGTAGCTACAGTTTTTCACAAATGAATAGGGATTTTCTACAGGACTTTAAGCACAAGTGTGCTTTGGCCCAGGGTCCTTTGGTAGTTTTTTCAATGAACCAAGGGTGACGTGGCGAGAAAAAGGTTGAAAAACACTGAACCAGCGACAAATGTGCTGAAAGTGATGACGCTAGAGACAGTTATTGGTTCATAAATGTCTTTATTTGGCTTTGAGAGGAACATCACTGCATGAGAGAGCAGCAGTCACAGTAGTAGTTTAGCAGATCCGTTTTGGAAGGTGCAACTCTCCTCCGCCTCAACAGGAACCAGTGAGATGCAGGTGAACACGTGTCGTTGCCGTCAAACTTTATTACTTCAGCGATGGTTAAGGCATTTTCAAATCACACGACAAGCAGAACAGAATCCATTCACAGATAGTCAAGCTCTGAAGGTCAGGCCATGCGGTCACTCCGTCGATCGGTTCATTTGTCAAACAGGAGAGAGGCTGAAGGACGTGAGGCGATGCATCGTGACGCTTTAAAGGTCAGGGTGGGAGGTCGCAGGGAGGTTATGGGGCAGATAGCCCTTCGATGGACAACCATGACCCAGGAAAGCATCTGCCAGTTACAGCCAGCCATCAGTGTCAAGCTCAGCTGGCCACTCCTCCTCAGAACACGCTCTTGTTCCCCATCTCTACTTGAATTGAAGTCAGTTTTTATTGTGGCTGGATTGTTTGTTGGAACGGCTGTAGGTAAACAGGCTGGTTAAACGTTTGACAAATGAACCTATCGAAGGGAGATAAGTGACATTAAAGAATAGTAGCGAAACACAAATCCATTCCTGAATGGAAAGAAAGGTGCAGAATAAACTCCTCTATCATTCCGAAAGAAAAAAAACCTCAGACAACTCTACAATCATATATTTATATACAGTTTCTCAGAGCTTCTTATTGCTGCACAGCGACGACAGAAGGAGAAGCAGCGTACATTTCATTTCGTTGCGGTGGGATGACGGATGGATGGAAGGCAGAGTGGGTGAAGGAGAGACGGGTGGAAAGTGCTGTGATGAGGTCTTTCAACTCCCCAACTTTTAAATGTAAAAATCATATAGCACCGTAAAAGTTGGCCTGGCTGTTCTCCCCAGAACTGTGCATTTCTTCTTCTTCTCAGAGTCAGTGTGCTAACAAGTCGTGGTTATTAATGGCACGTTTGTTGTTGCTCTTCTAAGGAAAACTCAAAGCGAAACTTTGTGGCATCATGCTGGTGTATGTGTGTGCGTTCTCTGTGTGTGTGACCGAAGAGGAGGATCATGTACGTGACACGCCGGCTGTTTAACTCTTGCTGGGCTTGCCGGTGGGACTTTCCTTTTTCTTCTCCTCCTTCTCCTTTGGCTTCTCCTCCTCCTCCTCTTCCTCCTCCTCCTCCTCCTCACCTTCACCTTCTCCGTTCTCTCCTCCTTCTCCCTCTTCTCCTTCCTCCTCCTCGTTCTCCTCTCCGTCCTCCTCTTCTTCCTTCTCCTCTTCCTCTGCCTCCTCGTCCTCTTCCTCCTCTGGCTTGGCGCTGGACTTCCTGTAGGCTCCCACGGTGTAGGAGCGAGCCGACATGTAGGAGAAGCCGGGGTAACCCGACTGGACCATGGCGCCTCCGACGGAGCTGAGACGGCACTCCTCACCTTCCAGCAGCTTCCTGCAGGGAGACACTGACCTTTCAGTCTTCTATTATTAGCTCCCTGTGTCTCCTGAGTGTCTTTAGAGGATCGGTGTCTGATCGATCAAGAAGAATAGTGGGGGGTTTCCCTGCTTTGACCCGACCAATTGGTGGCACACAGCTGAAGTGACAGTCCTTTGATGTTGAACCAGCTAAGACAGATTTTTGTCTTGGACTTTGAACTTCGGTCATCAGTGGGATAGTCCGTCCTCACTGGCCAGCCTTGGCTCATTCATACGCCATCTCCACTTCACCAGTGCAGGCCTCTCATACCACCGTAACTTGGCTCCCTCACTCTCTCTCTCAGTGGTTCAGTCACTGCGGAATGTTTTTCATACGTACCATTGTGCAATAATTTCATTTCAATTTTAAATAACAGGCTGGTCGAACCTGGTGGGATATGTTTTTACAGAACCGTACGGTTACACACTGGTGACTCAAATGTCCGCGTTCATTGACTGGTTGTGAACTAGGTGTGAAGAGGGCAATGGAAAAATCACCTATACCGCCTTTAAGCAGAGCTAGTTTTGGTGATCTGAGTTGAGGAACGGAACAAACCTGTAGGCAGCGATCTCTATGTCCAGCGCCATCTTGACATTCAGGAGATCCTGGTATTCACGCAGGTGACGGGACATTTCCCCTTTGGTGCTCCGCAGCGCAGCCTCCAGCTCCTGGATCGTGTCCTAGAGTCACATGAAGTCTTTTTTCAGCACAGGCAACAGACCCAATGTTTCAATGTTTCAATGCGAAATGAAGCATTAAAGTTGCAGTAAGTGCTTTGGAATAGAAAACAGCGAATGAACCGGTTGCTGTTGGTGGCAGTTAAGCTCTTCAAGGCATCAACTGAAGGCCCTGCAGGCGGTTGAATTTCTTCTTCTTCTGTCACAGAGAGTGGTTTAATTTTGGATAGCTGATGGCCAATAACAGTGACTCGTGTTTTAGGACATGCTGTGAGAACGAATTGCATCTTTAAGGTGCAGTTTCTGTCAAACTTTGAGCAAGTGGTAGGTCAAATATTTGATACATTTTTGAGGCTCTTCAAAAGCTTGAGAGATGCCTCTGTCTCTCTTACCTGCATGTCTCCAATCTCATTGTTATGACGATCTTCCATCTCAGCGATCTGCCGCTCCAGAGCTTCGTTGTGGCCCCTGAGGGCCTCGATTTCCAAGGTGCGGGCCTGCACCTGTCGGCGGTACTCGCTCAGCTCCTCCTTGGAATGCTTGATGGCGTCCTGGTTGCGTGCAGCAGCCTCGGTCACCGTCGCAAACTTGGAGCGGTACCACTCCTCTGCCTGGGCCTGGTTCCTGCAGGACAGGTTTTCATACTGGGCCCGGATGTCCTTCAGAGCGGCGGCCAGATCCGGTTTGCTCATGTCCATCTCCACTGATACCTGGGTGATTGACAAGAGGAGCATTTCATCTTGAGCGAGGGTTTATTGTGCCGGTATTCAATGACTGTCCCGCGAACTGAGGGTGACTTCTAAGGTCCATGTTCTCTGGGTAAAAGCTCAAGAACAGACACTGCCATTCCTCAGCACCTCCCTCTTTCTTTAACCCTCTAAACTGCAGGTGAGCCGTGGTTTGGGCACCTGGACCGTCGCTCGTAAAAACCTCATGAACTGGCAACAAAATGTAATTGAAAAACAAAATAAAAAAAAACCCAATGCAGTGCCTCTTCTTAACCACGGCAACTTGAGGAAACCCTCCATATAACTGCATCATTCAAACCGACCATGTTTATTTCTCTTCCAAATAAAGAGGCGTGTTCGTCGCCCAGCACATACATGTATGTATGAGCTGACTTGCAGGCGTGAAGTGCCGCAGCACTGATGAACGGACTGCTGACTCAGGGCTGTGCTGCGCTGTCAATATGGCAGTATAACAGTCCCAGAGGTGAGGAGCACAGACCCCAGAGAAATCTACCCAGCAACCATCACTCCGTCCCTGCATAACTTATTCAACAGTTCAACCATTCAATGAATTGATTCCTGCTCAGAGTTTCACTTCACTGAAGCTCGAATTCACAAAAAGCATGAGATAAAGTCAAAATCAGCTGAAAAAGGACCCTTTCTTAGGGTTTAGAAATTAAGTCGTGAAGACCATCTGTAGCAGATGCCGATACCAAGGTTTAAATTTTTATTCTGTTGATGATTTCAGTTTGTATTGAAAACAAAGATTTTGTCTTTTGTATCTTTGGCTTTTATCTATCTTCTCATCTCTTCTGCCTATATTAGTTGCTCTTTTGAACCTCCACAAGTGAATAATTTATCATTGAAATAATTTAAATTGCTTGCCTGTGTTTGCTTCCTGCATTTACGACCTGGTTTTCTATATTCAGTTCAATTGTCTTCCTTAATTTTGTGAGATTTTATTCCATATTAACCAATTACGGAATTATTTGTAGAAATGCAAATCAATTTTCAATAATCTGCAGATAAATAATTTACAGGAGACTTTAAAACAGTTCATAAACATGTCCGGTGCCCGATCTTTAAAGATTCTGCTCTTTATACGTCGTTTCTCTGTTTTAATTCTGACGTACTAATGTTGCCGGTAAACAAGACTGAGACAGAATGGACGTGCCCGGGTCGTTGCCCCCCCCCCGCCAAGACGACCACACCCCTGAATTATGCGCCCATTCTCCGCATTTTCTCCCTCCCCCGCTTCTGAGCGATGAAAACTCCTTTAATCCCAGTGGAATTTTCCCTTATTTCTACAGATTAGAGACTTTGTGATTGGATTTTTTTTTAAGTTTCTGGGGGGGGGGGGGGGGGGGGGGGGGGGGGGGCGTGACTGGCCCAACCGGAACTGCAGTGCCATCAATTTCACACTGCGCAGTTAGTTGCGGGGTAGAAACTGCGGATCCTCGGAGTCCAGATGTGTTCTGAGTGAGCTGTGAAGAAAAAGTTGTGCGACGTCCCTCAGAGTTGGACGGCAGAACATGACTTTGAACGGTGTGTTTAGGGGGCGAACTTGAGGAGCGCGTACCTGCGTGGCCTGCAGGGAGGCCTGCAGCTCCTGCAGCTCCTCCTCATGAACTTTCCTGAGGAAGGCGATCTCGTCCAGCAGCGACTCCACTTTCTTCTCCAGCTCCAGGCGCGCCAGAGTGGCGTCGTCCACGTCCTTCCTGTAGCCCTTGAGCGCGTTCTCCGCCTCCTCCCGCAGCCGGGCCTCCTCCTCCAGCCTCTCCCGCACGCGCTCCAGCGCCTCGCGCATCTGCACGCAGTCCACGTGCATCTGGCTCTTCTCGTGGCTCAGCTCCTCCACGCGCGCGCGCAGCTCGCGGATCTCCTGCTCGTAGAGCTCGTGCAGGCGCGACGGCTCGCTGTGGCGCTGCCGCAGCAGCGTCACCTCCGCCTCCAGGACGCGATTCTGCTGCTCCAAGTTGTGGACCTTCTCGATGAAGGAGACGAAGCGGTCATTGAGCCCCTGCAGCTGCTCCTTCTCGTTCGTGCGGATGATCTTGAGTTCGTTGGTGACCGCGGTGGACTGGCTCAGGTCCAGCATGGGCTCCTGCGCGGAGAAGACGCGGCCGGGCGCCGCGCTCCGCCGGTAGCCGCTGGAGGAGACGACCATGGCGGGGGAGGCGTAGGCGCGGTGGCTGCTGCGGTAGCCCGCAGAGGAGCGCGGACGGGACGGGCTGCTGCCCAGAGCCACTCTCCCGGAGCGCGGCGCGTCTCCAAAGATCTTCCTGTAGGAGCTGCTGCTGCTGTAGACCTCGCTGGAGTAACTCATGGTTCCTGGCGCGCGCCTGAGAGCGAGTGCGTGTGTGCCACAAGTGTGTGTGTGAGAGAGAGCGAGTGAGACGCGGGATGCGAGCGCAGTGTGGCCGGGACAGGTGCCTTTATAGCGCCGGCGGCCGCGCGTCATTTGACGCAGGGAGCGCGCGATGAGGGGGAACCTGCAAGCTTTTGCAGAAAGACGCTGCTCTCTGGGGAGAGACCGAGTCACTCACCCGCCCCTCCGCCCCCCACCCGCTGCCCTTTCTCGGGCGGAAACTCAGCTCCTCCGCTTCGGTGGAAGTTTCTACACACAGATTTACACACGCTGACTGTGAAACACAATCCATGGCCAGTTTTTCTGTCTCATCGCATGAAGACAAGTCGCTGGAAACTGAACTTCTCAGCAGCAGACATGCGGTGCGCGCCGCGGTCGCTGGCCTTGGTGCTGATCCAGGCAGCAGGGAGGGAGGGAGGGGGGACCGCACCCCTCCTAAAATCGAGATCGGCCGCGCCACTGCAGCCCCGCTCACCGCCGCCTGGAAGCAGAAGCGCGACCGCACACACTTCACTCGCTCAGTCGGGACACTGGACGGTGACTACACCCCAGAACCATCTATGTTCACAAGGTTTCTTATCATAAAGTCAGCGGCGTGGACATGAAAGCAACACTCCCTTAAACTACCGAACATTCTCTATCAATAAACTACATTCCAGTGTTCACTTGATCTGTTACCAATAATGCTGACTCAGTGAGAACGAGAATCACCACAGGGTTTGAACCACTAGGGGGCGCCCAAGACTCACTGCAGAGTCCTGCAACTGCAGACGTCCAACAGAGACGATCCTGAACGAGCGTGGAGCAATCACGTGACCCCGTCACGTAATGGCGCCCTCCATTATAAGTTCTATATTTTAATGGACTTTATCCAGAAAATTGTTTTTCTCCCCTCCCGTTTTAGTGGTTTTATTTGCATTTTTTTTAAGTGACGGCTTGAAAACTAATTTAATTTTGCCGCAATGATGATTTTACGAGTTATACAGTATATATATATATATATATATATATATATATATATATATATACTAGTTATATTCGTGACGTCAGTACACCCTGCTGTAGTGGATAGTATTTTATTTATTTATTTTAATTTTTATTTCTATGAGAGGAAACTGGAGCGCCACAAATGCAAGCCCAGGCAGAAGAATTTAGAGTAGAAACAGGGCAAGAGTTGAGTTTTCCAACAACCTACTGTATGTGATATTATGAAGCGCCCCCTATGACCACGTGACGCCATAAAGGTGTGCTCTTATTTTATTTTATTGTATTTTATTATAACAGCACTATATTTCGAAGCACTTTCCTAGTTGGTGGGACCCCCACTGACCATGGCAATAAATTCTATTCTGATTCTGATGCTGATTCTGATTTTTTTTAAGTGACGTTTTGAAAACGAATTTAATTTTGCCACAATGATGATTTCACTAGTTATATTCGTGACGCCAAAAGTGACTCCTGCTGTAGTGGACAGTATTTTATTTATTTATTTTAATTTTTATTTGTATGAGAGGAAACTGGAGCGCCACAAGCCCAGGCAGAAGAATTTAGTAGAGTAGAAACAGGGCAAGAGTTGTAGTTTAGTTGTCCAACAACCTACTGAATGTGATATCATGAAGCTCCCCGTCTGACCATGTGACGCCATAAAGGTGTGTTCTTCACTGCCTTTATTTTATTTTATTTTGTACTTTGTACCGAAGCACTTTCCTCGTTGGTGGGATCCTCACCGACCTTGGCATAAAGCTGACTCTGCATCACTGTGTGGCGCTCTGCTGCAGCAGCCCCTGACAGCTGACGGTCACCTCCAAACACATCCCTTAATAATCTGCCTGAGAAAGGGCCCATCACTGGAAACGAGAAAACCTCAAGGCTGTTCTCCTGATTACCACCAGAAGAGGGCGCTAGTCTCTCAGTAGAGCCCTTGCAGCAGGAGAAACAGGTCAGGCTGTGATGAAATATCATTTTAATCAGAATAAAAGACAGGATAAACCAACACGCCATGTGTGTGTGTGTGTGAACGCCTGTGAGCTGTAATGGAGCATCAGTCAGACGGAAGGTGGCGCATAATGGAATAAAAACCTGTACCTGTTCAAGCTGCTTCAGCACCCACCTATGTAGCTGTTTATATTTTTAGACTCCTTCCTGGTTGTTGCCGGGAGTGATCACCCTGCACTCAAAATGTGGGGAGGAGAATCATCGAGAATTCAGAGGAGCGAAACAAATCTGATGTGAAGCATGAGCCAGCTCACCCGGGACACTGTCCCGATCTGTTGTGGTCAGAAATCCCACCCGGAGGTTTGGACCGAAGCCGCGGACATGTTGGACGCGTCCTTGATGTTTTGCCACTATTTGTGGCTCAGAACCGAATCTGGACTGTAGAGAAGCTCATGACGTTAGAGTTCAGAGGCTTGTTGTTGGACATGTGACAGCCATGTTGAGTGTCTAGTGAACAACCTTCTACACTCAAGTGGCAGTGGACGGATCGGAACACAGTGAGCTTGACAATCTCTTTTTCTAACTGCAACACTTACAGTGTAGCTCAGTGAAGCAAACACATGGTCCACACATGAAGGTCAGCGGCTGTTTGTCCTCTCACTGCCGTTTGTTGTGTTGCATTTGTAACACAAGTCCCAAGCTTCACTGAACTGAAATGCCGAGAACTTTGTGGACTCATTTCAGCAGTGGTTCTCTGTGAAAATGTCATTATTTTGAGGCCTTTTTTGTTGACCTTCCCTCAAGTCGCTGTTTACGACAGGACAGTCGTAAAACTACAAACAGGATTAAAATGATCAATGTGTGTTTCTCATTTAAACTGCAAGCTCTTGTAACGGTCGCCAGAGCTTCAATGGTTGCAGTGCAGTATGGTAATAGGAGCCTTTAACATCCTGTACTGCCACACAGAGCGAGCGGTTAAAAACTCATGACTCATGAAGTGTCTTTCACTCGTGGGCAACAATTGAGTTTTTCCAAGTGTTTTAGAGCCATTCCTAGTCCTTCCTCTTCAGTCGCGAGTGAGTTTTTTTGATACAATAAGTATAATAAAAAATAGTCCATTGGTAGGAAGATGTCGAGGTTGGAACTGCCAGGCAGAAGGTGGAGAGGAAGGCCAAAGAGGAGATTGATGGAGGTGGTGAAGGAGGACATGAGGTTTGGAGGTTTGAGAGAAGAGGAAGCAGAGGACAGGGTGAGATGGAGGAAGATGATCCGCTGTGGCCACCCCTGAAGGGAGAAGCTGGAAGAGAACGAAGAAGAAGGAGGAGAAGGAGAAGGAGAAGTAGAAGATGTTGAGGTTGGAACTGCCAGGCAGAAGGTGGAGGGGAAGGCCAAAGAGGAGATTGATAGAGGTGGTGAAGGAGGACATGAGGTTTGTAGGTTTGAGAGAAGAGGCAAAAGCCAAAAGAGAACAAAGAAGAAGGAGGAGGAGGACAAGAAGGAGAAGGAGAAGAAGAAGAAGAAGAAGAAGAAGAAGGAGAAGAAGACAAAGAATGAGGAGGAGGAGAAGGAGGAAAAGTTGAAGAAGAAGGAGGAGAAGGAGGAGAAGAAGAAGATGCTGGAAGTGCCAGGCAGAAGGTGGAGAGGAAGGCCAAAGAGAAAATTGATGGAGGTGGTGAAGGAGGACATGAGGTTTGTAGGTTTGAGAGGAGAGGAAGCAGAGGACAGGGTGAGATGGAGGAGGAGCATCCGCTGTGGCCACCACTGAAGGGAGAAGCTATAGGAACAGTTATAGGATGAGAGAGGCAGTGAGGTTGAAATCCCTGAGGAAAGATAAATAATCTGGTCCCTGCAACCGGTTCTCTGAGACTTTTATTGTGACTTAAATATGTAATTTGTTATTCATGTGCATGCTGAGGCTAACTGTTACAGGGTGCATGCTATTTAAAAAAAGGTGTGACAAAGGTCTATGGTTCCACTGTACTCTGACAATAACTGTGCTGAAATGGTTCTCCTAACTTTGTTTATGTAGCAGTGTTGCGTTAAAGATTACAGAGGGAACTGTATTCTTGTTGGTTATTTATTATTATTTTGGTTATTTATGAAACTAAGGAGCATCCTGGACAACATCACCCACCCCCTCCATCAGCTCCTGGTCCGATACAGAAGCACACGTGACGCATGTGTTGGATGGAGAGCAGACTTGATGGACACCCTGTGACTGTGCACCAGTTTCTGTTCACCCCTTCTCTCTGTGACCAGCTGCTGTACTTGTCCTGTCTTAGATCTTCACCTCTCATCTGAGGTGCTGTCGTCAGTGAGCTCCCCTGAGGTTCATCGTCTCTGACACGTGGACCATCTCCTCCATCTGCTGATGAAAGGAGCTAGGCGTATCCATTCCCAACAAGCTCCGCCCATTTGAGGAGCAGCATCCAAGCTGCGGTGAAACAACTGATGCACGACGTGAACAGCAAAGGGAAGCAACACAACTGGAGGCATCAAACTGCAACCTTCTCTGCTTCCTGGAGTACGTGTTGTTGTTGTTGTTGTTGTTGTGTGTTGCCACGGCAAAGCTGCTGCTTGCTCGGTTGCACAGCAGAGAGGTGTGTGTCGTGGGTGCGGTCCAGGTGGGCACGTGAGCCCCCCCCCCCGACACTGATATTGTTTGAGCTGAGCTAAGCCGCAGGTGTGGGTCAGTAGTCCTCAGTAGCCTTTACACACACATGTGCAAACACACACACACCCTAGACATACTCGCATAACAGCGCCACTAAACACTCTGTACACAGCAGCAGCGCGCTAATGTCAACACGCTCAGCTGGGCAGGCAACTCACGGCTAGTCTGGTGGAGGGAATGGACTAAGATGGAATCATAGGAACTGCAAACTCACAGAGTAAAAGCAGTTTTATCATATTCACAACTGAGCGACATTAGATTTAGAAGGTCTTCGATAGCTTTTTAGCAATGCTAGTCTTTCAGCATTGTGTTCGCTGGAGAGATGAAGACTTTTAAATGGAAAGATAGATTCAGATAAAAATGATATTAATGGTGCGATTTGTTTTTCTGTTTTGGAGAAGGAAAGAGATTTCCCTCGGCTCCACGAAGGAAGCTAGCACTCCAGTGATGACTCAGCACGAAGGTATAACAAGAGAGTTGGTGGGATTCAATTGGGAATTGTGGAATTCTATTTTTTGGAAATTATTTGAAAAATGGAGGAAAACAATGTATTGCAGTGAATTTATTTGTACCAAATTATATATTAATGAAGGATGTAAAATATGACTATGCGTTGCGCACAAAAACAAAAAAAACCTCATCTCATTTATTATATTTGACTTCAGGAAATAAATATATGAATAAAGAAAAAGAAAAAGTTAAAACAAAAGACAGGAATTGAATAACAAGAGCGACAAATATTGAATATAAAATACTGTCAGATTAAATAATATTATAGAATATTGGGAAACAAAATTAAAAGCAAATTGTAGAAGGATGAAACACAACAGAACCAATTCATTTTTTTTTTTTTTACAATATATCTTCAAAAGAAAACGTGAAATGTGAAAAACATTTCTTCTTATGAGAGTGAAAGTTGAATGGAAGAGATCATAAAATATGGTAAAAGAAACAAAATAAGCAGCAGAAGTGAGAAACAGCAGGCACTGGACCGTTTCTCACGCACAGGGAAAAGCGTCAATATTTTTGAGTGTACTGTATGATCCAAATAGTACCATGAGTGGGAGCATTTGAGGAGCTTCAGTGACGTCCCAACGTTGGTGGAGAACACAGGCCGCGGGCCGACATCCGCCCACCTCGCACTGTCATCACTGAAGAGCAGGAGCTTCGGCAAAAATGTCGAGCCTGAGATGGAAAAATAGCTCCCACCCGCTCCACTGTCACAGGGCTCCAGAAGGGATGCCGGATGCTTGTGAGGACGCCCATCCCCCCCGTCTTCATCTGCTGGTTGTTGAGGAGCAGTCAGATGGCTGTGATCACACAAACCCAGGATTTGGCGGCTCGATGACTTGGAATCACGTGGAGAGACTGCCGAGCGTCAGGCTGCCGAGAATCTCCTTTTATTGTGTAGAAAATATCACCATGAAACCATCTGATATTACATTGTAATGAGCGGGGGAGGGGCGACGCGTCTCCCTGGAGCACCAGGTGAGGATTGAAGAGAATGAAGACAGTGACACGTGAGGTAGGTAAACAAGGGTTTCAAACGTTTTATTCTTTCAATATCGCCGGCAAATATAAATCGCTGCCCCCAACAATTCTCCTACGAAGGGGCTTTTCCCACATTGGAAGTGATTTCTGTAAGTGCACAAAAAGTCCGTCTTCACCCGACAAGTGTGACCCTCCCGAAGAGAGAAGGCAGCAGGCGACCACCACGTGGATGTAGCGATGATGGGAAACAGTGTGTGTGTGTGTGTATTGCCGAAGAGCACCACGCCTGAGACGTCACGATGAAGAGGAATGACCGATTATTCAAAACACACTTCAGGCCTTTTCAGCCATGTTGGATTCCGGGATTAGCTGTGCGAACCAACAAAACGAATCCAAAACCAAAGTTCTTTTGAGTTTCCCGTCGGCCTCTTGAAGCACCAAGGTTTGCAGAAGGAGGCGAGGGGTGGAGGGGGGCTTTATCTGTTTGATTGTAGGGTTGAGAGCTGCCCCCCCACGAGCCCCGCCTGCACCATGGACGCCTTCGCTGCAGGACTCGTGTGCACCGCACTTATTTGGCTGACAATCAACAAGTGGGACAGAAGTGAAATCCATTCTCACATGGATCCAAACATTGATCAATGTCAAGTTTTGCATCGTAATTCGAAGCCAATATATTTCAACTACCCTCCCCCTATAGATAATTCTCTCTGGAGACAGTGACCCACACGCACAGTCCCACACACTCACTCTGTACACACATGCACACGTCCACAGACGGCGTGTCTCGGCGGACACGCCCACCACTCGCATCTATTTCACTATACATTTCACTTTATAATCGTGGCTACACATTTCCCCGCTATTATTGGACAAAAGAGCAGCATTCCACACTCAAAAATATTAATAATCTTGTTTTTACGACCTTTTTTTTTTCAATATTACTTTGTTCTATTTTTTTTGTGGGGGGGTCGGGGTGTTCCATCATGCTTGCGGTGAGATTCCAAAAATGTTAACGCAAAAGTGGGAGCTTGTGTTGGCAACTACATTCAAAATAAGCCACAATCCACCTCCTGCCTTCCCGACCAAGAGCACCAGTCTCGTGGGGCGGGAAAGGTCAGGGAAACAACCCCCCGCCATGTTAACCACCGACTTCACTTCTTTTTTTATCTTTTTTTTTCCTAATTTTTTACAATTATTCCGATTTTTTTCCCCATATAAATCCATCCTAATGTCTCTGGCGGGAGACAGAACGAGCCAGCTGGCGTCGGAGAAATAACCATCAACCACAGAAAATGAAAGGGAAAACAATTCTCTGAGCACCGTGCTGAATTGCGAACAGACACAAAGCCTCGAGGCACAAGAGACGACTGTAAATATTCCATGGATTGCCTAGGCTGTGCAAACAAACTACACGTGTAAAACTAAAACTCACAAGAAGAACAAAAGCTATGACTAATTAAATATATATTTATATTCATCTATATATTTAGTAGATCTAATAAATACTTTGATAGACATAGAGATCTTTCTGTAAAACTATTTACATTACAAGGTGAACATTGTTAATATCCGAAGAAACAATATAGAGCTATGAAGGCAAGGCAAAAGGAAATAAATTAATATGTGTCAACATTTTGGTGTCGTTTGGGCGATCGCTCATAAACTGAGGAGCTTTTCTGTTGTTTGAGTGGAGGCGGACATTTCGGCTTGCTTCAGCTCTCTGGCGGGGGCGAAGGTCGAGGCCCTCCTGTCCTATCACGTAGCGGAATGTGCGGGGGTCGGTCTGAGCCGGTCGCAGTAGGTGGACATTCCCACCGCCATCGTCGGTCGTGTGGTGAAGCAGCTCGCATTGGAGCACCAGCGCTCGACCGCCAGTGACTAGTGCTGTCTGGAGTCTAGTCCTGGGTTCGGTAGTCTCCACTCCAACACAACCCATGGCCCTAGATTTGGATGTTAAACGCTGCTGTTTGACCCCCACAGTCATCGGAGAGAGCGTGAGAAAGAAGCAGAAATGTCATCCCCCAAAAATAAAAGCAAAAAAAAAACCTCCCAAACCCCGGCCACTTCACAATCTCATGCAACGTTCCTCATGTTTTCTGTGTCAGGTATGGATAGCGCGTCGGCCAACCAAAGTGTGCGTGTCATGGGGCTCGTATTGCCGTCGTCGCCTTGACACATTTGATCTCTGACTCCTTACACAGTGTCAGTGGGACATTACTGCTGCAGGTGGAGTGTGCGGAGGGAAGGGGCGTCGACTGCTTACTAAGATGGCGCCCACCTTTGAATCAGCCTCAGGGGACGAGGGAGACGTGTGTGTGTGTGTGCGCGCCAATGTTTAGCATGTGTGTTTGTGTGTGCGTTCCAGTAATGGCTCTGGAGGCACAGATAAAAGAGGCAGTGGGACATTGTGTGGTAACATTCTCTGGCTGAAAGTTGTGATTCTGTTGGACGGAGGTTTCACTGGGGATGGTCGGTCTTCACCAGCCCTCTCTGCCGATTGGTACAGACTGACTGCCTCAGCTGATGATGAGGATGATCATGATGATGATGATGGCGGAGGTGGCGGTGCTGAAGTCTGGATGAAAGTGAGAGCTGGAGGCCCGGCTGCAGGGAAGCCTCTGGGTGAGGTGAGAAGAGGGCAGTCGGTCTGAACGGGCCCAGGCTGGGACACAATCATGGGGCAGGAGAGCATCGAGTCCATCAGCAGTGGAGCTTATAGGCTGCAGCCCAGCTGCTTGCTCATCTCCTGAGTGTCCTGCAGGCGCAGCAGGCTGGCGCTGGAGTAGCCCTCGTCGCTGAAGCTGCTGCGCAGACTGCCGCGCTCGTCCCCTGAGTCGCTCACACTGCTGGTGCTCCACTCCAGGTCGCCCATCAAGTAGTCCGTCCCCTCCACGTCCACATCCAGGTCCTCTGTTGACACCAGACACACGGCAGAGCCGTTAGAAACTGACATTATCTCAAGCACCGCGACCTTGTGGAGTCACGTCAGCTTGCTCAGCGAACCTTGGTCAGAGTCGGACTTGTCCGAAGACACGGTGGAGCCGGTGCTGTCAATGCGGGTCCGCTCCACCCCCAGCTGCTCCAGACGCCTCCTCAGGTGTCGCCGCTCTCGCTGTAGCTGCTCTAAAGTGTGCTGAGCTTTTCGGTCGCTCTCCTCCAGCCGCTGCAGGAGCAGAGAAGAGCCAGATTTGACTGCTGTTGCCGCATTCAAATGAGCTACACAAATGTCTCAAGCACTTGTCCTTCTCATGCTAATTGTCACCGTGATGCCAGGATTAACTCAGGTGTTCAGCCCACGACCAACTCGAGAATTCAAACTGGTGCGAAGATGTTAGTAAAACCTTCCCGATTCAAAACTTTCTTTTTTTAACCAGAGACAAGTGAACTTCCTCATGCGAGTGTCCGAACACTTGTAAAGCTTTCATGCAAAATCCAGACTAAATTTGAAAGACAAGCTGCACAACACAACTACATGAGGTTTGAATGAAACTATATTTCAGTGTAAAATCGCTCTAGACTATATAGTTGATACTCTAAAAACACTGCAATGACGCATTGCCATCAGCCCCAGCACAGTGTAGTGATGGAAATGCAAAAATCCTGGTCAAACTTTAAAGAGACAAGGACCCACCTTGATGTGATCTTTGGCCTTCATCAGCAGGCTCAGTGTGGTGTGCCTGTTGGTGTCTGGTCCCAGAGGAACGAGGGGTTTTAAGCGCTCTAAACACAGCCGTAAATGCGCCCGTCTGAAGACAGAGGAACGACAGAAAGAGATGGTTAGCTGTTTATCATTACTTTACAGTCACATGACTGTAGGATCCAACACGGTTGTCCAGAGAACATCATTGAAAGTGTTCAGGTATTGTGTGTGTGTGTCCTTTTTATTGTAATACCTTGCTCACCATACTGTCAAATGAAGAGAAATAACCACTACTGAACAATTTACAATTTGGTCACAGAGTATATCCCAGCTGATCCCCCCGGACCACTCCCTCACATTTCCATAAAGTTCTGTGCCATTGATTCATCCTTCCACGTGTTGCCCACAGTGGGAGGTCAACCAGGACCTCAAGAGTCTCAAGTTCCATCCTCTTATTCAAATAAAGTTCCATCCCCTAATTCTCGATTCCCCGTGTTTAATGCCACAAGGATTTAACTCATCCACTGTGGGCGCAAGGCAGCTGAAGGGTCAGACTAACCCGAACTGGCAAACACGTGCTTGCAAACAATTAAAAAAGGGGAGGAAATCGGAGAGCTCTTCGGTACACCGGTAAAATAAATCAAATGTGATTCAGATCAAATCAGCCACAGCATTACCAACCGCTCTGGATCACTGGCAGGAGCTCTAAACTTGCAGCAGGAACAGTGGCAGAGGTGCGGTGGACAGTGGCGACCACCTGACCTTGCTGTTACACAACACACACCTCCAGCCTTGGCAGCCAGCGGACGTGTCTGTGGGCTAGTGTGTGTCGAGCCAGTGGGGTGTGCACACCAGACTCTTGGAACTGGTTTACTTGGGCAGCTGAACATGGATGAGCAGGTTGACAGAGAGTGCAGCGATAGACTGGACTCCATGCTAAACAGACCGGTGCTGCTTTGAAAGTTCCACAGGAAGTCTGTGTACTGGTACACAAAGCAGGTTTCTGTCTGACACCGAGTGCCTGTTTCTCAGCTGACTAAATCCAAAGGGCACAGAGAGCGACATTGCATAACATGGAAATGTTCTGACATAATACGGGATCAGCAGGGCGAGCTAATGTTTGATAAACAACAGTGACAAGCAGCAGACAGCCGTGAGAAGGCGAGAGTGGGTGTGGCAGCGGCGCGCGGGCGCCGTATCAGCAACAGGTTATTCTGGTTCAGTGCAGCGTCAGTGCACTATGTCAATAGGTGACGAGGACATATGCCGAGATATATGGCGTGAGGGACTTCTGAGGACACGCATTGCAGAGAGCGTTTACCTTAGGAGAACATTAGGAAATATCTGAGCAGACACGGCTCAATGTCGGAGGCCAGCCAGTTGCTCAGACCAAGTACAACTGAGAAACCCAATACCTGCGTGTCCAGAGTGCATAGCACACCAGCAGCAGCAAGTCCTTGTCCTGATCCCCGCCTGGCTTCAATGTCTGTATTTTTAGACGTGCACTTGGACGGCGGCAGGAGCTTGTGTGTAAATGTTGCACTACAAAAGTCGCAACACTGAAAACATCGATGGCGACTGATCGTTTCAAAACCACTGCTGAGCAACGTAGCTTTTGTCAAGCAAATAAGTTCATTCAGACCACCACTGCAGAGGCTTATTTAAGGAAGCCTTTGTTCAACTGTAAAAGCCCAAAGCACACGAAAGGTAACGACTGTGATTTTGCAGGGTCGTGTTAAAATGGAGGCCTTTTCCACACAACAATCTGCTTTCACTGACAGACATTCTTTCTTTGGATTCACAACAGTTCAGCAGCACGTCGATAGAGAAATCTATTACTCACCATGCTCCATATTCTATTTCAAGTAGGCCTATTGTGTACTCTTTCAAAACCTTGTGTAGCTTCACATTAAAACATTATCAATGAGAAGCATTTAGAAATACCTGACACATGAAAAAACGTGGATTAAAAATGGACTGTGCAGTCTGCTACCGAAAAATAAACATAATCCATTCAGCCTTCATAAACATGTCCTTTTCCTCGCAACCAAAATCCAACTTTTAATGAAGTCAGTCATTCGTGTCCCCGGAGTGGTGCGTCATGTGTCCCATGATCTTTTAGGGTGTCCGTCAGTATTTTTTGATAAACTGTGGCGGAAAGACAAGCAAACAAAAAAAACCAATGTAATGGAATGCAGCCAATCGAGAGGTGATATAGAAACAGAGGGGAATGTTTTTGTGATTTACTGAACTGGTGACAGAAAAAAAAAGTTTTTAATCTGCCTACAGTCCAAGCTGTCCTCACACGGTCCGGCAGGAATGCATGAGTTCTGCCAGCAATGTACTTCAGTTATTATAGATAACAGAGCAAAACCATCATGTTCATGATGTGTTATGTGTCATCCATTTCTTTCAACGTTTGTTTTAATACATTGGACCACGTGAGATTTCATCTTTAAAGAGATATTATTTGTCTGCGCAACTCTAGTTTATACGTAGCGGAAACCCTATCCTGGAGTAGCGCAAACATTCTAGTACTTGTGATGCTACTTGTGATGGCAAAACATTTTGAATAAGCTTGTTTTCTTGTTGTTCATTCTCATTGCAAGGTGACAATATATCCTGCTAACACTTTAGCTAACTCTTGAACCACAATACCACTTATTTACAGCATGTACTGTCCATATCCACTTGTGTTGGTGCTGGTTTTCGATGGTCTCTAAATATTATGTAGCTTCATGAGGGGTCTGAAAAACCATCACATGGCGAGAAATAAAACAGTTTCTTTTTAGCCCCTAAACAAAAACTAGATGGAATCATGATAAATCAAGCAGATTTGAAGAAGTGATTTTTCCGGCATCGTATCTGCCTGCTTGAGATGAACAAGAAACAATTAAACAACGACAACTATTGAGTCGGTAACTGCTTCTATACTCTCCTGGAGATTGGTGTAGGTGTTTCCCACACCTTTAACTAAACCTGCTCTTAGGTGAGTAAGAGCACATGGAGAAAAAAAACTAGGTCAACCTGCCACACTTCGCCTGGCTCCATAAATCACACTCCTGTCTTCACTCTTGCCCTTTGACACCTCATAGTAAAGCCTTGAAATGGTAGGCCAACGCTAGGTGAAGCTTCTAAAGATAAAAATTGCGGGAATAGCTGTCGCAGCATGTTAAGGTGCACCATTGGTTGCATGTTTGAGAAACCAATTTGAGTTCTGATGGAGGTAGAAGGTTCATGAATGCTTATGGGAGGTGGGTGTTAAGCAGGGTCCACACGTAAGGACTTTCTAAATCTTAGCTGATTTGCTTTATCTGTCAGAGACCTCAAACGTAATAAAATATCTGGCGTTTATTGGACAGTCTGAGGTGCGACATGACAACTCAGGCCTGTCCTCCAAGCCATAAATCATGTGTCATCCCATTTGCCCGGAGTAAAAGGGCGGCCCAGACGGTTGACCACATTTCAAACCGATAATCGGCACAAATACATTCTAAAACCCCCCTTAAACCACAGAAACACCTCACAGGATACTCTTATACGAGATCAGATCATTAATCATTT
This sequence comes from Synchiropus splendidus, assembly GCF_027744825.2. NCBI lineage: Eukaryota > Metazoa > Chordata > Actinopteri > Syngnathiformes > Callionymidae > Synchiropus > Synchiropus splendidus. The sequence goes on along the minus strand of NC_071340.1, from coordinate 24,322,419 downwards.
ACAACTACTGCAGTATCAGCTCCAAGTACCAGTGCTGGTTTCGAAGACTTTGGTTGAGAGTGCGGGACTCATAAAAGTTTGGAGCTTCATCTGACCCACATGCATGTCAGCCACCGTGGCCATATATAATTCAGGCTGCTCGTCTGGATCACCTAGCAGAGGAGCACAGTTGGGACTACAGAAGGTGTTGAGGTCCTTAAAAAATCTATAATTTGGCCTAAAACGGAGCAAATAATTAGAAGTTTTTCTAAATCTGTCGAAGGTGTTGCAAAATATGTGCTGCCCAAAACTACCAGATAAAGAGTGACTCCAACTGAACTGTTCACAAACCTGGTTCGTCCAAACAAATAGCTCCCTTTAAAATAAAGGCATTTCATGAAACATACAGCTGAAGAAATCACCAGAACCAGGTCACTGAACTGGCGCTTTTGGCATTAAAGAATATGAGCTGGAGGACAACCTGGATGGTGCTCAGGCCAGATTAAATAACTGGTGACCGAAAGAAAAGGTAGCAGCACCTACGGCTGAACACAGACAAGAGTGTGGCAGATCGAATGGGAACAAACATAAGTGAGTTTTCATTCCATTTGGACATAAGTCGGTTCTTTGTGTAGCACATGTGCATTATACTGAGACAAGATTTGAAGACATGTTGTGGATGTGTGAGCGCAGTGAGGTCTAGAGCTCAAGACAAGTTCATAAAGATGAAGACCGCAACCACAAGCATCTTAGAGACTGGATCGACGTGAAAGGGTCAATTATGTCGAGTGAAGATGTTCAGTGTGAATATAGCATTAAAAAATAATGACAGGCTGTAATTTTCAGGAATGTCTGCGGCACAAAAGCATGAACCATTTCATCGAACAATTACACATTGTTGGTTTACACTTATGAAGGCAACATACCTGATCTTTTCCATTTCATTGTGCGAAGACCTGCGGAGAGACGAAAGAGAACACAAATGAGCAAATGTAGTTCATGTCTCAGACAACAAATGAGGGAGCAGCGCTGCAACGTGAACAAGCCATTTTGCTCTCTCTGGGAGCGACAGAGAAAAGGTTGTGTGGGAGTTCATCTGCAGCCTGACAAAGAGGTTTTCAGGGAAAATGGTTGGCATATTAACACTTGCTACATATTCCACAGCGTGAGGCTGAAGCCTGTACATACTTATGGACCAAGGTGAACAGGGCAGACACAGTAACCAGGATCGAGACTTGGGTTAAAATGACAGCATACATGAGGGAAAAGTGGGTGGATCTTTGCTCATTACAAATACATAAACTCAGGGAAGAAGATCCAGTCTGCATTCCTCGGCTCGGGTGCTTCCAACTGCCCTTTTAACCCCCGTATCCTTGCTCCGAAAAAAGCCTGTGCTGCTTCAGCTTAGCATTGGCGTTCACTGCCATCTTGCTTCGGAGGGAAACACAGACTCATGCGCGCACACACCTTAAACTATCGGCTATCCTCAGATGCACTCTCTGAGGACACTCTCCACTCTGCCACACAAGATGAAGAGAGGGCTGTGAAGTGGAACCTATTTTCTTGTGTGGCGCAGTGTCACAGTGATCGGTGTCTGGCTGGCATGTGTGAGCAGAGCGCTGGGGATATCACCTTTGGGTGTTCTCTATCTCTCATACCCCCATTCCAGCCAGTGGGCATTCTTGTCCGGGGCAGACAGCCACCGGTGACATAACACTACTTTTCTTGAGGCTGGATTTCAGGCTCCCTGACCCCTCCTGCACTGGCCAGAACACCCACCAGCGTGGCAGTGATAAAGCATGCTGGTGTTGGTATACAGTTAGGCTACTCTGATTCATGATGTCACAGTGGGCACGGTGGAATAACGCCGAGGTTGGATCCCATTGATAGTCAAGCTCCAGGCACCAGCAGTAACTATACATCACAGTGGCTCATAAATGTTTCAATAGATCACGTTTCTGCTCTAAAATTTACTGATGAATGTGACTGTCAGAGCTCACGCTGCATATTGACCAGCACAGGGTGAAAAAGCTGTTTAGCAAGGCGACAACGGCACGTGAAAGTGGAGAATTGAAAAAGAGTGTGGAGTCCTACAAGGCTCAGTTCTGAGACCCATAATGTTAATATTATAAGGGGTAGCCACAAAGACGCTTTACCATTTAAAAAAATGTATTTTAAAGGCAACTTATTTGTTTGATCGTTTCCAATAACACAGTAACAAAATGGCTTATTACTTCATTAAGGTAGCTGGATAAGACTGAAAATGACTCACTGTACAGAGAAAAAAAATCCAAAATGTAAGGGGATAAGTAGAAATAAGCTAGATGGGGGATCAGAGGTGAAATTCCCAGGTTTCACAACAAGCAACTGAAATGGAAACAGGAAAGCAAACGACGGGATAAAAATGAATAGAAAAAAAAAATGTAACATGAATGAAGGGGCACTAAGAACACCTACACCAAGACCACCACACTTGTTCAGGGTAACACCAATAAAAGCACGACAAGGCCACTGCTACTCCAACAGAAAAGGACTCTATGAATAATATATAAAGTAGACAAAACAGTACATACAAATCACCCATGGTGGAAGCAGGAATGCCGCAGCTACCTGATTTAATACGGAGAAAAATGCCTTTGGACATATACAGAGGCAGAAATAGATTACTGCTGGGTACACTGCAATGACTATTTGAACATATATCTGATGATGAAGAATATGGAAGAGAAATAAACTTGAACTACGCAGAGAAAAAAAATCGACACTCCAACGATGTATGGGGAAATGTGGTACTCACTATAAACATAAACAAAAAACCTATTTAAAACAATGTATCTAAACTTTCAATGCCACTTGATATGATACAAACATCTGTTTTCAAAAAGGAAAATACATTGAGGGACAGAAATAATAAAATTCCTCTTCACTCTGCAACCTTTGATCTCTCCATAAAATAAATCTCCATGTTGCAGATTATGCCAATTGTGTGCTCAGTGTAAATGACAATGGAAGCTAAATGTCAACAGAGAAGATTGAGATAAACGTAGACACTGATGTCTGAGTAAATAAAGGTGAAAGGACAACATCATTTGTGCCATTAACATTCTAACTGTAATGAAACACCTTTATACAGTATTTATGCAGGATTTGAAAACACAGGAATTGAAAAGTTTTTTTTTTTTTAAATCAGAAGTGGAACGCTACTTGCTACAGCTCGGACCTGTTGAGCATTTACTATTAGTATTGTACAGTATTAGTGACCACAATCTGGTTTCTATCTGGCTGTAGGTTGAAGTCAAATCAACATTTTCACTGCAGACAAGTGCACTTCATGCAGAACAGTCTGGAATCAGTGAGTCGCTACATGCACATCATCGAACTTATGAAAACACCTGTCATACATACTTCGTCCACTTCTTTCCTTTCGATCTTTTCTATGCTACACTAGCGCTATAACCATAGGGTAAGCTAGCCGTTCACTGCTGTTATCCAGAGAATGTAACGAAATGTAAATGCCTCTTTAGTCCTCTGACTTGACATGACATGATGAACATTTGCTGTCTCTCACACTGCCCATCCAATAATCACCTCTGTGAGGGTAAAAGCAGCTTATGGTTCCCATAGTGCACTGCAGCTGCATGTCGTGCAGCTCTATGGAAGGTGGGGGAGGACACTCCATCTATGAAATGGTGGAGTTCTGCACTGCATGTCAGGATTGGGAGCAAACCGTGAGGAGGTGAGGGGAGCGAGAAAATGCATAGAAGGGCAGGGAGAGAAAGGAGGAGGGGAGAGTCACTACTACTGACACACTTGCACGTGAACACACTCCCCTCCCCCACTGCTCACACCATGGTAAAACAACAGGAGCTTGTGCAGGCCGAAGGAAATGACTAGGAAATCATATTCACTTCGCCTTAAATGAACAGCTCCAGACCAATAAATCACTTGACCTCATGGTTTCCTTTTACTCAAAACGGGCATCTGTATGATCAGACTCCCTGGGTGATGTGCTAGTTTTTCAAGGTTGGAGAAGAATTGTATGTTCCCTGTATAACTGCCCTGCCAGAAATAGCAGTGATAACAGACGAGCACACGAGCAACACGCAGGGCAGGGTCCTAACATAACCTTGCACTTGACCATATATATCCACAGGCACACCACACACATGCAGCTCCGGCACAAACATGCACCCGCCCACGCTCAACTTGGCGGATCAGAACAGCCTCCGTTTAGCGTCACCACTTTGACTTTCGTGGCAGAAAACGACCTGGTGTTCGTCAGAAGAAACGGTGCGAAATGATCGCCACCATCATGAAAAGAAGACAATTCAACAAAAGACATCTAAATACACCAAGCCTTGATCTGCCATCTTGATGAAGTCTGTTGCTCTCGTTCTTCTTGGTACCACTTGAGGGCTTCAGTGTTGAATCAAATCAGAATAGAAAGACTAGTTAAGACAAAGTCATTAATGTACAGTCTGGTCCACACAGAGACGGAGTCAGTTCTATCTGTCCAATTGTTGGAAAGCCTTTCATCCACACAGTCACTGCATCTGATGCTACTGGAAACGGGTTCCTAAGTGCTTACATTCGACATAACTGCCCCATCTGTCTCCGCTCTCTCCGAGAAAACTGTCCATCTTATTGCAAATATCAACACAAAATCTTCTGCAGCTTTTGTTTTCCACTAAAATGAGCAGCAAATGATCGTTGTGGACACAGACGTGTTGCAGTATTGAAAGTCATGCCAATGAAGCACAGATTTGCTAAAAACACTTAAAAAAACCATGAGAAACACTTGTCATTGGCTGCCCTCTCATGGCCTTTTCAATTGTAGTTAAACATGACTCAAATTAAAGCTCAACCTTGAAGTTCATCCGCTAGCTTTGTCAAAACGTGTCTTTCACGCTCTGTTTGTTACGCTACTATGCTAATACAGCACATAAGCTTCATCCGCACATGCGTGTCATCTAGTTTGTTCATTGTTGGAGCATTACAGTGCCTAAGACAGGCCTTGCATATGTACTACAACGTTTTAAGTTGGTCTCAAGATGATTTGTGTGGACGCCAGAAAACACTCTGCATATATACACAGCACTTTTTGCTACCGACAAGCAGAAAGATCAGACGTTGTGTGGATGTAGCCCAAGACACAGGTTCTCGGTTCAGCGTTGATACATTCATAAGCGCCAGAAAACACGTGTGGATGAGTCCTGTGTTTCAAACTGATGCAGGTGGTGTACAATTTGTGTTTCCAAGACAGGCAGCAGTGAGCTGAAGAAGATGACTCATGCAGTAGGGCTGCTGCGGTTGATCAGGGTTACTATTCACCAGATACTTCTCAATTCTGCATCACAGAAAACAACCACCAAATAAGACGCTTACGTGTATATTTCAATATCAGAAATGAAGTGCAAGTACAAAGAACAAGTGAAGGCAGTTCACATGTTCACCAGCTGTGAAAGCAACACTCACACAACAACCAAATTCCACAGCAAATGCAGTGGTTTTGCAGTTTCACGCATCTTTGTAACATAAACACAAGCTGTTCTAATCCAACTGAGAACAACACCTTTGAGCAAACACTATATATTTCATGTGAGAGTAAGTGGTTATTCAAGAACTGGCTTTTTAGCGCGCTGCCTTTACATAACATCATGGAGCATGTGCCAGACTTCATGAGGGTTAAACAGGGTAACTGCAGGCAGGGACAGCTATATCCATGCCTGAATGTATGTGACCGCACTCGACTCCGTGCACTCTATGCAGTCTGCTGATATTGACACACACTGCATCCATGCGTCATGACAAGGTACAGCCTAAATATAAGTCCCTCAAATATCAGCGAAACCTGAAACAAGTGCACTATCTCAACGCCGTCTAGACTGACCGTTCCTGTAGCACTTGAGTTATTGATAACACCTTGAGCTTTTAAAGGTGAAAGAGAGCAGCTTGAACGCAATTATAATCGAGCCATTAATCTAAACAAAAGTCGACTTCGCAAGAAGCCTTGAGTGCTTATGATTTGTTGGAAGAGATGCCTTGAAAAGTGTGTGAAAAGGTCCCTTTACGTTGGCCATGAATGTTCCAGATTCCAGAACAGGCTGAGAGCGACCTACATATTGAGCAATGGTGCTCTTCACCTCAAATGATCCCCGTTGAGTTACGTATAGACACACCTGAAGCAGGTGTCGAGTAAAACCGTCGGTTATATTGACTCAGTGTGAGATAGCATGTTGTTCAAACATTTCCCAAATTTACAAGAGATGTAAAGCTTGTAAATAACAGCTCAGGGGGGAATGAAAAACGGTGAGGGTTTAGTTGGGAGTCATTTCACCGATACATAAATAGGTCACAGCTACACAGAATGGGCCAATACGAGTATGATGGTTATTTTATATCAATAAACAATACTTTTAAGGAGAAAAAGGCCAGTAAACGGGATCATTCCAGGCCACTAACCAAGCCCACAGCAGAATCATGGCACATACCTCCTCCGAAGGCTCTGACAGACCTGGAGAGGGCATCCTACAAACCTTTTAACAGACTTTCACTGCAGGTAAACGCCTACAGTTCTGCCTCTCCAACCCACCATGTTGGCGTTCTACTAACTTCAGGCCCACACCCCAGCAGACAAACTGTTTTTAACGCAAGTCAGAGGCAGAGGGAAGTGACTTTGGTGGCTGACTCGGGTGCAAGTAGCGAAAAGTGTTTCTAAGTAGCGTTTGGTGTGAACATACCTGAGGTTTGGCGACCATTGAAGCAAGTTTGTTGTAAGGTTTGTTCATGTTTATTTATTTTGTCAGCAGTTACCATTGTATTTCATTTCATTCATAAGGATGCGGTGGTCAAAAATATGTCATGAGGAAATGATGAAACTGATCCAACCAAAAGTGACACTCTACTACACCACGTCATGCGGCCATCCAACACAGGAACAAAGGGGCTGCACCCCGCCCCGCTAAAGAGAAACACACCCTTTAAATTCAACTGATTGTGCATCTTTACTCCAGACAAGGTTAGCGTCTGTCTTCGTCTACATGAGTGCACTTGTCTGTTCTACATGGTGGAGAGTACCAATGATTACTGGTTAAGAATAGAGGTTTTTACCCTGCAGCAATCAAACCTCCTGGAATTTACCAAAATAAACTTGTTATTCAACATGTCTGCCCTGGGAAGATGTCAGACAATGTCAGGATGGTGAGGACATCAAACAATGAGTTAGGGAATTTATTATTACTCATGTTATTGACAAGAAAGAAAACCTCTCTGAGAACCTGTGTAAGGATTGATCTACACTGCAGTCCGCCACGAGAGGCTTGTTCTATCAAGGTTGCTAGCAATACAGACCACATCCTGCATCCAGGTTGTGCGTTTTGGCTTCACCTTGTCTCCTCTTAAATGTCTGGAGTGGAATGTACCAATGCAGCACACATTGCCTTGATATAACTGATTTACAAGGTGTGAGAACATGCTATGCACTGGAGCTCGCTACTTGGCATTTTAATCAGGTGACAGGATGGCGAGATGCAGAGTCTACAATCTACTGACAACACCGTGTACGACCCACTTGGACCTACCAAGTGCCCAGTTGGCAGCAGTGTCTGAAGTTTACATTTATCAGTCCATGTGACTCGGTATCCAGAATAGCACCCAGCTCCCCTATAGATTGTATTTCAGTCCCACTGTGGTTGTAGTGGGGCCAATAGCTTTAGCTCCAACCATCTCTTTTCGGCTACTTTTCCACCATTTTAATCTGACTTAGATGGTGGTACTTCTAAGGCAGAGAAGTACTGAGGCACAATGCTACATGGGAGTGGCTATGATGGAGGAGAAAAGCAGCCACACCTCCGTCACATTGAGGCATCACGTTATATTGCTTCACTTTTGACATAATCTTTTGCTTTGGTTGTTAACTTTGTTTGCCGTCTAATCTGTTTTTTTATCTTATGTGCACAGGTAAATCACATCCCAACAAGGCAATAAACCCTCCATGACTCCGACCATGTGACAGCCAATAACCAGCGATCAGTGGTCAGGATATGCCTTGACAAGTTTAGAAACGACACAAAGTTGGCTCCGACCACAGAGATAAGTATGTCAATTACAATGTCAACAGCATGAGTGTGCACCATCTGCACTCCAGTCGATAACGGTGAAAGTCGGCAATGTAGTCGCCGTTAAAAGTCACATTTGTGTCACCAACCAGCCGTCTTGAGTCATTTGAATAGATCTATAGATCTTATACCGTTGCTTATATGTAGCATGGACTAGTGAGTAAGGCTATTTTGCTATTTTACCAGTGATTCTAATGTAGCTTGGATAGAATTGTTGGCCCAATTCAGCAACAGCAGGGGAGCAGTCCTATCCTACAGTGAATCCAGCTCAGTTTGAAGTCACAAATAATGATCTGGATGGGTTAAACTTCAGCCTTTGTGAATCATTTTCACCTCACTGATACTAGCAACACGGCACATTTTTAATTTTAAATGATGGTCCATGGTTCAAACAAAAATTTTGCTTTGCAGCTGGCCAGTATGAAATCGGTCACTGTGCATGCTTCACTTGCAACAAACATCTCTAATTTTCATTGCACAACATGTTTGTCAACACAGTGGCTGGACTTTACTGATATCTATAAAGGGTAGTCAATACAGCTCAAGTATACATCCCAATAAGGTGCAAAGGTGAGAGATACTGTCGACTAATTCTCTTTCTTCTATTTCAATCAGTGAAAGAAAACAAGGGCAGAATGAAAATCCAGTTGAGCAGCATGTTGAAATGAACCCAAGTCATCCCACATTGTGTCCTGAGACGGGGATATCTGCATAACTAAACAGCAGTGCGTGTTATCTCTGAGTATCTGTTACCTGGTACTCATGTTTTTCTTGCTTTTGCTTTTCCTTTTCAAGCTTTCCCTCTCTCGACTGCTGACGAAGGGTGGCATGGAGGCATAGCCATGTTCGGCTGCTGCAGGCAAATAACAACACGGTGGTCACATGTACTGTGCAACATGGACCCACAATCATTAAAACCAGTATAAGGAATCATCTGAGATCAAAACCAGAAAACAGAGCATTTTCAATGAAGGCACAGGAGCGATATATGGTTCGCATCATGCATGGGCTTCAGGCAGTATTCCCCACATCAGTTCGGACAATGATGTCATCTTGAACTGAAATAAACCCCCTAGAAAACCACAACAGCAGGAAAGGAGGGGCCAGCATGAAAACAACGTCTTCCTGCACAGTCCATCAACCAGCAGGAAAAAAAAAAATCCCAATTATTGTAATGTTATTTAGATCGACTGTTTGGAGCACATGCATGTTGCAAACGCACAAATGCATAATTTAAACGTGTTTTTGTATGTATCAAATACACGTTTAAAAATTAATAAGGACTGAGGATACGACCTTATATACATTGCACTAAAATCTCTTCAATAAATGCACTTGCAAACCCTTAAAATGCAACACGGTGAAATATATTAAACCAAACACAATATAAAAAAAGAGATTTTACCTCGTTCCCGGCGATCAAGGAACTCAGCCGCTTCGATCAACATCTGTACCATTCCGACAGCTGCCATTTTATCAAACAAATAAAATGTAAAAAAAAAAAGAATCCAACGATGGTGTTTCGGATCTGGTGATAGACGCACAGTTAAATTGTAGTAGACAAAACCAAGGTAAGGGGGTGTCGTTAGCTGGTTAGCTCAGACTGATGCTAACAACCCGGTTTCAGATACAAAAATGCTAGTTGAATGTCGTGGGTCTTCTTGTTAATCTTCGGCAAAAAAAGGTGCTTGTTGACAAAAGCAAAATAGAGAATGCCTGACGTTAAAAAACGTGTTAAAAGAGCTTTGGTTAAGGCTGGAAGCTGCTGCTGCCTCGGCTTAATATTGAAATAGTAAAAAATACAAAATATTAAAGCATGACGTGAAATGAATTGAAAAGCGAACTGCCTGCAAAAAAAGTTCAAATAGCGATGTCTTCAAACCTTAACGTGGTTTAACAGTTTGGTGCTGGTTTACCGCTGGCCACGGGTGACTCTTGAGGCAGAACGATAGCAACTGACTGAGGACCAGCGAGTGTTTATCAATCTGCTTCCAAAATACAGGCTTGTTGATCTGGACGACAGCTAACTACTGTACATCTCCACAAAGCTCCCGTGTGCTGGGATGTGATTGGCTTCTGGAAATAATGTCTGAAATTCCTATAGGCGGCTCGAACTGTCAATCAAAGAGCGCCGCACCGTCGGTTGCAACTCGTCGTCGTGCGCCGCCATTTTGGCTCAAATTTGTATTAACAATGACGCGCAGTAGAGCCACTCTGAGGGTAGTTTCGCCGCGACATATCCGTTTCATCATCATTGGTTAGTTTCTAGTCATGTGAACAGCGATTGGCTGTACGGACCACGAGTCTCACTGACAACGCCCGCTTGAGTAAAAGGCCATGCTGTTTCGGTGTACGTCAGTGATTGGCTCTGGTTGGCGTGTTTTTATTATTCTTCCATTAGCCATTGGCTAGAATCACATGCCGACATACGATTGGCCCATTTTAACCCAATCACAGAGTGGACTACCGCGCAGGCGCACCACAAATGCAAAATGCCCATATAGCCTGCTAACGAATTTTTATATTGAAAATAATTATGTCAAGTACGCAATGACTTGCTGCGCCTGCAACGTTAGACTATGGATCATGAACCACGATGACGCTCGTGGATCCTCTTCGTCATTCATATTGAAAGAACACGAAGATTCAGAAATTAGCATAATGCAGCGAGTTAAACAGCGTTAATGCACGCGCGACAGCGTATGCTAAGCGATATAAATAAAAATGGCTAAATATTAACAACAAAAAAACAAGATTCACAAAATCAGAATATAATTGTTATGAAAAAGGTTGTTTTTCTCTCTATCCAAGAAGATTCAAACTGCTTCTGCACTGCATTTGTTGGCCATGATTCCTCTCACCTTGTGGCCCCAAGAGAGACAACCATTTTTGCGCCTGTGCCTTAACAATCTACCATGTTCAGCATTACATACAGGTATATAATCTTGTTTTTCTATAATGATGCTTTGAGCTGCATTTCAAGGAAAGAGAAAACAGCATGAGTATTTGGAAAACACAGAAGGGCCACTGCTTTAATATCGCACACATATACACAATTAAAATAAGATGAGGAAACAACAAATCAACAAGTAGAAAAATGCTTCATGCGATGAAGTCCAGCGGTCTGTTAAATCCCCCTTTCCGGTTCATATACTGCCTGGAAAAAAAAATGATAAGAAAACATTACATCATTGTTACCCTCGCAACACTTGCAGATTACATCATCGAGCACCAATGGGAGAGCCGGAGCCCCCGCACAGAATCACCTGCAAAGGTGATTGGCTACGACAACACCGGTGATGTGTGAGTGTTTTCGTGTCGGGGCTGCAAAGTTTTGAACAGGTGTGACCCCGAATAACCTCACGCTAGACTATGCGAAGCAACTTACAGACCGTCACAAACAACGCAAACAAGCACTGACATTTCCAAGCATTTTGTCTCACCTGTATTTCCTCTTCATGCTCACATTGATGGCATGTGCATTTACAGAGCCATCTTTTTTCTTTCCCTGTTGACACACAACAAAATTACAGTCATTAGATACTGCAGAAAATGTCTGAATGTTTATTCAAGGTGAACATTTTTCAGGATACTATCATCTTTAAGTCCAAATTTGAAGAAATGTTAAATGTTTTCTACCTTGATTTCCATTTTTTATCAACTTCCAAAACAGAATGTGTCATTGTTGGGTGCCATTTTGACAATAAATACTGATAATTTCACTTTAAAGAATATACTCAACATGCAGTCCATCAAGACATCTTTCCCACAATGCACCACTTTGGTTGTTTGAAACTCACGTCAGGCTTTCCTGGATGACTCTGGCCACCATTTTGAATGAATAACTTTTAACTGCATTCTGTTCACCATTCATTATTTTCCCCAAAAGTCAGCTCATAATGTACTGTATGTAGAATCCAAAACAAATGAATACGGTTGTGTTATGACGATAAATGTAAGTAAAGCATGGTTCATATTAATCCAGAAACACATGATGGTAATTCTATTTACGCTTCACTGAAAGTTATAGCTCGGTGAAATGACAGATTTACTTTAGTGGCAAGAGTGAGTTCATTTAACTCTTTTTCAAATGATGAACCTGATAGTAATAGTAATTGCCAAAGTTCATCTCAGTCTGAAGGATGTTTTAGAGTTAATGTTATTTTGCAAGGCGCAGTTCATAGTTTACTTCTATGTCAAAGCATCAATCCAAAGAATGACATTGGATTAATAATCAAATGACCACAGCCACCAGCTATAATTTAATCTTCTTCTTCTTCTTTCTCTTTTTCGGCTTGTCCCTTCAGGGGTCACCACAACAGATCATCTTCCTCCATCTCATCTTGTTAAGTATGCTGTAGCATTCCAACCAGTGACACCAGCACGTTTCAAAGTTGCCTGTTTTTTGTGCAACATATTTATCTGTTCACTTATATTCGTCAAAGAAGTGTATCTATAGCTAAGTGCGACAGATTAACCTTTACTAGACACAAATGCAGTAGCTGCATTAAACAACAATTGCATTACTCCAGCAAATGTCTTCACAACTCCTCAGACTACTTCAAACTCATTCACACTATGTACCAAATGTTAATAACAGTACATTTTAACCATGTTTAACAGCCATCATGCAGTAGCTTGCAACGGCAACAAATCATGTGAATGGTTACCAAAGAGCCACTCAAGCAGACTAGAAATGTTCCAGTGGCCGTCTTTTGTTACCCAAAATTTGGACAATACACAGCAACAACACATTAGCAACAAAAAGACTGAGTCCCCTAAAGCTTATCTCTATATCAATCCGTATCACACACCAGACTTCAACTCAGTTCCATATAAAATTGAGAACGAAGTGAACAGCTCCTCCTTGTGGCAGCCTAGCACTTCACACCCTGGTTCATACCTTAGTTGAGGTAAAAGATCCAAATCCCATCAGCTTCATCATCTCGATTTCCTCTTCAGTTTTACCTTCCATGTCTTCAGCTGTGAGGGAATCACATCATCACATGAGTGAGGAGCAGGCTTTCACTCAGTCCACTGAAGGACTGGTTTTGAGAGGAGGTGATGAGATTTGCTATCTTGTACCTGATATCTGAATGGGCTTCGCCGACTTATCTCGCCCATCCTTGCGGTCATCATCACGTCTGTCCTTCTGCCTCCCGGGTGAATGGGAGGAGGAGCGGTGGCGCCGGGGAGGGGTCCTGCCAAGGAAAAACAAATGTTTCACAGTACTATAAAACTAGGCACTTGGTCCAGCTACTTATTTAATGATGCCAATGTTTTGTTTGAGATGCTGAATCTTATTGTGTGGCGGACTGATGAGACCAAGACATAAGCTCGCCACTCTCCTTCATATTCTGAGTTAACATGAAAGTGTCAGTGAACTTGCGCAGCCTCTCGGTATGATATTTTCAATTGACAGTATTAGTCAACATATTGGCAGTGATTCAATTTAATTTAAAATAGTCGTACATGGGTTGGTTTCTACTACCTTGAACGCCTCCTATGAGGAGATCGTGAGCGACTTCTCCTTCTGTCTCGATCCCTATCCCTATCCCGATCTCTGTCTCTGTCCCGGTCTCTGTCTCTTCTCCTTCGGTCTCGCTCCCTTGAAGTGGAGCGGGAACGTCTTCGCTCTGTGTGGAATGTCACAAACAAGACAAAACATAGACAAAGTCAATTTTAACGTTGTGTGGGGTCTATATATCTTAGAAATACTGTGAGAGCAATCTAGCAGAAATCTAACACCATTAGGTTACTTATCGACTCAACTACTTGTTTATTCACGGATTGCAATGAAGCGGTTTTATCACGAACACCGTTACCGAGTTGTCCTGCGCCCAGGAGAGTCCGAAAGTAATTCGACAACTTTGATAGATCAACCATATGAACCGCGAATCGGTTTCGTTAACAAAACACTGAGAACTTGCCAAAACGATTCACGACTGAAACAGACTTCCCATTGACAAGGCATTTAACAAAACCAGCAATAAGTTAAACCACTTAAACGCCCCTTAGACCACTGTCGTCCGCGTTATTATGGCCTAGTTTTCAAATGCTACACACTTAATTTCCGACCACAAATATGACTTAAAAATCGCCCTGTTTACAATCGATTAACATCGTGGCTAAGCTACATGTTGCTATCAATAACGCTACAATGATTTACTTACCACGCCTTGGAGGAGTTCGACTCCTGCTTCTGCCCATTTTGAAGTACTACTATTATGCGCGAGTCTCACTGTCTTTTAGTTGGATTGGAAGCTATATTGTCCGAGAAAGAGCAGGCGGATGCTACTAGCATGGACTGGCTTGTTGTGGTGACGGCGGAAGGAGCTGGAGACTTCCGCTTTTGTTCCTTGGAAACAGCGACCCCCGTCGACACGGAGGGAAATTGTTGGTATAGACCAACGAAGGTCACGCAGCCACTTGACCAAATGGTCGCATTCAACAGCTCCCACTTAACCACCGACCATGACAGTATGCTCCAAACAATAACACAGGAAAGAGTTCGGTTTATGCTTTTCTTTAATGACGGATACATGGCGACCTTGAAATATCACTTGTACATTCTAATATAAAATAAAGATCATGAGCAAACATGACACACTGGCTTCTCAGCGACCGACCAAAACAGAAAAGACTGGAGGTATTTTGTACACATACATGTAAACTAAGTAAATGGTTCAGTGGAATGTTTAGTACCTCAGGGGTTTTCTGTTCCCATGTTTCACACTGCATCAACAAGCAACAAGATCGAGTGCTTTACATCATTTTTAACATGTTTTTGCGAGTGACATTTTGCCAGTGTTAGGTTGCAAGCCAGCGCATGTTCATTGCTTCCCTACCTCTCGGGTCTGCTTTAGTTACGACTCACTGTTCCACACAAAGCCAGCAGACACAGGAGCGACATTTCTACACGTACTGCAGCCGTGCTCGCCAAGCGTACCTGAAACATCGATCTGATAGTCTACACCCACTCATGACTAGACGGCGCTCATAATGACGAACGAACCCAGAATGTTAATGTACACATGTCAAGTGCTTATACATGGATGTGCATAATTGATCGACAAGTAAAAAAACGAATGCAGCATGAACTGAGAGGAGCATTTTAATAAATAAGTGGATGAAAGGAATGCTTTAAAAAATAAGTGAGTTTTGTGAAACGTGGTGGTGGGGTTTCAGTATCCGACCTGGGTCAAATAATACGTGGAAATTGCTGTCAGTGCTTGAATGCGTCGTACACGGAGGAGCATTTCACAGTAGTATTTTGCCGAGGTCACCGCTAATGTACTCAAGTCTCTACTTTCTCCTTCTGCTTTTTGCTCTTCTTCAGGAAGGACGGTGGTTTGAACTTCTTTTTCTTCTTTGACGGGGACTTGGAGGGCGAGCCGTCAGGTGTTCCGCCCTGCAGCTTGGGCAGTGGAGAAGCAGGAGCCGGGGAAGTGTCATTTGTGGTGAGAGCCTTCATCCCTTTCTCCAGTTCCTCCGTCGTCTGCTTTTCCTCTTCGCCGCCGTTCTGTATGATCGGGGAGTCTGTCCTTTCATCACCTGGTTTGAGAAGAAGAGTGGGCGTTGTGAAGAGAAGGAACGTTTACCATGGCTGGAGGAGCTGCAGAGCTACATGCTAGACATGTCGCAATAGCAAGACAGGTAATGAGAAGGGTCTTTTTCTTACATGTTCTGTACTTACTAGTGAGACAAGACCAATGCACCAGAGCCTGTGAGACAGTGGCGAGCAACACAGAAATGGACAGACAGACGGACACAGGTACAGAGAAGACAGTGGATATGGAGACAAATGGGTTTAAACAGCGGTAGCAAATACATATCAACCTCACAACAAAATATGTATTTTTTTAAGAATAAAAACTGCTACAGTAGTAGGCAACTGTTTCAAGATCAATAGGAGTGGCATCTGATGATATGAGCTGAGATGTGTTCATCATAAAGCCACTGCAAGGGACATCAAAAAAGCCTCACAACAAAAACACAAAAACACGTTTGAGGATTTTGGAGTTTTAGGCCTCTAATCTTTCGTCTAATAATCTACTTTGTATATATTTTTGAATTGCATCTTGGTGGTAAAGACAAACCTACATGCCATATTTAATTTGCTTTTTTTGTTATGTGATTCTTATACTCAATGTAATTTCTATTTATCTTGTAACAATAGTCTTAATACTAAATACTTAATACTTCCACCCCATTTTTTCCTACATTGCACATTATTGAGGATTGTGGGCGGGGTTTATCAAGTGGGCTACATTCACCTGACTGTGGGAAGCCAAATTTGTGTGGAAAAAAAAGTTGCAATAATCCTTGCTGAGCCAGAAGCAGGAGAATTTGAGCGAACATGCAGGTGTACTGAGAGCAAAAGAAAGCATAGGCAGCATGTTTATCCAAAAGCATAAGCAGCCACGGGCAGCAGCAGCATTTGGGTGCAGGCTGTCGACAGCCTCACCTGAGACAGGTTGGCTGGACGGGGGGCCCTTAATGGGAGAGGTAGCAGGGGACTCCTCCTCATTTACCACCTCCTCCCCTACTTAAACACACATACACACACAGTCACAGATGCGCAGGAGGTTACTACTGTGAGTGGCTGTTACAATGCAGACAGCGACACACGTGTGGTGAGGACTTCATATTAGTCGTCATGACAACAAGAGATATTGGTGAAACAGCTGCAAAGAAGAACTTTGGCGTGAGCGATTTAAAAAAATACTAGTGATGATCAGAAGAAAAGTGTTTCATTTTAAAGAAATGAAACTCACTCAATCCGAAATCACAGCTTTTGAGATAATTACATGCTATAAATTATTCATTGTAAAGAAGATTCTGTCTTTCTGCATTGTAGGATGTTTATTTCTTCACTTTGTTCCTCACTGTGTTTATTGTGTACAAGTATATTATCACTTAAATCCCATCAACCTGGTTAAAAGAAAGAAGAATAATAAGAAGGATTTTTTTCTAGTTTGTGCAAAAAGATTTAAATATTCTTGTGTCTTGCACTGTTTTTCAGATTAAAGGATTAAACGAAGATGGGGAGTCCATCCAGGATAATATATTTAATACCCATTAAATGTCTCAATTACACAGTTGGGTTTAAAAATGCTCACTTTAATCGACGTATTTACATGTTAAATGCACAGATGCTAGGAAGCAACAACCTTTCTATGGTTGCTGTATAAACCATAAACTACACTTGTGACATTACCGTTGGTTCCGCCGTCCTGTTTCTTCTGCACTTCCTTGCGATACTCCTCCAGCTCTTGGTCGGTGAGCTGATTAAAGGGGTTTGGAGGTTCTGGTTCGGGTGGGATTTGTGGTGGGTTCACTGGGGACTAAAGGGGCAACATCTGATGAACAACAGAAACTGGACCAGAAACAGAAGAGGAGAGCGACAGCGTACCGGAGGACTGTTGTCCGTTATGACGCTGGCGAGGACTTGGGATTGAGGTCCTGCCGTCTTCATGTCCTGGCGATTCTGCTGTCGGATCTGAGGGGAAGAAATGTCGCGGTCAGCAGTCTTAATGTATTCTGATTGGCCCACTGCAGGCAGACTGTGGTACGACATGAAATTGCCAAGTCAGAGTGGTTCCTTCTATGAGGTACTTTTCACACTCCTTTCAAAATAAATTCCCAAATACAAGTAGGCTAATTCATGTGACACATTCTAAAGCCTATAACATGTAACCGATGTGATGCGTGCCATGATATGCAATGGAAGGAAAATAAGCTTGGAAGTCTACCTTGTTTCGTGTCTCGATCACCTCTCGTGGATTCGTAAAAAGAGGCACAAACTGGTTCGGGTTCTCGATCTTGATGGACGTACTTCCAGCTTGTGTCACCTCCTCGGTCTTCAACCACTGAGGAGAAAAAGCATAGACAGCTCAGACCTTATATCAGGCTTTCTCACCCACTGAGTGAATGTTGTTTCAGCATGGCAAAGAAATGCTTCAAAGTTGCTTTATGGCTGTTGGCAGCTGTTGTCAAGATAGTCATGGAACCTTTCCATATGGTGAAAATTCCCCTTTTGTTCTCAATATCATTTTATTCATCTGTCCATCCATCACATAATCTTGCAATTTATCCTCTCATTTCAACTGAAGTCAGTTGCAAATGATATCAAGACAAAACCTCTTGTTTTTCGTCCATCTTGGAGCTAACATATTTATATTTCACTGCTACCTATCATGAACCACACAATATAATGTTTGTATCATTTTGTGTATAAAAGCTCTTTCTACCACTTAATATAATAATGTTTAAGATATGTTTAGTAATAATAATAATAATAACAGTGTTTATAATGTTTTCTCTGAGCGCTGTCCTGAAAATGAGGCCATCGCAGAGCAAAAAAAAAAATGTAAAATTACATTTCCCCCCCTAAAAACGTAGCATAACAATCGCTAAGTAACATTGTAGCAACGGGTCCATGCTAAAATTTGCTTGAATAAGTGCCATGAATTGACACCGAGTGAATAGATTACATGGTTTGTCCGCCAGAGGGTCGGGACTTGGCTGTGTGGAGGTGAGAACTGACTCGTGGGTTTCCCCTGCAATGCAGAAAATCAGAGCGAGCAGAGGGAGGGAGGGGAGGTGAAGAGAAGAAACAGAAGCTCCTCCCACTTCATCGTATTGTTTCCATCACAGCTGCATCATCACACTCGCCTCACTGTTTCTCATCACCAGGCATTAGGACCAGGATTCCAGATTATATTCTCATCCTTAAATCTAAACGTAAGCCAAAGCTAATGTGTATTTTATTTAATGTGTATTATTTCAAATGAATAGTCCAGTAAAAGCGCTGAAGAGCTCATACCTTCCATGTCTTCATGTTTCCCTTTCTGATGATGTTGCAATGCAGTTCTGCTTATGGGGTTTTTATTATTCAATGAGACTTTAAATTCACCTTTTAAAAGCATTTTTTTTTAAATGAGCACAACAAGATGAACCATGTGATTGAACCCGACCTGGAAAATACGTCGCATGTTGACGATGACATTCGGCAGTTCCATGTTTGTCAGTACAATGCAGTCAACTTGCAGCTAAGTTCAGCATGTAGACGGATCCAGTTTCACTGGATGTCAGTGTCACAGCCAAGTCATCCCCACTTACCGGGTCTACCGACTACGATTCTAGCTATCAAACACAGATCTTGAAACAAATGGAGTCTCACCATTCTGACACAGCAACTTTGATGAACTAACTTTGAGTAGGTATCTTAAAGACGCAGCCATCCTTACCTCCATCTCATGGCTGGAATCTGGAACATTCTCTTGTCTTTACTCCTTCCATCCATCATCCTCCCCTTAAGATCATCTGTGCTACTCTCACCGGGGATCAATTATTTATCTACGTTCTTCATACGGATGAAATGACATCCTACCAGTTGAAGCAAGATAAGGAAGCACGATTGATATCCTATGTTGTTCACACTCTAAAGCAAAATAATGATGCAAACAGTGAGTATTAAACTAGTGTTTTGGAAAGCTATGATGCTCACTATATATTTGTAAGATTCAAACAATCTTATTTATTAACAAAGTTGTTAATAAAAGACTTATCTTATCCCGTGTGTCATCGTGCACTCACCATGGTGCGCTGGTGTCCGGGGCTGGCCTGCTCCTGGTTGACCTTTTGGTAGGTGTTGGGAGTGTTGAGCCACCGGGTTCTCTCCTGCTGCCGCTGCGCGAACGGGTGCTGCTTCATGGCCAGCTGGACTCCGTCCTCATCAAACTGATGGAAGGCCGTGACGGTCGCGGGAACCTCCACGTCCCGCCGCAGCCGGGAACGCTCCGTCAGGACGGGGAAGCGGTAGGCGTAGCCCGTACGGTAACCCTGAAGTGCATGAGTTTAATCCTGACCTCTTGCGTCGCAGAGGAGACCCATACTTTCCCATCTTTAAAGTCCATCCAACATATTGGAGCTTATTATAAACTCAAGAAAATGATTTCTCACCAGATTATCCAGAGTTCTCATTAGAGCTTCAAACTCATGCTCCCCAACACGGCTTTTGGTCAGAGGACCGAAGGTGGATCCGGCCCAGCCAACGGTGCCGGCAGGAGCGGGTTTGTGGGTGGTTCTGTCCAGTAGAATGAGGTTTTGCTGCCCACCAGCGCAGGACAAAGCTGATACCTGGGAAGAGACACATTCACCAACACTTAAATCATCACTACCATCGTGGTACAAGTTAAAAATGCACAAGTTAACCAGTGCAAAAAATAATTTGTCTAATGATAAGTTGATATATTAATATATTATATTAATAATATATAATATTATAATATACATGTTACAACAGAGAACAAAACTGTCTGACTACAGATTTAGGTTGGTTCTTGGATTTAATGCATGGCTATAAATCAGTTTGGGTTGGACCTCGCTTGATGACATGTACACAATAAAAGAATGAGATGTTCAGATTGGGAATATATACATATATCGTCATACAAATGAAGTTGAAGGTTGTGTTACAGTTCACATTCACTGCATTTTATTGTGTAATTAACACAGCTTGTCTTTCAAACACTAAAATAAAATGCAGGCCATTGTTTTGGACAAAACTAGGAGCTGTACAGTTGTTTTCTGTGGCAGATTCACGATAAAACAAGGTGGAATCATGTTACAGCAGAGAATATTTCTGCTGAGTCTAATGCAGCAGTGCAGCGCTCTACTCAGATTTACATTGACAAAGAAACTCCGCCGCAGAGATGTAATTGCGTGGGTGTGTAGAGTAAACACACAGCTGTTCAACAACGAAGCGACACAAGAGACTGTTTTAACTGGTGTGTGTGGAGCGAGTGTGTCGCACCTGTATCTCACAGGCGGTCTGGATGTGGTAGATGGTGTAGAAGGCTTCCTCCACCGACTCGCCCAGAGCAACGATGCCATGGTTCCTCAGCACCAGCACCTGCATATCAACAGCAGAATCCCAAGGAAGAGCTGAGAGGGCGAACTGTAACTCATCTGAGGAGCGTCTAAACTGTGCCAGTTTTGTTCTGGGCCTCATGAGAGAGTGTCACAGTAAGGTCTCACCTTGCAGGTGGGCCCCAGTTTCTTCTGCAGCTCCACTCTGTCCTCTTCCTCCTCCATCACACCATTGTAGTCGTAATAAGCCTGGTCGCCCACCAGCAAAGCCTCATGGGAGAGTGGCAGGAGGCCACATTTCATTGATGATACCTGCACACACCAGCAGGCAGCAGACAGGAATTAAAAGTGTCTCATCCTGTGACCTACAGTTTTAAGGAAGTGATGCACAAAACAAGCTTCAAATCTGAGCTCAAACTATGGAGCCTGAGGGGTTTAAAACATTTTTAAATAAAGTCTAAACAAATATAAGAGATATTGATAAGATGTTTAACCACCAAAGGATTCATCTTGGTCCCATCAACATTTATATGAGAAACATGGGTTTTAACACTAGAGTGAAGGATTTATGGATACCAGTGTTGAGCTCAATATCTGTGATTCAAATACTCACTAATATCATTAATAATAATTACAATTAATTAATGATGCATAAATACGACTTGTAGTTTTTTGTGGACAATAGCTACGCAATGGGGCAGGCAGGTCTCCAAAAAGAATTTTTTAAATAAAAAAAGTTTCAGATCCGTAGATTTATTTAAGTTTAATAAAATAAGGAAATACTCATGTAATTACTTGAAATGTAATGCATCGAGTAACTAGTTAGCATTGAACCGTTGTGTCAGCAGCGGAAGCAATTACTATTGCTCTTATTCAATATGCGATGCCAGAAAAAAAAAACATGTTATGCAGGCTATGATCATACATATAGCACGTTATTTATGGACCCTTTTGTAGCATTAAAAAACCCTTAAAACAGTAAAGAGGTAAGGCATAAAAACAAATCACAAAACATGGTGCTAACCTTACAAGTGACATTTCTCATCTTGTGTACAACCTTGCCTCTCCACCTTACGAATCCCTCCACAATTCAGGACTGTGACCTCTGTAACCTCTGTATAACTCACCGCAGCCGTGGCCGGCGTGTGGAGATGGAACAGGCAGCGGACATCAGGTCGAGCTGAATAGATGGCTGAATGGAGGCTGAACTTTTCTGTGTCCACACGCAGGTTGGTGCTCCCCTTCTCGACCACTTCACCCAGTATGTTCACCTTCACCTGAAAACACAAGAGTCCTCGTACACGTGAATCCACAACCTCAGCAATTTACCTCCTGAATGCAGGCAGTTTTCTTGGCTTCACAATGAATACTTCAAAGTACTTTATGACCGTGGAGGTTTCATCATTATGTGCTGCAGCAGAGTAGACGGGTCTCTCCCTGCTCTCTCCAGCGAGCGATCAATATCACATGAACCAGATGAAAGTCCATCCCTGACAGAGGACTGGTGAGCATCACTGAACTGATATTGTGTTTCACAGAGAGCCGCTGTGGTCTTGGTTCCCCGGGTGGGTGGATCCTATTCAAATCTAGCTTATGTGTGTGTGTACATTAGCGTGCTAATGTTTTTTCCATCCTATCATAAAACCATTGTGAGGTATGCAAAAAAAAAAATGTCTGGATAACAGTTTAAAGCGTAAGAGAGAGAGGACTGTGGTTCTGATGTGTGGTTGTTCCAGAGTAAAGGTTGCTGAAGTGTTGTCCCCCATATGGATGGATGGATAGATGGATAGATGTATAGATGTATGGATGGATGGATGGATGGATGTATAGATGTATAGATGGATGGATGGATGGATGGATGGATGTATAGATGTATAGATGTATAGATGTATGGATGGATGGATGTATAGATGGATGGATGGATGGACGTATAGATGGATAGATGGATGATAGATGTATAGATGGATGGATGGATGGACGTATAGATGGATAGATGGATGATAGATGTATGGATGGATGGATGGATGGACGTATAGATGGATAGATGGATGATAGATGTATGGATGGATGGATGGATGGATGGATGGACGTATTGATGGATAGATGGATGATAGATGTATAGATGGATAGATGGATGGATGGATGGCTGGATAGATGTATGGATGTATGGATGGATAGATGTATAGATGGATGGATGGATGGATGTATAGATGGATAGATGGATAGATGGATGGATGGATAGATGTATGGATGTATGGATGGATAGATGTATAGATGTATAGATGTATGGATGGATAGATGGATAGATGGATAGATGGATAGATGGATGGATGGGTGGATGGGTGGATGGATAGATGGATAGATGGATGTTTAGATGTATAGATGGATAGATGGATAGATGGATGGATGTATAGATGTATAGATGGATGGATAGATGTATAGATGTATAGATGGATGGATGGATGTATAGATGGAAAGATTAATGATAGATGGATAAATAGATGGATGGTTGGATGTATAGATGGATAGATGAATAGATGGAAAGATTGATGATAGATGGATAAATAGATGGATGGATGGATCAATGCCACTGTGCAGTGTATTTTCCAAGTCAACTCAATTGCAGCTTTTTTATTCTTACAGATTTAAGTGACATTGAAATTTTAAAGATGGATTCAATATATCACAGGTTCAAACGTTGTGGGAGGAAAACACTGGCGAGTAAAGAGAACTCACCAGGTTGGACCCGGAGACCTCGCTGTAGGAGAGCCCGTCCGGCAGAACCAGGAAATGTTCCTGTTCTTTGCTCACACGCAGCTGAAGGAGCAGACACCACATGAGGATCAGGCCGGAGAGGCAAATGCCGCCTTGATGTCAGATTACCGTGAGGCAGCTGTGGCTCATCTGGGCCCAGCCGAAGAGGTCAAACAGCCGGTGGACACTGGCCAGCTTGCAGCGCATCAGTCTCTCGCCCTTCACCATGGAGCCAGGCTCCCAGCCGTGAAGGTCGTTGATGGCCGTTACCATCATCATGTCTACATGAAGCCACAGAGTTATGGGCCAATAGTCAAACATATCCCTTAGAATAACAGTTCAACTGAAATAAAAGTTCTCAGAACTTGATGGGGAGGTCATGAAGAGGTCAAAATGATGTGCCACAGCCATGTTGATGGATTTTTTTTTCCAAAGTGGAAATGTATTGACAAATTCAACAAGTGACCTAAAGTGGAAAAGGCTTGAGAACCAATGAGGTTGACGTACTGGATGGAGACACAGGCAGCGCTGCAGGAGACCCGTGAGTGGCCATGAAGTCGGCCAGTTGTTTCAGAGCCCACAGGTTGGAGGAGCTGCCGCCTTTTTTCATCTGTTCCTGGATCAGCACATCCAGCTCTTCTTTGAACGACTGCGACAACAAAACACAGGCACATCAAATCATATGACATCCAGTGACCTTCCATCTGCACGGACAGAAGCTCACCGGACTTTGAAGCAGGGTGGAAATGCGCTTCTTATTTGGTCCGGATCCCGGTGTGGAATGCTGGGGCGAGGGCATCCCCTCAGGGAAGCCATCGCTGGGGCTGCGTTGCACCGGAGTGCCTTTGGGAGTGGGGGATTTGCTCATGTTGACTCTGGCAGTGGCTGACTAACAAGAAGGCTGTGAGAAGAAGTGTTGAAACCGTTAATCTAGATTGCCGACTTTATGAACTCAAAGTTCAGAAAACCAGGATTAGGATTTGCTTCATGGTGAGAAAACATTCAAACAATTCAACGGCTTAAAAGAATCCCGACAGTCTGAGCTGGAGTTGGTCCCACTAAAACATGAACAAAACAAATGCTGGTGGTTGATGGCGTCCACTGTTATTCATTCATGTAAGCAATAATGCAGTTTCTCATGAAACACTTGCAGAATATTAAAGGCTCATTATTAAATTAGTTTCAGCTAATTGTCAGTAAATATTTGATGTTTTATATTCCGTATACGTTACACCAAACATGGAGTATTTAACATAATATAGTTTACAGTAAACTGAAGTCCAACTTTTCCCTGTTGAGAGCTGTAAATGATTTTCTTATTTTGGCTTCAACTGCTGTGTTTCTTTGCACTCAGAAGCATAGCATACTAACTATATACTGTAGTCATGGCATTTACTAGGGGTGAGTATTGGCAAGAGGCTCACAATACGCTTACATATCACGAAAGGACGGTGTCGCGATATTGTTATTATATATTACAATAAATCAAAACTATTTGACTGAGAATAACTGTTAATTTTTTTAGTAAAATACTCAAAGTCCAACACTTACAATTGGAAAAATCAAGGGCATCGAGTTTACCTTGGTGAAATAATATAAAAAAATTAAAAAAATTAATGTATTTCCGATAACATACTGGAAGCATCCCAACTCATTGTTGGTGCTCCATGTTTTAACTATGAAGGCACACCTAGTAAGCTACGTTGCTCTTCGTCCGTCTACTGCAGTGGAGGTGTGACAGTCATATTTTACATCCAACACAGCTAAAACATGAATTATTTTTAGAAATGTACATGTATATATTTTGAGAGATAAAATATCAATATTATATTCAGTCGAAGCATCAGGGAATATCGCCGTTCCAATTTCTTGTATTAACACTTGATATGATGAGAGGTGCCAGTAATGGTCTTCTTCTTTCAGCACAGCAGGTCGGCCTCCTCCATCTTAATGTGACTTGTTCACCCTCCCTAGTCTCGCTCATCCACTTCATGCCCTCCTTCACTACATTCATGAACCCTCATGGTTGTCCTCCTCACCTTCACAACCTTCCAGTTCAAACACTTCACGGAGCATCTGAGTGTGTCCTCCCAAACTTTGTCTCAAAACGTCCCCACATGAGCAGCTCCTGTGGTCACTCCCAAGGGTGAATTATGCTTTTTGTATTAATATGGGATGACCATCCAAAACAATAAAGCTCTGAGTCTGAGGTCATGCTGCACGCGTGTCCTGTCAACGAGTTGTGTATTCTGAAACACTCCGGCTGCAGCACTTAATGTATGTAAGAGTATCCGCGCTGAAAAGAAGAGCCCACCTACCCCCACACCGGCTCTCCTCAGGGCCGGGGTCAGTCCGTGGAAGTGAAGCGCTCTAGAAAATGCAACATTAGCGGCTGCAGAGTCAGAGAGTCGAGCAGGAAGCTCAGCACTCAGACGGCTGGTGGCTGAAGAAAGGAGTCCAGAGTTACGGTAAGCTGCTTTAGAAAAGAGACGAGAGCCACTCCCCGACTGTAACCCACTCGCAGACACACACACACACGCGGTGCTGCAGGGGGGAGATAAGGTCCCAAACACGCCGCGCCTGCTGTCCGACAAATGGATTCTCTTTCATGGTCGGTTACATCACAACATCCTCTCACAGTTGCGCGCTTCTAGCATTTAATGAGGGGCCGACTGATGTGGTATTTTGGGGCCTATCTGACCAATCTCATTTCTATGGATGATGATTCTCTATATTAGCAAATAAGTCACTCAAATCAGCCACTTGTAACATTAAAAAAGGAGTTGTGTTTCCTCTATAAAGCAGCTTCCTCTGCTTCATGTCCTCATGCTGAGCATAAGATTTACTGTCTTTATTTATGGTAGTTTGGTGCAGGGAGAGAAACCAGAGGCTCCACACTCCGCTCCATGGTGACAGCAGCTCAGCTGTCAAACGCGATGGGGATCATTCAGAATGAGTCCATCCACATTATCTCAGTTTTAAAGAACCTTAACTTCAGAAAAGAGACTCCTAATGGACCAGTGTGACTGTGGAGGGGGAGTGAACAGGAGCGCCTGAATATAGCGGGAAACTAGGACATGGACCCTGAATCTTTGCTTCCAGATGTGTGCGACTGTGCTGTGGCTGACACAAAATTTGTCAGCAAAATAACAAAACAAGGTCAGTGTGCAGCAGGAAGTCAGATGCTCAGGATACAGCCTTTTGTGAGACAAACGGTTTTGCCGACTGCCACCTTGTAGAATGGTGTCACTCAATACAATTTTCACCAAGAACGTGTCATGAGATACAAACAAGGCTTGACAGGAATTGTTCTGAATGAAGGATTTCTACTGAAAATGAATATAAATTCCATTTCCTACTGCAGAAATTGAAGGTAAAGCAGGTTGCTATTTGGTAAGGATCATCATTTCACATTCATTTGAAAGACTAACAGGCCAGTGAGACACTTTGTCTTATCAAGTAGTTCTCAGGAGAATTTGACTTTCATCCAGGATCAATGTGATCTCACACTTTAATGACCACCTCTGGTGCTATTTAAGTCCTCAAAGCAAAGCGTGAGTTATTTTGTCTCGCAGTGGAGGAGGGTTGAGGTGAGACTCTCTCTGGGGGAAGAGGGGACCCAGCTGCTGACGTGCACGGAGCCAAATAGCAAACGTCCCCCGGGAGCGTCGTAATGACTGAGGGGAGACATGGAGGCGAGAATGTCGACTCTAGTCTTCCTCCTCAGTCACATCTGAGAGGCTGGTGCTGCTACTTTTAAAGAAATGCATTATCCTCACATACACTCTGAGTATTGAAGTGTTTAAGGGGGTCGGTGGATCCAGCGGTGGAGCAGCATAATTACTTAAGTAGCTCTTCATTGATTTTCTTTGGCTCCGTCCTCATAGAAGAAAAGCAGAAAGGATTCTGCAAATATGACGGGTTTAAGACAAGTTACTGGGAAATTGGAAGAGATAGAAATCAGCTGCATGATGTTGTCAGACTCGCTACTTGGTCCCTGTTTTGGACCCTCTTCCACTTCGTTTAACAGTGAAACTGAAGGTGTAATTTCCTGTCTGTCATCATCTACAACCACACGGCATGCATGAATAAATCTAAATTAACTAAAGCTAAATGTACGATTGTTTTGGGGAGTAAGAGCCCCAATGAAACAATCTGGATTTTAGACTTCCAAATACATTTATAGGCACAAGCCCAACTGTTAAATACACTCGCAGGGTTGTGTTTGTCTGTGTTTTTCGGTTAAGTTAAACACACCATGGCTACAGTCTCTAATCAAACATCGGCATCGGGTCCGGTTTAAAGGGGGAAGTGTCACAATTTCACTTGATAAATGACATGAAAAAAATGAATGACAGAGGCTGGTAAAAGTAAAGAGCAGCTCAGATCTCCAGCCAAACTAAATAAACATATTATTTTAACAAACTGTCCACGTTTAATCAGAGCTACGGCCGTTGTATTAAGGGACTTGATATGTAAGGGAATTTCACAGGCTTCCATTCAAAACAGACGCCATGAAAACATATCAAACACTATATATCAGTGAAATCACCAATGTTATTGTACAATAAACGTTATGGTAAGGGAGCAAATGTTGACCACTGCAGTCACTCCTACATCAAGATGCATTGGCTTCCATGTGTCACAACAAATGACTGACGAGCGTGATGGGAAGTTTGTGCATGGTAGCATGGGCAGAGCCGGGGCCTGGCAGACATGGCTGCCTAGCAACACTGGAGCTCCGCAGCATCAGTACCAGACTCGCTAACGGCCAACAGCGGGGCGGCGAGAGCTCGCCACAGCCGTCGGCTGGCGTTAAAATCTCGCTAGATGAATTCAAAAATGACCATTGGAATATAAACTGGAGCGAGGTGAGCTTGGAAAACCCATCATAGATCAGTGAAACAGGTCCAACGCCCAAACACGGTGGGGTGAAAACAAACGCATCACGTACCTCAGCGCATCCTCTGGCGCGGCTTCCGCGGGTGGACGCAGTGCCCGGCGGTCCAAAACTCCAGATCCTTTGTCACTCGGTCGCTAGCCCTTGGTCCCTACGTGGACACCCACGGCCTCAGCTCAATCCAAAACGAGAGACTCGGATGTATTTCATTGTCGAGTTCGACCAGCCCCCGACCACGCCTGTCGCCAGTGACTCCCCCTCGTGGCGCAAGCACCGAAAAGCAGGATCCAGGGAACGCCGTGGATCAGTGTTCGCGATTCGTCAGTCAGACTCCGCGGATTTTATTTTTTTATTCTATTTTTTTCTCCGACCATAATAAAGCGAGGCCCGGTTTCTATTCTGTCGACCACAGCACTGGGACTAGCGCGCCCCGGTGTGGTCGTAAGCGGGACTACAGAAAACCTCCAACAAGCCTTTCGCTCAGCGAATAACCCGCACGCGCGCGCACACACACACACACACACACACACACACACACACACACACACACACACACACACACACACACACACACACACACTAAGGGTTGTAACTTCAAATAAATCAAATAAATATACATGTTAAAATGCTGAAGTACGGTTCCACATGGCGAGAACATAGTTGTCCAATAATGCAGGTTTCAAAAGTACCACAATGCATCCTGGTTAGTAGTGTTATGCAGTCGGTGAGCAATAGTGATGTAAAGACCTGATTCTGACCAATGTTTTAGGCCAGTGGTTTTCACCTGGTATCCACAGGTGGGTCTCAGGCCTTTTCTATGCCGAAATAAATAAGTAAATTATACTATCATTGAAGTGATGTGTTATGCCATGTGCGAGTTTCAAACGGCACAGTGAGTTTTTAAGTACACATTTATCAATATGGAGATGTTTTTTTTCTAGATTTGGGTAAGTTAGGGGTGATGTTGGGTCCCACAGTGACCACATGGGAACCACTGCTCTCGACTGTGCTTTATACTTCAGCAGGGTTGAAGTATTCAGTATTGAAAATTTGCATGTTGAAAAATAATGTTTCTTTGGGCAAATGGAAAAATCACCTGAACAGTTCGATCAAACAAATGGGCAACTCGCCTCATCTCACTTTTATTGATGTGCTGCCAAACATGCATTTCGAAGACAAAAATAAAAACAGATTCATTAGTTCCAGAAATTAAATTACAAAAGAAAACAGCAATTCAAATATGACAGAATTTGGGTGAGAATTCTTCCTTTCCAAGCAGCACATCTGGGGAAAAAAAAAAAAAGATGTGATTGGAAAGCCATTCCGATGACCAGAGGAGGGCAGTGCAACAATGCGATTGAAATGTTGACTTGAGTTGAAGAGAAGCGTCTTTCTGAATTCAGGTAGTGCGTCACAGAGTTCCCCACAGTGGTGTTCCTGAACTCTGGTGTCTCCTGACACCAGAGTACCAGTTATTCCAAGCCAAAAACTGTAGTGTACCATTGACGTGGAGAACACTAGTTTTCTATTTCCTCTTTCTTGTCATCAAGGTCTAACAGACAAAGTGTTTTTTTCCCATTGTGTTTGTTGTTCTGTTTTGGGCAGCATGATTTGTCTCCATAAAAAAATTGACAGCCATTATGACCTACACTCAAAAAAAAACAAACAATGCGGAGCCCCTTGCTGGATGTATTTATATTCAAGTGCTTTTAAAAGTTCTAGAGTGTTTACAGAAAGAGTCTAGGACATGTTCTGGACACAATGGGACATGATCACCATTCATTGGAGAGTTCAGCCGCTGAGTGAACCAAAGTACCTACCTTTCATAAACTCTGTTCTTTAGCTTCTAATTTTCATACTTCTCAACCAGGCTGAGTCATCTGCAAAGGAGACAGATTTTGTTCTTCATTCATTTTATTGTCTCAAATATATAGGTGTCACAGGTGTAAGACAGCTGTGAGGTGGGACTGCATCAAGAAGGCTCAGCTCTTCTTGGTGACCCTTCTTGCTTGGACAGGTTGACAGATGAGGTTAGACAAGAAGCCCCTTGCACGATGATGTTTGCAGATGACAAGATAAGCTAGAGAGGTGGAGGACTGCCTTAGAAAGAAGAGGAATGAAGGTTAGCCGTAGTAAGACGGAATCCATGTGTGTGAATGAGAGGAAGCCAAGTGGACAGCTGAAGTTACAGGATGCAGAGATAAAAAAAGGCAGGGGATTTGAAGTACTGAGGCTCAACTGTCCAGGGCCATGGAGAGTGTGAGAAAGAGGTGAAGAAGCAGGTGCAGGCAGGATGGAATCATTGGAGAAAAGTGTCAAGTGTGATGTGTGGCCAAAGAGGAGATTGATGGAGGTGGTGAGGAGGACATGAGGTTTGTAGGTTTGAGAGAAGAGGAAGCTGAGGACAGGGGGAGATGGAGGAGGATGATCTGCTGTGGCCACCACTGAAGGGAGAAGCTGAAAGAGAACGAAGAAGAAGGAGGAGGAGGACAAGAAGGAGAAGGAGGTGGAGGAGAAGAAGGAGAAGTAGAAGATGTTGAGGGTGGAACTGCCAGGCAGAAGGTGGAGAGGAAGGCCAAAGAGGAGATTGATGGAGGTGGTGAAGGAGGACATGAGGTTTGTAGGTTTGAGAGAAGAGGAAGCAGAGGACAGGGAGAGATGGAGGAGGATGATCTGCTGTGGCCACCACTGAAGGGAGAAGCTGAAAGGAAAAGAAGCATATATATATATATATATATATATATATATATATATATATATATATATATATATATATATATATATATATATATATATATATATATATATATATATACGCGCGTGTGTGTGTGTGTGTGCGCGTGCGTGGACATGAATGGAGGAGCAACTTTTCTTTTCAAGGATCAATGTCACTATGTACACCAGTGGATAATTTGACATGAAAATGAGGGAGTGGAGGTGAGGTGGTTTGAATTGAATTTGTCTTGTATGCATCTCGTCTTGTATAATATAATTGCAATTGCAAAAATCTGTGCTGTTTGTAATCTGTTCCATCATTTAGGCAACTACGTGAACCACCTCCAAAGACATTATAGTGAAGAAAACCCTGTTGAGTCTTTCAGCATTCACGAGCCATGGAATGAAATGCCGACAAGACGCATTATAACAAACCTTTGTTTCTCAACTGCTTGTTTACACTGATGTTGTTAGAAGTGGTTAAAAGTGTGTGTATGTACCAGCAAACAAATAAAGGTGAAAATAGAGAGATTTATTAGAAAAATATTAGAAAATATAAGAATAATGAAAATAAATGATCCCCCACCCCTTATATTTACAAATATATATACATATATATATATATGGATTTATCAATACAATTACCGTGGTCTGATCAGGAGCCAAGTGTATGATGAACTGGTATCCAGGCATCACACATTGTTGGATCATCATTCTGGACATGTCCCCCTCGTCTGACACAGGCTCAGACAGCAAGGTGAACTCATCATCGATGTACTCCTCTGACATTTCCAGCAACTGTGAAGACAGACGTGATGATCAAAACATGCTTGACAAGAGCCCCGCATCAAGTCGTAAACGCGGCAAGACTGTCATTGACTTACATCATCGACGTTCCACAGGTCATTGTTCATCTCTGCCTGGCCATAAGTGATTGCGTTCTTCAGGAAATCAGTTCTGTTGCCATTTTGCTGCTCCAAAGAAAATAACAGTAATCAACGTTTGAAAGAAATTGGCAGTTATTTGTGAATGGCTCCTCGACTCACAGCATCTGCGTCTTGCAAAACAGCCAGGAGCAGACGGATGTACTCTGCGGCAGCTTTGAGAGTGTCAACCTTACTGGGCTTGCGATCCGGTCGCATGATGGGAACCATTCGCTTGAGTCGGGAAAACATGGAGTTCAAGTTCCTGATCTACATGAAACATATAATGCCAGTCATACTGTATATTACAATGATAATTATTCGTATTATGACAGTTACAATGATGTGTAAGGATTGTTCTACATTAAATTCTGTTATACATTTTCCATTCCTGTCTGTCATCCCAAAAACTGACAAGCTAAATTTCCAAGACACACTCCTTAAGTTTACGGAAGAACTGCTTTGATCTTGGCTCTTGGATGAATGAACTTAGATCAAAGGACCACCAGCCACATTCACCTGTATCAGCCTAAGCAGGGTTAGAGTTAGCTGACCGAGACCACAATGCCTTCATTGAGGTCCCGGTCAACTCCTTACACAGGTCCAAAAGTGGGATCCAGTGTTGAAGATGTCTGGAAATAACGACTACTTTGATCGTCAACTCATTGCAGACTACCTAAACGGTTAGTCGACTAGTTGGCAGATGATGTGTACGAGTAAGCAAAGACACCAACAAGACTATAATGTAAAAAGAACAGAAACAAAGTTAGTGTTGGAAACACTTGTATAGTATTAAATGTTGTTTTGAAAAGTCATATAGTGGTACCACGGTTCTCGACCACAATCCGTTCCAGACAGCCGTTCGAGAAGCGAATTGTTCAAAATCTGAATGGATTTTTCCCATTACAATGAATGGAAAAAGAAACAATGCGTTCCAAGCCTTAAAATAGTCTTTTGTAGGAGTGAATGTAGAGCGTCTGCTGCAGGTGGCTGTTCCTCTATGTGTGTGGCCGCTGCATGTGGGAGGGGTTCCCGAGTGAGTGACGTCTCTCCAGAAGTGAAGAGGTGCCCGGTGCGTGTCCAGCTCTGAATGTGCGCTTCTGTGCAGTTTGGCTGTGACAAAGTCATAAACCAAGTCACGCTCTGTCCCAGACTCGCCTCATCCCTGTCCCAGCTCCAGCCCACAACAGGACATCAAACCCTGGAGTGAGCGCTCCAGCACCTCCCCTGTGACACTCTACCACGGTCCAGTGTGGAGACAGGAAAGGTTTTACACCTCAATATGAAGAAAAAACAGTCAGTAAATGTAGCTAACGGGACACGTCTTCATACAGAGGCGGGGTTATACACAATAACAAAGCGCGTAGTGGGTCAGCTGATCGGTCCGTGCACGTTATGTTTTTTCCG
Source organism: Synchiropus splendidus (assembly GCF_027744825.2). Taxonomy (NCBI): domain Eukaryota; kingdom Metazoa; phylum Chordata; class Actinopteri; order Syngnathiformes; family Callionymidae; genus Synchiropus; species Synchiropus splendidus. The sequence continues at coordinate 24,288,748 of NC_071340.1, read as the reverse complement.
TCTTTTTTCGGGGCCGTTCGAGTTTTGGATTTTCGTTCGAAATCAGAAGCAAAAAAATCTCTAAATTTTTGTTCGAACTTCGATTTGTTCGAAGTCTGAGACGTTTGAAAACCAAGGTACCACTGTATTTGAAATACCCAAGATATGGGTCGCATTTATAATGTCTGATACTCCCAGCCTACGTAACTATACTTCCAGCTTACTTTACTTTCAAAGCTCTCCATAAAGCAAGTATGAGAAGAAGGAAAAGAGTGATAGAGCAATGAGGTTCATAGATGCAGTATAGGAGATCATGAGGAGGACAGGTGTGACTGGGGAGCAGTGACATGCGGTGAGGTTTATGGCTGGTGAGGTACTGACTTCCTAACAATCTGACAAACGCATGAACCCTACAGAGCAGCCTATTCACCATTTCACTGGCAGCAGTTCACAGGTTATGTTTAAAATTCATATCAGCTTTTTGACGTACAAACTGTAGTGCACAAAAAAGCACATTTAATTAAAACAACAACAAAAAACGTTATTATGGTCTTAACTTACTTTCTGCATGGATTGAAAGTCCAGTTTAGACAATTGTTTGAGTTTAGATATGTAATCCTCCATTTTGAAAGTAAGGCCAAATTAGAAGAAAAAATAAACGGACAGCTGCACTTGACTTACTAACTGCAGACTGTCGTTTGTTGTCAATTATTCTGTTGTCGTTGTCGCAAGAAGAATCCCTGGAGTCACAAGTGGCCCCTACCATGAGGCAGGAGAAGTGCCTCACTTTGTGCGACTGTTTTATGATCGCTCCGCACACAGTTCTTGACACAAAATATCATGATATCCATCAGCTATACAATAGCAAAAGTGTTTGAACATTTTAATAGCGACATACAGAGAGACAGCAATACGTTCTCACTGCATAGAATGGCAGCACGGTTCGTCGAGTCACTGTGCCATCTATGGTGAGGCTCAGCAGGTGGCTGACTCACCTCACGTCGCTTCTCAGTATTTGAACAGTGAATGCGAAAATTCAGCGATTTTGAAAAAAAAACCTAAAACTGGTGTAGTTAAAAGACAGCATTCATAGTGTACATCAGTGGAAAAACATAACCATTTAATATATTGTCACGTTTTCTTTCCAAGATTGACAGGTGAGGCCCCGCGTCACTGCTGTGGAGGGTGTCCAACACAGGTGAGGAGCAGGCGCAGAGACTTGCTTGGACACACAAGCCAGAACACGGAACATGAAAAACTAGATGGCGCTCTCTGCAGTTCAATATTAGGCTTTGAACCGCTTGTCAGCACGTCATGTTTAAACTGACAATAAGACAACGCACTTAATGCCACTCGTTTGGCGCTGGATAAATGTTTCTCAGTTGTCATGACAATGGCATATATTATAACAAAGCTTGGCCGTATAAATTCGTCTATTGAAACACCAAAACGAATCACATTTTCACGAATATTGGCTTCATTCAGGGCCATTGCTCAGTTGCATTTCTGCGCGTCAGTCGCCTTTGACCTCCTCTGTTACAAACCGCGGAGAGCGCAGAACTGAAGCAGAACATGCACATTTGCAGTACATTATTATTGACAGAGGCCGCCCCAAGGATTTCGTAAGCGAAGGCAGCTCACCCTCAGTCGCTCCTTGGCGTTGACCAGCTCTCGCTTCAGGGCGATTTTGTTCAGGTCTTCAGCAACAAAGTACGAGCCGTCTTTCCCACGTTTGAACTTCTCAATGTTTCTGTACACCGGCAGCACAGGCTCGCCTGTCAAACATTTCAAAATGTCACTCATCAACTCCTTCTCGGGAACCTTCATCTCAACGAGAGACGCGGGCAGAACATGTCAGGATGTCTCGCTGACAGTCGACGCTCACACCTGAGGCGGACCTGTCTAATTAGCCCTCCCTCACCTGCCCAACCACTAAATGTCATTGGAATAATAGTCCAGTGTTTATATATATATATATATATATATATATATATATATATATATATATATATATATATATATATATATATATATTAGTGGTATATTGTTCTGCCACTAGTAGAATGGTGGTAGAAGCAGAAAAAACAAAGAAAGAAAAAAAATATATATATATCTTTTTTTTCTTTTTTTTCCTGCGCAATATTTATTTTTTATACATCTTCGGAGGTACTACATAATTTATATCAGTTCATAGTTCATATGGTTTTCACATTGTTCTTCAGTTATTCCAAAACACTTTTCTCACAAAACGAATTCGAGAGAAACTTGCAAGTGTCAACAGCTGACAAACGCCACGCCGCGCGTCCCTCTCTCAGCCAATCGACTCCTTGGCTGTCGTCTCCGTCATCAACCAGCGAAGTCGCGGAAGTAACTTGCCCGTAATGTTTTAGTCCTCCGTTTGTTGATCATTGTTGTGTTTGACGCCAAACTTTAGCGCTACTTCTCAGCCGTTTTGAATTGAGTGGCTGACATAGACTTTGTTTAGTCGATTTACCCCGTGAATTAGACAAACAGTGAGGATGTTAGCTTCCCCTCTTGCAACTTGCTTCGCCGAGCTCCATGATGACGGAACTGACAAAGTAAGTGCGTGTACACACAGTAAGTTGGTCAAGTCTACATAAGTTTGCCTTTATCGTCTCGCCGATACTGTATTTGCTGAGAACCTGTCATGATATTGCTCGGAATTTGAGACCGTATTGAGCTTAAACTTGAAAGAAAATGGTCGTCACCACAACTTGCTTCTCGTGTTTTGATTGCCTGCGTCACATATATTTCATAACCTCAACGTTTTGTACACAGCCCTTCACAGACGAAACCGTCACAATGTTCTGCTGAAATACACTCGTTTCTTAAAGTATCAAGAGCATTGAGTTTTGATGACTCCTGCTTTTCCATTGGTTTTGTCAAAATTACACAATAAAACCTTTAAGATATGCAAAACGTTTCGTGATACTGAGGCTACACATGGAGGAACTTGGTGGGAACCTGCTAGGAGTTTGTGTGGTCCATCTTCCTGTCATGACAGTAATGTCTTGTGATTATTTTAGGTGGACAATTACCTTCATCGATTTCAGCTCTCCGATGAGCTGCTGATGGACATATCGCTCAGATTCAGGCGAGAGATGGACAAAGGTCTGTGCAGAGACACCAACCCCACAGCTGCAGTGAAGATGCTGCCGACCTTTGTGCTCTCCACGCCGGATGGAACAGGTAATGAGTGCTCCTTTTGCCTGTTGAATGAACTATTGTGTCACAATGCAGCCTTTTTGCTTTGTGACAGAGGAGTTACTTTCTCTTTCTGTGAAACAATTGCTGCTGATAACCCTGACGTCTCTCGTTGGTGGCTTCATGACGCAAGAGATTTTTTTTTATTTTTTATTTTGCTATTCGCTAGCATTGTCTTGAAACTCTTACATGGTTGCTCGCATATTGTGTGTCTTCAACAAGTGAACATATAGGTTTTTATTCAGTTTAGTATATGTCGAAATGAAGTGGCTACACAGATTACACCGCCATCAAGATTCATCCACTCACACTTAACCCATTTGCAGTGGTGAATGAGTCATTGAATGGATTCAGAGGGCTTCTATTTTTACTGGCGTGAGAGTGAGGAACCGTGGTGCAGGCCCCCTGTAGAGTTGGGCTTGGTGAAGAAGGTGCACTTAAATGCTCTAGCAATTTCAGCAAAACGTACACTCTAGGGGCCACATTTGTCAACCGTGCAAAGAGAAGGTTCTAAATGTTGTTGTATAAATAAATTTTTGAATGTGCGGAAGCACAAAAAAGAAGAACCTCAAAACCAAAACTCTATTTTTCAATCATGCGGGCACCAATTGATCATTTGAATTGAGAGGCACCATGTCTCCTGACCATTCGTCACCCTTTTTCATTGTTCTACCACTAGTATTTGTGCGCATTGTAACGCTATACAGTCAGTCACAGTAATGAAAATGTATTTTGTTTTAAACCTCTGAATGTTGATATGCCCCCACTTCAGTATGCAGGTAATCCAAGTCTGATTTCAGGCTGTTTATTGTATTTGAGAAGTTCCTCACATAGTTTGTAATACTTGTAAGAGAAAAATTTAGTAAATTTAGTCACTACTTTAGTGAATCTCAATGCCTTCCTCTGCATAAATCTGACAGCAGTGTTGTGAGAGTTACTTGATGTCCTCCTGAGGCCTGTGATTTATCTGATTCAACATTTTAGTCATGTAATGTTTACCCAGAGCAGGGAGAGTTTCTGGCACTGGATCTGGGAGGATCCAATTTCCGTGTGCTTCGTGTTAAAGTCATCTCAAATGGGAAACAGGTCGAAATGGAAAATGAGATTTTTGAAATTCCTGAACACATCATGAGAGGAAGTGCATTTGAGGTAAGAGGCTCCACATTTGCTCACCCATTATTTGATGATTTGGGTGTTGATGATTTGTTTGTGACGGGTTTGTTTGATTTCTTTTTCTTTCCTCTAGTTATTTGACCATGTTGCAGATTGTCTGGCTAAATTCATGGAGAAGTTGGGAATAAAAGATCAAAAACTTCCTTTGGGATTTACATTCTCGTTTCCCTGTCAGCAAAACAAGTTGGATGAGGTGAATAACGCAGATGATACAGTGCTTTGTAAAACGAATCACATGCGCATGAATCATGTCACATACTTCACAGAATTTCTTATGTCCTTCTCACAACAATTTTTATTTGGAAGCAAAAAATGTTTTTTGTATAATAGGCTGTATTTGTAGAATATAATCCTACCAAAAATATATTTATGTATTAATGTACGAAACATATTTTAGTACAATGCTATGTATTTTATTTTACTTTTGGTGTTTTGTCATTATTTGACTTTCGAATCACAACTGTTTCAATCTGATTTTTTTTCTAAGGCTGTTCTGGTGTCATGGACCAAAAGATTCAGGACACGGGACGTTGAGGGAAAGGATGTGGTGAAACTGCTGAAGCAAGCCATTAAAAAACGTGGGGTACGTCTTGCTTAAAATTCTAAATTTAAGGTACTCTACTACTGAACTATTTAATGTCATATTTCTCTCAGCATTCATGAACTATTCTGTAGCGCTTCAGTCCTAAATGGTATGTTGTGCACCACGAGTTTTGTCTGTATTCTTATGGTTTGATTCAAGTACATACTTTACTTAATGCAGAAAAACTCCCTCAGAAAATAAAATAACTGCATGCTGAATGACAAATAACAATATTGTCAAAATTAATGTCAATTTTTACAGGGGTTGGTTTCTATCTTGGTGTTTTTCAGTACCTTTAATCACACACACTCCCTAACTGTGTCCTCAGCACTAAAACAAACCTGTTTGCAGGACTTTGAAGTAGACATCATGGCCGTGATTAATGACACAGTGGGAGCCATGATGACGTGCGGCTATGACGACCCTCTCTGTGAAGTCGGTCTAATTGTTGGTGAGTTCAGTCAATTTCTTTTACCGCGTCCCAAGTTCTTGTACTGTGAGACCTGTTGCTTGCTCATATCTATCTTTTATTGAGAATACCTTAAGTTCTCCTTCTTCAACTGTTTCTGCCCTGGACCACAGCTTTTCTCAACGTTTCCTGGTTTAACTTTTGTGACTCGACTCAGGTACAGGAACCAACGCCTGCTACATGGAGCACATGAGGAACCTGGAGGTGCTGGATGGCGATGAAGGCAGAATGTGTGTTAACACAGAGTGGGGAGCCTTTGGAGACGATGGGGTGTTGGAAGATGTTCGCAATGACTTTGATCGAGAAATTGACGCAGGCTCTCTCAACCCCGGAAAGCAACTGTGAGTCGTTTCCTACGCTGCTGTAGCATTTCCACACTTAATTTTGTTATGTATGAAAGTGCAAAGCACTTTTCTGTGTCCTGCTGGTTTGGAAAATTGCCCACTTAGAATGCAATGCAGTCTGGAATTGAGGGAAATATGCAGTTAATCTCCAAACAAATCACAGGTCCCACGTGCGTTTACTTCATTAGCCATACTCTTCTTCCTTTCTGCTTGGATGAAAAGTCCCTTGTTATGCTATTTTTATCTTTTTAAATTGATGTTTTAAATTCCCTGTGGAGTACTGTACCAAGTTGTTTCTTTCAGTAAAATACCCTGTAAATATTGACCGACGCAGAAGAAAGTCATTCTGCACCTCAGTGTAGATTCCTTTCCATGCTCACTCACATGCCTCCTTCATTATGTAATATTACATTACAGTCATTATCACCACATAAATATATGTATGGTATTACAACATTTTAAAAACACATTCCTGTAAATTTTCAAAGTGGAAGGTGTTTGTAATATTAATGATAAATCAACTCCTGAAGACAGCTGCAGACCTGAATTCACCTGAATTTCTTTTGATAAATGTACTCCATTTCAGTTATCAGAATAGAGAATCTTTTCCATCGTGATAGTCTGGTGAGGCTTCACGAATCAGTGTCCTCATTTTCAGCACTCTCTGCTCTGAAATCTTTGGCTACAAACGGCCATTTCAATGAAACCTCTCATCATTTTAAACAAAGGGCACCAGCTGTTGAGCTCTGAAAATTAGAACATTGTTTCACCATTTCACTTTTAAAATTTCACCTGGGCAGCTACCAACCATCTTTATTTAACTGGTTTCTGTCTGTGATGATATTCAACTTGTAGGAAGATTTTAATCAACACGTGAGGGACCCTTAATGCTTAGAATGTTATGCCTGTTTTTGAACCTTTTCATTGCCTCTGGGGTTATTTTAAACAGTGTTGTTGGCAGTATCTGAAGAATCCATTATTGGCCGCTCTTGTGTTGAAAGCATCGTCCTTTAAGTTACATTTAGAATAGATGCAAAATGTGGGAGTAATATGCCATTAATAATGAGGTAACTCAGCTGCCGTGCGATCGTGAGGATTAAACAGTGTATATCGGCTGTGGTGCGCCCTGATAATGTTAATTCTGTTGTTCTCCAAGCCTGAAATGTCGCCTGATCACGCTAGTGTAAACAACATGTATTATAGCAGTGGAAGCAGTTATGGTGGTTTTTTTTTTTGCGTTTTTAAGTGGAATGTCCCGAGCGGAACATCGTCATAACAGACTGACATGAGCATTACGGCTGCTTTAAGTTTGTGTGCAGCCCATGCACATAAAGGGATCAGGTGCGAATGGCTGCAGATGATGATTTATTTAGCTATCATGATTAAAAGTTAGTATTTTACTGTATTTCTTCAGTGCAGTAAATGTGAAAAATTCCCCTCTTTGCTTCCTTGTTTGTCAGTTGGCTGGCTTCTTGCATGTATTCTGTACCACATCACAGTTCAAGTGGGAAGTGATGAATACATTGGACTTGGCAAGAGCAAGCAGAGGTCACTCATGGTAATCATCTTTGACCTCCGGGTGATGTTTGTAGAGAATGAGTAGAAGAATCTTGTCGATGTTCTTTGATGAATAGCTCATTATGTGTGCATTTCAGTGCAGGTATTGAGATGGATTCTGTAGCCGGCCGGGAGTCAATAGGCTGAGTGTAGAACTGATGTGTTCATGCTTCCTCACTCTCAGCAGCCTGTCTGGAGATGGTGAATTCTTCGAATACTCTAGTCAGGGATGAGGCTGATGAGGCGTGAGTGGCAGGGATTTAGCATGAAGGAGTCAATTGTGTGAATGTGTTTTTCATTGCCTGTGAGGGCAACGATTCTGAACGTGAGGTCTTGAAGAGGTGTTCGATCTACACTTCAAACATTAATTGGAGTTCAACTTATATGCCAAGATTTGTGGCTTATGTGTCATTGCTGTCGTCGCTGTCACACCAATAGCTTTTCTCCCTGAAGACAATGGTTCATTATTAAAAATTATTAATTTTTCAAGCGTTGGATAGATGAATAACTGTAAATGTGGCATGTATGATGTAGAGATCATTGCTTTCATATGTTATGGGGTAAAACTAATATTGTAATGAACAGAAATGCAACAACTTATTAACAAATTATTTGTACTATGTTGAACTCCTGCACTAGTCCCATGTGCCTGTTGGGTTTCACCTTGTTAGATTCTAGCCAGGCCCTATGTCCAGGATGCATGAACAACAACAACATAACGCAGGGGTCTTCCCTTTTTCTGCCTGGACAGATTTGAGAAAATGATCAGTGGAATGTACATGGGTGAACTTGTACGTCTCATCATGGTGAAGATGACCAAAGAAAAGCTCCTGTTCCATGGACAGACCTCCAAACAGCTTCTCACCACAGGGTGCTTCAACACCAAATTCATCTATGCAATTGAAAGCGAAAAGTAAGTGCATGACTTATTTTATTATTATTTTTTATCTATTTTATTTTAATGTAATATTTCATCCATTTAGATGCATTGACTAAAGAAAGAATATCAAAATAAACAAATGACGCTTAGACCTCCTTATACTAATCTCAAACTGAGTGATTTGTATGAGTTTAATAAAAAAAAAATGTATTCTACTTCATTGGCTGCGCTTGACAAAGATTGTTGTTGTTATGTCCTTTGAAGATGAGAAGATAAATTGTTCATGACTCTCACTCAGTTAACTTAACTGACTTCTCCAGGTGGATTCTGGGTATCATTTATTTATTCTGCCATGATTATACTTCAGATTTTCTCTTAAACCCCTTTACTACTCACATCTTGAATAAGCTTTCCCCTTTTCCTTTGTGGTTTTAGTTGGAAATTGTCATTTGAAATAAGTCATATAATGTGAATCAGATGGAAATGTCTCATCGAGCGAGTAGAAGTGTGCTGCATGATCTTGTGGTGGGCCGCTGTAGGATCTTATCTGTCCATATGTGATGTTGAAATGAATTCAAGTCCAAAACAATAACTTCATGATCCTTGATAGTCACTTTACATTCTACTCCACGCAGGGATGATGAAGGCCTTGCTAGGGCTGAGGAAGTCCTCAAAAACCTGGCCCTGCAACCGTCTGCTGATGACTGCCTTGCAACCCGGAGGATTTGTCAGATTGTTTCCACGCGTGCAGCGCACCTTTGTGCTGCCGCCTTGGTGGCGGTGCTTCGGCAGATTCGAGACAACAAGGCGGCTGAAAAGCTTCGAACAACTATCGGTGTGGATGGCTCTGTTTACAAAAATCATCCAGAGTAAGTCTCCCCCTCTCATTGATCCTCTTTTTTTTAAGTCTTTCGTTTCTTAATTTACCTTTATTCATCCACTAGAATACACTCGACAAGCGTACATACTACGTAATTGAGTCACATTGCTTTGAAAGAAACAGTTAAAAGATGAGTCGGCACCTATACTTCTATGAGCAGGATGAGGCTGAAACCATCCCTGTTGAGAAAGAATGTTAGAAATATACTTCCTTCATGCTGTAATTACTGGGAGAGGGGACAACTGTGGGCACTTTCGAATTGGCCGTAGTTACTTCTCGCTAACTCAGTTTGACTGTCCCTTTTCCGTCTGACACTTCGGTCTGATAACTGGACAATCAAACACTGGATCTGACTATATCTGGACAGCACAAGCATACACAACAACACATACGTCAGACATTACAGGTGAAAGTCCAAATACCAGGACAACCCGATGGTACTACACAAAATAATTCGTATTTTTGCTGTGGTATAAAAACGCCTACGGGGAAACCAGGCAAAAGGAGAAAATGAAGATGACTTCATATACTGTATATGTGCAGTGAACAGGACCTGAGGGGGATGGCTCTGACTAGAGGATACGCAAGATATGCTGGGCTGGTGCAGGTTGGCTTTCTGTAGCAGTCCCTGATGGGAAATAGAGCAAGATGAAAAATATATGGTCGACATTTTATTCTCAGCAGACTTGAGATTGCATTTCATTGTGAAACGCTTTCAGTAATAACATGATTTCTTATACAGGTTCCCCAGGAGGCTTCATAAGATGGTGTCCCGCCTCGTGCCTGACTGTGATGTGCGCTTCTTGAAATCCGAAGTCGGCAGTGGAAAAGGTGCAGCCATGGTAACGGCAGTCGCGTACAGACTTGCTGCTCAAAACGCTGAAAGACAACGCATCCTAGACACCCTACGCTTAAGTCGTGAGCAGCTGCTGGAAGTGAAAGAGAGGATGAGTTACGAAATGATGAGGGGTTTGTCAAAACAAACACATGAGGTGGCCACTGTGAAGATGCTTCCATCGTTTGTCCGTTCCCTACCAGATGGAACAGGTGAAACCTAAACCTCCTATTTTGCCAAAAGTTGACTTGTGTTAACCTTTTTTTTCTCATTAGAACAGGGAGATTTCTTGGCCTTGGACCTTGGGGGATCCAGCTTTAGAGTCTTGATGGTGCAAGTTCGAAGTGGAAATAAACGCAACGTTGATATGCGCCAGAAGGTTTATGGTATTCCACCCGAGCTAATGCAAGGCTCTGCAGAAGAGGTAAAATATATCTAATATATCCATTCTTTTGTATCTCTGGGACTTAATATATATTGAATATATCACAGTATTCACAGACCTTGTTTTTAATGCAGAAAGTAGTCCAACTAAGATAATAGCATGATGACGCCGCAGAGCCCAAATGCACTGGTATGTCTTGGCTTACATGCAGTGGAGAGTGAACTGAATGTTTCAGTCATGTCGCAAGTCAATAGTTGATCTAAATTTTGCAAATTTCCAAAACCCTCTGTCCTTATTTGTGAAAACTCAACTCCCACCTAATTTAGCAACTTTGTCACAGTGCCAGTTTCCATAAAAAAGGATGCATTGTTGCCATATTCAGCAGGCAGTGGCTCCTGCCGTGAGCCCCTCTCCTGTGTCGATGAACTCAGAAGGGCCAGTCACTCACTCAGTGAAGTGTCACAGCACAGATATTTCTGCAGTCACAGACCGACGCATACAGCTCCACTGCACCTCCTGGCAGTGAGTGAGTCACACAGCCGCAAAGCCATCATGCCGCTTTGGTGACAACATTGTTTAGCGACTCCTTTTATGAGTTGAGGAGATCACTGGTTGAACTGTCACTAGGAAGGAGACATTCTGAGACACCTATAATTGACTTTGACGTGGACAGCAATCGTGCTGAAGGACCAACGTGATGGAGGATAGTTCTGAATCGCAACCAAAAAAATTGTGGTACAATGAACCAAATGTATTAAACAAATTAAGAATAAAAGTATATACATAGCAATTACATTGAAAATAAATGAGAACTGAAACAATTTGTTTCATGCACATTGCAAAACTTTACTTTTAAATGTTGACTCTTGTAGAGATTATTTCCTCATGCAAACTCTATAAAGCACCACACTGTTCAAAAATAGTGAAATTTGTAGATGCTCTGCTCTACCACTAGATTTTGTGTGTACGCATGGTCGGAGCTGTGCGCTATTTACACGTTCCTTTGGAAATAAAACGCCTTTTAGTTCATTGGTCTGATGTGACTAGGCAAGGAGCACGTTTGCCTGTAAAAATCCTGATATTTGCCGCAGTGTTGTTTAAGTCACATGGTTCAAAGTGAGTGAACCGAGTAGTGTCCAATGTGTCCAATGAAAGCATTTCAATTGTTAATATATTTTTGTGTCAATATGACTCCTAGATTTGTGTACAGGTATGTGTGTTATCCATAACTGCTTTGGTCTTGGTATCTGTACGCTCCGGTCTTGGGCACAACACCCAACAGTTTAGGATTCTTGTTGCTCACCCTTTGTTAATGACATTGTCGCACTGGGAATGATTAGTGCAGCTGAGAAGGTTGAGAAAACCCTCACAACTGAACCACGTCTTTTTTAAAATGTGACCTTTTATAAAAGCTTTAATGTCAATTTCGATGACTTTTTAAGTTCTGCTCCTCTCGCCACTTTTTTTCATCACTTGTTTGTCAGACTTCCTTTCCAGACTATTTTTTTCCAGACTGTTTTGTGTACAATTTATTCTTTTCAATCACACGAAAGCCAATATTAGACTTGTGATGGCATTATCTAAGACAATGATTGCTTTGTTTATTATTTCCTCTCTCTCTACAGTCATATGTCTTGTCTTTCAAATTTATATGTAATAAGTACTGAATAAATGTTGGGAACTGATGAACCTAAACTTTTAACGCTACAGTAAGATTCAGTCGTAATGAGTCCCCCGAAAATTTGGAACTTTGGCTCCTGTAAAATAAGAATGAAAGTGCTACTGCCGGAATTTTGAAACAGAGTTCAATTAAAGCACTTTATGACGGCGACACTAACTACACCAGTCCAGGAATTTCAGCTCATTGAGTAGTTAAGATTTGCTGGGGAAGCGTGATATCCTGCAAGCTTACATGTCCGTCATACAATTGCAGTCTGGTTTTGAACAGAATGTCTGAGCATGTGGGCTGTCTGTGGATAGAAGCAATTGATCATGAATCAAATTTATTTCTGGGTGATTAATAATAAAGTGATGAATTATATTATAAAATTGTAATTGTATTCTAAAAATGCTATATGTATTAAGAGGCATGTGCAATGCAGCTGAGGTATGAAAATGTTCTGTTAAAATGGCAATGACGTTGTATTTAGATGTTTAGTAGAATTATCAACCTTCTTCAAATTGTTCTTTTGTTTCGCAGATATTCCATTTGTTTTATCATTTTTACATTGTGAGTATTTTCTCCTCAAGCTTTTCACCTATATTGTGGAGTGCATGGCTAACTTCCTGGAAAACATGGGCATGACAGGAGCTTCCTTGCCTTTGGGGTTCACCTTCTCCTTTCCGTGTCAACAAAGCAAACTGGATGAGGTAAAGATTTGTTTGGGGCTGTTGCAATTAAACAAAGAGTTGCCCAATTTATTATTGTTTTTATTCTAGGGTATTCTTCTGAACTGGACCAAGTGCTTCGCCGCCAGCGGCTGTGTTGGCTACGATGTTGTGAAATTACTGAAAGACGCCGTCCGCCGCCGAGGAGTGAGTGATGTTTCATATATATGTATGGAGATTTAGTTTAAAATGCTTGTGAAATGGTGACTTCGACATGCTATTGCTGCCCCCAGGAATTCCATTTGAACTTTGTGGCTGTCGTAAACGACACTGTAGGAACCATGATGACCTGCGCCTATGAGGACCCCAAGTGTGAAGTGGGTCTCATTGTTGGTAAGAATGTAGTAAGATGTTATTGTCTATCCATCCTCATTTAAACACCTGAATGTTGCATTCAAGCCCCTTTTTGCTCTCCTCTCTTCCCTCGTTTTCGTTTGTATTCTAGGCACCGGCACAAACGCCTGCTACATGGAGGAAATGGAGAACATTGAGGTGTTGGAAGGCAATGAAGGTCGCATGTGTGTCAACATAGAATGGGGCGCATTTGGGGACAACGGGGAACTTGATGACTTCTTCACCTGCTTCGATCGTTTGGTGGATGAGAGCTCCAATAACCCTGGAAAACAGAGGTAACAATGATTACGACCGCTCTGATATACTGTGTGTGGTGCGTGTGAGGAGGTGGAGGTTGGAGCTGGAGAGAATAGGAAAGTGAATGAATGACTGGGAGGCAGAAGAAAAAGTAAAGGAAGCTGAGATTATGAAAAACAGATGAGTGAAGAATATGGGGTCAATCAATGGGGTCAGTCAATGTTTGGTTACAGACAATAGCGTTGACATAAAGACACACAGAGCTGAAGATGGCCATTTGTCATAAGAACAAAAGACATGACTCTGTTGGACGCAAGGACTCTATTGGATGCAAGGATGGTGTCTCGAGTACCACTGCTCTCCTTCCTTCCTGCTCTTATTGTGCTGTCCCCAGGCAGAACAGAAAAATGAAAACTCATAGAAACAGCTTACAAGCAGTTCTGCATCAGCATGATGAGATCTTTAATAATATAGTCTATATCTATAAAGATCTATAATGGAAAGATAACTCGCTGCATGTCTGACAGTTAAAGGTAATTGAGAGTTAAACATTTCGGGCATGTACTTTCAGGTATGAGAAGATGATCGGTGGACTGTATCTCGGGGAGATAGTACGAAATGTGCTTCTGGACTTCACTGCTAAAGGATTGTTGTTCAGAGGAAAAGTGTCTGAAAGACTGAAGACTTTTGGCATCTTTGAAACCAAGTTCCTGGCCCGAATTGAAAGGTGAGATGACATTATTTCAAACAAATGCAGTGTACAGTAGTCAGTCGCTGTCAAGTTCAAATGTTCGAGGTCATCATTTTGTTGCGTTCCAAAAGGATTACAGTGTTGGATTGAATTCTACAAATGTAATTCATGGATGATGGTGAAGTTGAAAAAAAAAATCGAATTAAAATTTTTGGCAGCACATGGCTTTTCATCATGGTGCTTGAGTCGTGAAAAACAAAGTCTGATTGATGAAGTCAAGTTAACTTGACAGCAATTTCAACGTGCTCATGCCATGAAAACATACGTGTTGTGTTTTTGCTGATATTCTCATCACAACAATGGGCACACATTTACGGTTACACACGTTCACATTTGAGATGTCGTAATAAAACGTTAACCTATCTATGCGTCTAATTGCTCTCAACTAGGGATGGGTGATAACCTATCGCAACGCAATATACCGCTAAACACAATTTCCATGATGACAATTCAGCATTTCATGATAAATTCGATAAACAGGTGACACACTTCCTGCATTGGACCTGCACACGTGAACATCACAAGACCGTGACAGTGCGCCACGCTCTCCAGCTGTGCTGTGTTTGACAACCGACACCGGCGTGTGACAGTTGTGGAGAGTGTGGTGGACTTTGGTTCACGATCGTAATTTTAAACTTATTTTTAATCCAGGGAACCTTTGATAATGACACTGGTTGACTCGAAGTCTTTGGATCCGTGCTTGCTTTATTAACTTGAGTGGTCTTTATAGCTTCTCTGACGTGGTTGTCTGCTTTGGTTTGCATCAACACATGCAGGTCTCCCGCTGCGCTGATGAAAACAGTTGGATATTGGGCGGAGCGCCGCTCTGGTATTGGCGGCGGCGTCCTCTTCCGTGTCCCCATTAGGGTTCACTGACCGCGGACACACTCTCACAGGCAGCGCTAATGCTACGAGCCGGCATCAATTAGGGACCGTCAACAAATTGTAAAATGCACAAAGTATGAGTGAAATCTTCAATAAGGCAATGAAAAACAACCATTTTAGTAGAGAGAAATTTGAAAAGGTTTTTCATCACACAAGACAAAGGACTGACAGTTTGTATCATGATTTGGAGAATAGAATATGACTAAATGATCATTTCTTCACCTGATTTCTAATGTTTCTTCAGTAGCATCTAGGAAATGTGTCCAGACTGCTCCATAGTTCAAGTCAACTGTTCAGAGACATGAGATACAGCAGACAGACGGCTCAGTTTAACCCCTAAATAAAGCTGGCAGAGCAGCCTGTCAGACACCAGCGGCTTCTACCAGAGACGTTAAACATTGAATTTCTCATCTCTACACATAGTTCACTGTTCTATTGAAACATAAACAAATCATGATGTTGGAGACAAATTCCACTTATAAGTTTCATCATAAAACAGTTTCAAGAGAGACTGTAGTGTCCCACACATGGAAGAGAATGAACATGGATTCATCCTGACAATTGAATGAAATGACTACATTTATCTGGGTCACAAATTCTCTTTCTCTCGCTGTTGAATATTTTTCTTATCGCTTTGCATGTTCACTAGTCTGAGCAATTGGGATTTGTGTTCTGAGGTATTTAAAATAACGGTCTTTTGGGTGTGCGTTTAAACATTTAAATGTTTATTTTCATGTTCGTGTCCTGCCGATAATCAAATTCAAATGGAATATTTCTGACTCCGTTTTGGTAATTGATGACACAGGTCTTTCATTTCCTTTTTAATGCCCACAGTCCAAATGTGTCATTATACTGTGGTAACTGACATGCTTGCTGACTCGAGTACTTCTGTCTCTGAAGTGATCGTCTGGCCATGCGACAGATTCGCTCCATCCTGCAGCATCTGGGCCTCACCTTCTCAACCTGCGACGACAGTGTTCTTGTGAAGGAGGTGTGCGCCGTTGTTTCCCGACGAGCTGCGCAGCTTTGCGGTGCAGGTTTGGCCGCCGTCGTCGACAGGATCCGACAGAACCGCAACCTGCAAAGGCTTGAGGTCACGGTTGGTGTTGATGGGACGCTTTACAAGACTCACCCGCAGTAAGTATAAGAACAGAGCGCTCACTGGCAGGCAAGTCCAAGAAACAATGGTAGGCTTTGAAAACGTTTTGGAACAATACCACATCTGAACCAGGTCCCTTCAATTCGGCCTGTGTACAGAGTCGTGTGCAGATGTACATTTTTGTTGACATTAAGGCAACATCTCTGAGACACACACAGGTACAGGTATTATAACAAGCAAGCAAGGATGGATGGTTCCGCTACGCTGAATCAAGGCGCCAGTTCTAGTTTAGATTATATCAATGTGAAAAGCTGAACCAATTAACTTTCAGTCATGCAATAGCTGATAAGATCCGTCGACGAATTCTCTCATCGGCACGGCTCGAGCTAACAAACCAGCCTCAGTAACCTCCACTGGAATTATAAATACGCTTCCAACCATGATATTGAATAAAAGATCAGAGCCTTTGTTTTAGTAGTCTTTGGTTGTGTGCCGCTTCCCTCCATAAAAAGCAAATCACATGCATGGTGCCCCTGCTGGCCACAGGGTGCATCGATTCAGGGGATTTGCTAAATCAATGAATGGGCCATGGCAGTCGCAGTATATTGCAGAAACGATTTATTTATTTTTTATCCACCCCGAGTCTCAACTCGCAAGTCAATAGAATCCATCTTGTTGAACACTTGCTAAGTATTTCATTGGCTTAACTCTGTCTTGTCTTTAAAACATGGTCATTTATCATTACTGTGTCATGTCACTTACCCTGCTTTTTGTCATCCTTTCTCTCCAGTTTCTCCAGGGTGATGCAGGAGGTACTGCAGGATCTGGCCCCACAGTGCTCCGTGACGTTCCACAAGTCTGAGGACGGAAGTGGCAAGGGAGCGGCATTGATCACAGCTGTAGCATGTCGGGTCAACAATGAGGGGCAATACTGAACATTTTTAACAACTGTTACTGATTTTAGCAAGGTCAATATTTATCTGGATTTTTTTTTTGTCTTTGAAGAAACCAATCAGTTTGTGTGATACATATTTTTGCTGTGTACCTCATGGGCCATTAGAAAAAAATACTTGCGTGATAGCATTAGTACCTTGTGGTACTGTTTTTCACTCCTTGCTCATTTCCAAAACTGTTCTGACTGTTAAAAACCTGCCCTCATGCTGTACATGCCTTAAAATCTCAGGCTAAAGGGACTGAAAACTGTTAACACTCTTGTATAGTTCCACTGTGTTTTGTAATAAGTCCACAGTTGTCACAGTCATATAGTCAGTGATTAACCTCTAAAAAGTGGTACGTTCTTTATCGCTGTAGATTTGACTGTGAAAAAGAAGGAATGACATTGCAATATTTTGGGTTTCGGGCAGGTGAGGAAGAGGGTCATGTGATGTGAATGGTTATCTTTATTCAGGGCCGTTAATGTGTTGCCAGAACTGTAATTCCAAACACAGCATAGAGCACTGTCTTGGTGAAGACTTTTTCCTGTATGAATGCTTCATGAAATCTTCTCTTGGCTGTTCGCTTGTTTACTGATCAAGCCTCCACCCATCTAATCGGTCTAAGTTTCCTGGACTCCCACCAAAACCTGTTTGTATCACAGTGTTATTTTCGGAAAATGGCACGGATGCAAGTCACTCAGAACTCCGCTCCTGCATAAATTATGCAGGAAATCCTTTCTATAAAAGCAAAGAGCATGCAGCCAGTTTTCAAAGTAAAGTACTGTGTGTAGACTCTAAACCACTTTCTACTCGTGGAACGTCAACATGACGGCAGAGCCGACGGAACCGGCATCAAGCCGTGGTGTCAATACTTGACCTGCATAGACCACAAGGCAGGTTCAGTCAGTTAGCAAAGTCACAAAAAAAAACATTTCAAGCATGTTATAATATATTAGCCCATGGTATATGCCCCTCCCAAAAAAAAAAAAAAAAACTGGCAGAAGAATGGGACACAAGGTCAAAAGAAGTGGCACTGGTCAAGCAACCATTTCCCAGGTCATTGGTCTCTTTTTATTCTTTGTTTCACTACGCTATGGACAGAAACCACCTCTGCCGTGGTGCTACCTCAAACCGCAACCACGTTCGCCGCCAGTCTGCAGTTATTTATCTGAATCGCCACAGAAGCCTGAAAAACCTGTCTGTTGGCTGAGGTTTCAACTGTCTTTTTCTTTGATCTGTGAATTTCAGCCTGGCATGGTTGCGTGATTAGAAAAACCGCTGCCCCAGCTCTGCCTCTGCCTCTGGCACGGGCTGGCGCCTGGCGCGGTCCTCGGCACCGCATCCCTGATATCTTTCGACTGTTCCAAGTTTGATAATTTTCTTCTTGGCTTATGCAAATAGACTTTAAAATAATTATGCACACTCGATTGAGGACGCCGACCGACACAAATGTAACAGTCACACAAACCAATTAGCTTTGGCTCCCAAAGCTGTCGACAGAACTGGACTGCATGGTAAAAATGATAATATTGTGGAGAAAGACTGAATGTATGTTTGGATACTTTATTCATTGACATCAAACTGCTTGAAACAGATCTCTCTTCAGCAAACATTGACAATATTCACAAATGATGTAAAATCTTTTTTTTTTTTTTTTGTCTTAAATTCTGAGACAGAATCACAACATTAAATCCTCCAATTTGCAACGCACATTGACGTACACTAAAAACAACAACAAAGTGCCAAACATGTCAACAAAGCGCGTGACACATGAACTAAGCAGCAACACTTTTTAAATAGCTCAACAAGGTTATCAACACAA
The DNA here is from genome assembly GCF_027744825.2 of Synchiropus splendidus. NCBI lineage: Eukaryota > Metazoa > Chordata > Actinopteri > Syngnathiformes > Callionymidae > Synchiropus > Synchiropus splendidus. The sequence goes on along the minus strand of NC_071340.1, from coordinate 24,269,967 downwards.
CCGGTGACATGGTGCACCACACCAGAGGGTTGACACAGATGAGACAGTTTTTGAGTGTAGTGGAATTGACTGCTCGAATGTACGAAATGGTGTCGCCCAGTATGAATTACAAGTAACAGCCGACTTACAATCGGGATCGGTTCCGACCAATCGGTCGTAAGTCGGATTAGAAATAGCCACGCGAGGGTTATAGGTACGACTGTAGTGGTAGACGTTTTTATTATTTTATTTAATATTTTATTTAATTTTATTTAAAAAAGCATCTGCTGGCCGTGGACGTAAGTCGTGCGGATCGTAAGTCGGATGTTACTTGTATATTTGAGTAGAAGCAGCTTGGATTCAGTGTTATCTACGACCCATGTCCACTCCAAGATGAACGACCAAGGTGGATCGGTTGGTAAGTAGTCCTTTAATTTTCATGGACTTTTGGGTTCAATGCTGACGCCAAATGCTGCCCTCCTTGGAAGGCGAGACATGCACTTCAATTAAAAGCCCAGTGCGTCAACATTCAACAATAAATGTTGCTGGGGACGACTGGGTAGACTGGGTAAATGTAAATGATGTCCAGCCAACAGGTTTTACCACTCTCTAGCTCAGCAGCAGAATCATCCCAACGGTGGAAACAGGATGCACCTGACATCAACATTTGAGGCTGTGAATAGTCGTGTGACGACATGGTGAGTGAATTCCAGTAAACATTAACTGAGCTTACTGATGTTATTCACAGCCATATGGGTAAATCATCTGTCTGCTGAAGTACAATCTCAAACACAGTCGTTGAGTTGGTAGCTTGTGAGCTGTCGCTGTCTGTACATGCCCTTCATTGAACTGTGACAGGTGACAGAATTGCACGGATGAGCTTTTAATGACATGGGAGAGCTGTGAGAGACGGATTGTGACGGCGAGGTCAGGTGTTGGTGATGCTGGCAGTGACAGTAGAGGGGTTCAACCTGTCTCTTCAATTCATCGATCAGTCCTGCATCATCGACGAATATGTCATTTTAGGTTTTTTAAATCAAAGATGGGGTAGAATGTGAGTGAACATTATCCTGATATTTACAATATAAACATGAAACAAAACCGGTTGCATTCACGCTCCACTCCAAAGGCAGCTAGCTCCTATAGAAATACAACCAAATAGCTTTGTTATTTGTGCATGTCTACTAATGGAGGCAGAGAGTATTCATTTTACCCTTTGTATTGCAGACATAATGCAATCTTGAAAATACTCCACAAGCTCCTCCAGCTCCTGACAAATACATACATAGTAGCTTATCCGGCACATGAAGCACAATGCCTGGACATTTTCACAAACAAAACACTCCACATACGCACACACACACTGGCACTACTAGTTCACAAAAGGCACTGCTCCTATATCGGCTTGGTTGAGAAAGAGAAGGCATAGATACAATGTGTGCGCACTTCCAAGACTTGGATGCACAGTGATGACTGAGATAAAATAGAGATACACAAAATAAGCAGAACAATTAAATCTACTGTCTTCAGCCTGAATCACGAGTCTTCTACACACTCTTCCAAAAGTTTCTTTCCATTCCTTTCGGTGCTTGTTATGCCGTCTGTGCAAGGGTGAAAAGTTTCCTTTTGCTAGGGATTGAGGTAGTTGTGCTACTGCCACATACACACTTGACATGCGAGTACATAACTAGAAAGAGGGGGCAATTGTTTGAAGGCACAGGACGGCAACCTCTGCTGAGTGTACTAAAGGGTGAAGCGCTCTCTCTTCTTCACTCTCGTGCTCTGACTGACTCCACTCCAGCTCACATCTCCTGACTCTCATCAAGACACCCTTAGCAAAACGGTTCTACAACACTAATTGGTGGTTCTTGCTGTCGAAAATCTGGAAAATAAGTAGCAAGGCGTGATGTCTCTCAATCAGAACTGTCCACTCTGTTTCCCCGAGTCCTTTTCAGGCAACCAAAATTACGTATACTTATATACTTAAATTCATGAGCTATATTTTTGCAGGAAGTTCTTCCAAGCTTTTAGTTTGTCATTGTGGACGAACGTGGTCTGCTCTGCTCATTTACAGTGGCGTTACGAGCTGCCCAGAGAACCTTGAGTGTCACACATCCTGGGATTTCGCCATGGTGGATCTGGGGTGTCTGGCTAGCCCGCTGTGCTGAGTGGATTAGTTTGTCTTTTTATCCAACTTTCATTCGGTTTTAGAGCCACTGAGATTGTCCAATTCTATTTTTCTGGCCCAGAGTTTGTCCTCATATTCTCCTCTGTTGTCTTGACGTCTAAGCATCTGCATCTCTCCTCAGTCTCGACCGAGGTCAGGTTGTCTCTTATTTAGCCCTGAATAGGTGTTTGTGGTCATCATTGTTGGATTTGTTCATCAGTCAGGGGCGAGATCTCTACTCAAATTAGTTTCCTTCTTTGTTTTCTGCCCTTGTATCCTTCAGATTTGATTGAATGTGTTTTGTAAAAGCCCTCTATTTTCACCAGGCTCATGCACTTCATTATGGAGGAAAGGATGAGTGAAGATCACGTAGAGAAATCAGTCATCCAGTTTGATGGACGTTGATCAAGATCGGTGGAGGAGAGGTGGAGCAGGCTCCGACAAACAGGTCAAATGGGATCTCTGACAGAAGAGGAGCAGCTAGAGTGACGGTGAAGCTCTATAGGACAGTGGTGAGAGAGTTGAAGAGGTTTTCATTGGGAGCAACTAAAAAGCATGTGTCAGAGGGAGGTCTCATGTTTGGAGACAAAGTTTGAGGCCGGACGGACCGTTTGGGAAGGAGAGACATGTTGGATGAAGGATTGATGTACCAGGTATAAGGAGAAGCTAAAGACACTCAGAGTCAGTGATGTGATAACAATTATGAATATCTAAGAACAAGGCTCGCCATGTTAAAATATGTTGTCACCAATTCAACTGTGACCGTTTCTGATTGTCTGTATCTATACCGCAAAACTAGCATGCAAAAGGAATGCCAACAAGGTCCACTGAGGTACTGGCGTGTTGTGCTTCAAACCTGAATAAGTTAACACACATTTGGCACATTTCTACACCCACAAGAAATACAACAGCATATTTACATAGTGTATCAAATGTTCAGTGGGCAACCATGTTTCGAGGTATGTTGTACTGCTGTGTAGCACACATTTCGGTAGCGCTCTCATAGAAGGTGAAATGTGAACATGAATCTCGAGGGTTTTGTCATGTCACTTGTGAAGTGACAGAATAAAGAAGATAAAGGGATTGAATTCTTGTTCCACATGTTCGGTTGAAGTCATAGGAGGAAAGGTACTTCATGTTATCTGCTGTTGGTTGTACTGAGGTGAACGGTGAAGGGATTATGTTCTCCTCATCATTCTCATCAAAATCCTCTGTGGGAAGTCTTCCACCCCAAAACCCGCCATCAAAACCCGGGTATTCATATATTACCTTGCTCTGGAAAAAAAAAAAAAAAGCATTCACAAAGTGCTGATGCATAATGTTCTGACGTAAGAGGTTCCTTTGTTGCAGACACTAATACCACTCAAAAAGAACCAGGCTCGGCATTGCCAATTCTCATACATATATTCATACATCTCGGACACAATGTTCGGTGAAGAGCATGTGACCGTAGTAAGGCTTCAAATCGATTATCACGCTGGTCAATTTTTTGCACAGTTAAACCAAACTGGAGCTGTGTCCCCTGCCTTTGACAGAATGATCATCTACTCTGTTTTGAAGGTCTGACATGATGAATTTGAGTGAAATTTAAGATGCCAATCATAAGGAATAGGGCTTTCCTTATTGGGGGCAGTGGCGCACGCTGGGGTGGTTAGCGCTGCCACCTCACAGCCAAGACGTTGTCGGTTTGCTTCCAGCCCTGGGCAACCTCAGGCTTCCTGCTTCTGTGCTATTAATACAATTAGAAGTGCTGTTTTTCAAGTCAAAATGCTGACAAAAATAATTATGGCTATCAATGCAGAAGAAGTCACTTAGTGGAGCGTTAAAGCCACTTTTGTTACAGTCCTCAGAACAAGGAGAAATAGCCCCCCAGTCAACAGATTGGCTGAGCTGCTGTTGGTGGCTGATGGTTAACACCCCAATATGAACATTTTACAGGTGATGCTTTGGTGCACTCTTTCACTCGAAAGACATGGAATGAGTATTTATTAAAGATAATAGGTCCAATGTTCTAGTGAACCAGAGAGGTTTTGGCCACCACTACTTTTTTTCCCCAAGTTAAAGGCTTGTTTCAAATGCATCACGATTGTGTGTTTTGAGGTTCTGTTAGTGTAAGACACCTTTTTACCCGCTTCAAAAAGTATTCGTGAAACAGTGTTTTAGAACTATATTTCGAACTGTCAGTTCTCGAATCGTCCACGAGTGGCTACTCAGTAACGCACTTCTGATTTCTTCTTCCCGTATTCTGTGTAGTGCTTGTAACGGTAGATAAACACTCCCCCCTATTGACTAGCTTTCCTGATCCCATCTACAGTGCATGAGTCAGTTATTCCAGGCATGAAAACGTGGACTAACCCTTCCAGACTCCTCCCCGCTACTTGTTTTCTGAGACAGCATCACTGTTTTGACCCCTTGACCAGGTGCGTCATGGGGGCATGGCTGGATTGCTGCGTGGCCCAGTCTGGCCCCTAAATTAAGGTTGGGCGTTTGTGGCTCCGCCGTTTCATCATTACCCTGTCTTTGCATCCCTAGCAAAAGAATGTCGCGATGATTGGACGGCCCTCTCGCGTTGGTGTCATCCTGCTGGACTTGTATTGTTCTCCCTTTCCGGCCCAACCTCCGAATCCTCTGCCACAAATTACAGCACGTCACGCAGTCCAGATTCCGGGCCTTAAACGCCACCTGGAAACCCCTCTTGAAGTTCTCGTTGAAGTAGCCGTAGATAATGGGGTTGACGCTGGAGTTTGAAAACGCCAGCCAGTGGGCGAATGGGAAGAAGTAGGTGATCAAAAGATCAACTTGTTCCCGGTCCAAACCTGCGTAGTCCGTCATCATCATCAGGGTCCACAGGGGTAGCCATGATATCATGAACAGTAGCGTAACCAGGATCAACATCTTAATCACCCTTATCTTCCTTTGGGGTATCAGGGGCTGACCACCCTGTCGGACACGCGCCTGGTCTCTGTTGTCGGGCAGCTGACGCACTCTGTTCCCGACCACCGATGTGTATAGTTTGACGCCGATGCTGCCGTACATCACCGTGATCAAGGTCAGGGGCACCATGTAGATGTTGGCGAACAGAACGGCGGTGTAGACTCTTCGCATCGCTGGTTTGGAAAAGTCTTCGTAGCAAGTGTAGAGAGGGAACGTCTGGTTGCGGTCCTTAAGCAGCAACCGGTGGAACGGGACCTCCTCCACAGTCAGAGCTGACGCAGCCGGACACATGATCACAATCGCCAGGATCCAAATTAGCAGAATGGAGGCCTTGGCAACAGATATGCTGGGCTTGGGCTTCAGAGGAAAGACGATGCAACGAAACCTAGAGCACAAGACAATCACAGGTCAGACTAGTCCACACTGTTGGCAAGATTGTGTACTGGGATGTGAGTGAACAAGGCCTGCCACGATACTGTGAGACAACATTACGTTGAGACCTTATTATCCGCTAGTTTAATAATAATAATAATACAGTATGTCATATAATGCCATAGAAATTAAATGACTCAAAGTCTCTGCCGAAATATCACCTGACTAAAAGCGTTGTGTTTCAAGTGGGCATGCAAGTTTATTGTGTTGCCTTGTTTTATGTCACCACTGTCGAACGCCTGGGTTGTTGGCGACATCTTCCTTATTAGGTTTGAAACCTAAATGTTACCTTGGGTTTTGGCATTTGGCTTTAAATTCATCTTTTATCTCCTCAATTTCTGCCTCGGGTTCTTCTTCCCTCCCGCGGACACACAGATAACTGACAAGAGAGTCTATTCCATGATGAAACGAAAGCCTCCAGGGATGCGCCTCACACTGGTCTTGCCGATAGCAACACACAGACACACACACAAGCAGCTGTTGTCGTCGTGAGACGAGGAAAACGTGCATGCAGGTGGCAATTTATCGAAAAAGAATAAGCTCATTTTCTGCTTGTGGGACTAATAGAGGCCATCTAAACTCATCTCATTCAATCCAATTGACTATCGTAACAGGCCGGGTGGCTGTTTGTCCATTTCGATTACTTAGCCTCCCACTCCGTTACGTTATTGACCAGTCGTGATCGATAGACCCATCCTGGATCTGAACTTACATACCACCACCTCAAATGCATTGAAGCTGTGTTACTCTCCCTGTATTATTGCTCTGTTGTGTATACAGTTGAGACCGCGCCACAGTCTCTTGCAGCGTGAAAACGTTCTGTACTCAGAAGAAATAAGAAGAAATCACGCATACCCTTGGGTGTTGACAATGATGGCAACTGCAAAGAAGCCATGGTCGGCAGAAATCTCCCGAGGGGCAAAACATTAAACACACACAAATCAACGAAGGCCGCTGTTGAGGATGAAGACGTGCTCTGCCATGTGAAGATTTTATTGAGTACTTGATCCACACTATTGGCCTTAACAACTCACTGAAGCAGTGAAGCTATGGGCCCCGCCTCCCTTGTGAGTGGGGCTTCCAACCCTGTACGTTACAATTGTCATCCTCATATATTCAGATATTCACTCCATATATACACACACGCACAGAAAGACAAGAGGGAGGAGGTTAAAGGTAAGTTTCCAATAAAGTGCCTTTTGATGGCGTCTATCTCTTGTAGCAGAATCTCTCAGTTGTTTTGGATCAGCTTCTGTAGTTTACGGCTAGAGTCGGTGCCACGTCGGGCTTTAATGGGTAAAAGCATCTCACCTTTGTTTCTTATTAGTGAGAGAAAATTAAATGTTTCGATTTGCCATTGTGATGTCAAAACAACCTTGGAGTTTAACATTTGTTTTGCTGGCTTCTTTGTCTCGACAGTTTTCTTACATCCTGAAGTGTTTGCTGCTCTGGCCTGTTATTTGGCAGCATCCACTACACGTCTTATTTGAGTACTTACTATAGGGGGACAAGAGTCATATACATACCTTTCTACAGCAATTGCCACCAGGGTGAAGACAGACGCAGACACCGAAACACCTTGTATGAAGCCGCTCATCTTGCAAACCATGCTGGAGAAGGGCCAACCTGATGGAGCAAGAAATAAATACAGAAGTTGGTTGAAAAACGGTGGATCCAGAGAAGATGTCTGCAGGTAGGAATTGAAGGACCCCCAGTTGTGGTGTCACCTCGGAGAGAGTGTGTTGTTTGGATCATGCATTGTGCCTTTCAGTTCAAGTTATCTTCTGAGTTAGCAGGATGTCAGTGGATGTCAATTAGCCGTACCTCAGTGGGGATGAGCAGGCCAGAGTTTATTAGCTCTAATGGTCTGTTCGCATGCCAGTTGCCTATTGCTCAGTGTTGGAAGGCGTTGGTTGTAAATCTGGCTTTGTTAACAGCCAGCGCATATCTGCTCTTGTGTGAGATATGAGAATAATAGTGCGTCAAGGCCGGTTGTACAATCCTGCTCTGCAAGCATGTTTTGTTGCCGCTTCAGTTCTGAGAGTAGAAGAAAAGTCATATTTCATTTCAGAACATGTAATGGGGTGAACATTTGAGTCAAGTGAAAGCAGAAAGGTGTCAGCAGTAACCTGCTTCTTTAACAACGACTTTTCATCGGGACTGCAGAAGCGTCATGGAGTCCCTATGAAAAATGACAGGCAGCTGAATAAAGGGCCGCCCTCTGACTCGCGCATTATAGAGGCACCATGGAGAAGTACTTGAAAAAACCATGGTCATGGGTGATGCTTAATGTGGAGCAAAATATCTTTCATGAAGGGATGGCATCAAATCCACCAATCTGACTTTATTAATGATGTTTCATGGCCAAAGACAACCAGTATCGTAAGTGATTTTAGTTATGAAGATATGGCCATTGCTATTTGAAAAGAATATATTGTACAAGGACTTCAAAAAAATCACCATGTCCATGGTTTTAGCTAGATGCACGTTGCTCCTTTTTGGTTTGTCCTCCAGTGATGTTTTTTTTTATGTGTTAGCTTGACTTGTTATCCATGTGCTGGACATATTTCGTGTGAAATGTTCCCATCCTACTGATGTTTACAACCACAGCATTTTTCTCTTCATGCCTGCACCAAGTTCGTTTCACACATGTACTTAAGTTTCCACTTGCCGATGGGTCAGTCATCGTTGATTCTAAGAGATCAGATGGTTGCCTGAAACAATGAGATCATTTTAGGAGAATATGAGTTTCACTCATACAAGGGCTCCCAAAAGTCACTATCATTCTTTCTTCTGTTATGTTTCAGGCACCATCAGGTGAGACGGTCGATCATCAGAATTCCCTTTCCGTTTCCGATGATTGTCTTTGGAGACCATTGAAAAATGTCGGTGTGGCTTTTCAGTCCTCAACAGAATTCCTGCTAAACCCACCCCTGATGAAAACTGGCACAGCCATTGGAGCGAGGTAAGTGTTATGTTCTGTACATTGTGTCTATGATGTTGCCAATAGAGACTTGATGTAGCGGCCAAAGCGACACCTTCTCACCTCAATTCCCTTGTGTGCAGTGTTGAGGCAGAAGTCTGCTGTCTGTGTCGCACCCTATAGTCAACTATTTTTTTTTTCTCGCGCTCTGAATCCTGCGGCTGGAACAGCGTCACGGCTAATACATGGATTTTTAGTGGCCACATCATGTTCTCTCACGTCAGTCCAATGAAATCGCTGGTGTTTTACTGACATTAAAGCTCCACTCCGTTTTTCATTTTCTTTCTTTTTATAAACTTGTATATTCTGGTGCACTCCATCAGCTGGAAATGATAGTACTTCATCCTCCACTTCTGTCCCTTGATATTTTTTCCTTTCTTTCACCACGGTGTGCACTCACAGCACGTTGCAGTGCAAGCATCCGGTGTTGCGACTAGGTGCATTGTTCGTAAAAAAAGCAGCCAATTAAAAGGGTGTCAACCTATACTTCCGATCAAAATTGGATTTCGATGTTGAGAGTGTGTTGGCTGAAGGGCTGCCCTGGGATGGGCTTTGCACTTCCCTGAACACTGACTTTTCTCTGTGGGTCTACATCAAAAGGAAGGTATGTGCCACTAAGACCTGACCCAGTCCACGTGGCCTTACGTCTGAAGGTGGCTGAAGGATGTGGAAAGTGGAGGCGCTCGTGGTGGTATGCAGCTGCTCTTCAACGTGGTCGAACACAATGGCAACAGGCACATGTTTCAGAGAAAAATGCTGGACACAGAATGTCTGAAATGGTGGTTAAAAAAGAAAGATGAAGGCAACCATTGGTTTTCACGGAGGCATACCACTCGGAAGGATGCACAAGATCAAGTCAAGTCAAGGTCGAAGAGGCTGACTCGGTGTGGCAACCCTTATTGGGAGAGGAAGGAAGCCAAAGTAGAAGCTGGTATTTGTCCCTTCATTCGTCAGATGACAAGGTTGATAGGAGAAAGACATGCATAACACAATGGAAGCGTGATCAATGCTAATGCTTGGACGTTAGATCATCAACGAAAGCCTGATCCGTTCTTGAATACAAGTGATGAAGAGGATTGAAAATTGCACTGCGAACACTTGAGTGAGTGATACTGTGATTAGACTCTGAATCACTGTGGCACCAATAGGAAATGATGACCTGCATCAGGCTGGACTCACGCTGGAAATTCCCTTTTCAATTCCAGGCCACTGTTGTTCAATTGACACTGTGTGACGTGCTGTTGCATCCCATGGATGAAATACACGTCCGCTTCTCTGCCAACATCCGCCGTCCAACATGTCAGTGGCAAGAGTGACAGTGACAACAGTGACACATGCCTCGAGGTGCTCGTAAACATGAGCGACTTGTAGTCTTTATACGGCTTTTCATGTATTAAAAATGAAGCGCTTCACAGGGAAATAGTGTAAGAATAAAAAACTTGAAAAGTATCTATAAAGAAAAGCCTTCTGAAGAAGGTGTGCGGTGAGAAGCATGTGCTGCTGTCTAGTGCTGTACAGTTTTATTATTATTTGTTCACCACCATTCCACTCTTTTCATTGTACTAGATGGTCATTGTTAAGGACTGGAGATGGTGACAAAGTAAAATAGACAAGTCACACATGCATCAAAGTTAATGTGGTTAAGCTAATGTGAATGTGAAACAAGTCAAGCCATGCCAGTTACTGCCGTTGGAAAACCAGATGTCTTCCATGAAGCGAGCGCCGTTTGCAACTGGAAAACCTGTTTTCTACTAAACTTCCCGTTTATAATTGTGGAGGCTGTCTTGGATTGCATACACCGGGGGTGAGGATTCTGACTTTTCCACTGGGAAATCCTGTGGGAAATCCACTGGGAATTTCTGAGCAGAAATAGCTTTGGTCTGCACTCTCATTGAAAGATGGTGGCTCCCGTGATGGAGGATTTCAGTGAGCGTTCCAGGGAGCTGCAGAGAGATATTTCCCACATTGCCGACGGCTACACTTGAGAAGCCCAAGGAAGGAAGGAAGAGGAAACCGAGTGCTGACCCTAGCAAACAATGCTCCACAAGGCAAGGCCACACTCTTGCGACAATAATACAGCTCGAATGGCTTATTGTCAGTCGTTTCTTTTGCAGCTAATAAAGCAATGAGATGTTTGTCCACATCCGTGATTCCACAGTGAAACGCCTAAGTGAAATATGTATTCCATTTATCTGTGATTAGTTCTGCTGTCACTCAGCCGCCGTCTATTCTCAGAGGCTGTGAGCGCAGAGGAAATTGGTTTGCTCAAACTGTACGTGACTACGCAGAACAGCCAAGGACCGCTCCGGTGGTCATCACGTTAGAAAGGACGCAAACATGTTCAGAACAATAGCAGAACACTGAGTTATTGTTGACAATCCAAAGAGGTCGTGTGTAGAGTTGAGACCAACTGGCCTGGCTGTCGAAGAGTCACCTTTTGTTCAGCCTAAAATGAAATGCTTCCATGAAGCTTTTCGTTGGTCTGCATTATGCTGTACGTTACATTTAATGTTACAGAGTTTGCCTTCCCCACCTGCTCTATATTATGTCAAACCCGTGGCCCAGGGGCCTGATACGGCCTGTCAAATCATGTCATGTGACCCACACACTCGCTTTCTACGCATAGATGTCAATGTCACATCTATGAAGATAACAACGTGAAGCTTGATCATTCGTTGAATCTCCTTTAGGGTTTTTTGGGGCTAAAACTCATTTGCAATAACTAAAGTGGAGGCAGTATGGATAAAAATGTCCCGTTATGAATGTTTCTTGAGTCTTGGATGGTGTTTTAAGTAGGGCTGTCAGGAGATGGACTTTTTTTTCCATCTTGTTTAACCAAATTTTGTGCCACAATATTTCGCGAAAAAACAAAAGATGACCCAAAACACAAAGACACACGCATTAAAACATACCTTCCTTTATTGTTGCAATGAGCTTTTTTGTCATCATCACTCTGACTCACACGCCTCTGAATTCTTTATCATTTCTTTATCATCATGTGGTGATATTTTCTTTTAAATCTCTGTTTGTCTTCTACGGAAGAGGATTGGGCCAGTGAAGAAAAAAATAATAAAATTCTGACTTGAAAGTGAAAATTCAGACTTTTTTCTCAGAATTCTGACTTTAAAGTGAGAATTCAGAATTTTATCTCAGAATTCTCACTTTAATCACAGAAGTCAGAACTTTAAAGTGACAATTCTGAGATTAAAGTCAGAATTCTCACTTTAAAGTCAGAATTCTGCCAATTTTTTTTTTCTTCAATGGCTCAAATCCTCTTCCATAGTCTTCCGTATCGTTTTGTGAGGTTGCTATTTCATCACACCCTTATTAACCATACTACTGTAGAACACAGCCAACTCGTGATTCATCACAAACTGAACTCTTTCATTGATAAAATCTCACGTCTAGAACACATAAAAGTCCTGCTGAAGGAGTTTGACACCTCTGCCTTAGACCCCTGTGACTTGAAAGGGACCCTATAATGCTATTTTTGAGGGCTTTTTAAGTTGATAATTTTTAATAATAGAAAATTTCAGAAGCTGAAGAAAATCGTTTTTCTGCACTTGGACACTAGCATGTACATGACCGGGGCAACATCAAACAGCACAATTGTGTGACACGATATATGCATGTAGGCGTGCGAGGTCACACAGACTGACGCAGGAAAGGTAGCACACAACAAAACGTGTATTCTGAAACCCTGACGAACCGGAGTGATTTACATATCACAGCGACACGCTTACACCCTGAACATCGCTCCATTAATCTCCTTTCTTCCACAACAAACACAATATGATGACTGAAGAACTCATTTGCATAAATCATTTTTATCAGCTTCGCCTTCGTCTGCTTACTGTCTCCTCTTCCGTCAAACTTGTGGAAGAGTGGATGCAGATGTTCAACGCTGCCATGTGTATGTGTGTGTGTATCGGGTGCCATTTTCAACATATTGCTATTCACGACTAGCTCCTTCAGTCAGACGTATTTGTGTTGAGGACTTGTTATCATGGAACATGTGGAACTTTTTCTTCTCTCAAAAATGACCAATAACAGTGCAGTAGGGATGCGCGATAACATACCGTACACGAGATACTGCCAAACACAATCTCCGCGATGACAATTCTGCATCTCATGATAATAAACACGCGTTGCATTAGATATGCACACGTGAACATGACAAGACCGTGACGGCGCCGCGTGCTCCAGCTCCGCGGCATTTGACAGCCGACACCGCTGTGTGACAGTTGTGGAGAGTGTGGTGGACTTTGGTTCACACTCGTAGTTTTAAACTTATTTTTAATCCAGGGAACCTTTGATCATTTGATCATCCCTGTTTATTTTATGAGATGGAGTGGTCCTCATAGGTTCTCTGATGCGCTCGTCTGCCTTGGTTCACATCAACACATGCAGGTCTCCTGCTGCCAAGGTGAAAACAGTTGGATATTGAGCGGAGCTCCGCTCTGGTATTGGTGGCGGCGTCCTCTTCCACGTCCCTATTGCGGTTCACTGATCACAGACACACTCTCACAGGCAGCGCTAATGCTACGAGCCGGCATCAATTAGGGACCGTCAACAAATTGTAAAATGCTCAAAGTATGAGTGAAATCTTCAATAAGGCAATGAAAAACAACCATTTTAGTAGAGAGAAATGTGAAAAGGTTTTTCATCACACAAGACAAAGGACTGACAGTTTGTATAATGATCTGGAGAATAGAATATGACTAAATGATCATTTATCCACATGATTTCTAATATTTCTTCAATAGCATCGAGGAAATGGTCCATAGTTCAAGTCAACTGTTCAGAGACATGAGATGCAGCAGACAGACGGCTCAGTTTAACCCCTAAATACACCGCGTTCCAAATGATTATGCAAATGATGTTTTTGTTTGATTTTCCAAAAGACTTGATGCAAATAACGATCAACATAATTTTCTAGTCATTAACTGTCGAAATTTATTTCATATGTTATTCAACAAAACTCCAAATGAAAACAGTATTTAAAAAATAAATAAAAAACTTAAAACACACTGTTCCAAATGATTATGCACAACATAGTTTCAAGACATTTTCTAGTTTGTAAACAACTGAAAATAGTAATTTGTTGAATTTACAGCAATATAAAGTCATGTCAAATAAAAAGCTATTACAATCCAAAACATCTTAACAGGTCAAGTTACATGTTAACATAGGACCCGTTGTTTGATAGCAGCTTCACAATTCTTGCATCCATAGAACTTGAACCTGCTTGAATGTCTTTGCAGGATGTCAGAACAGCCTCCCAGAGTTGCTGTTTGGATGTGACCTGCCTCCCACCCTCATAGCTCTTTTGCTTGAGGATCCTCCAGAGATTCTCAATAGGATTGAGGTCAGGGGAGGATGGGGGCCACACCATGAGGTTCTCCCCTTTTATGCCCATAGCTGCCAATGAAGCAGAGGTGTTCCTTGCAGCATGAGATGGTGCATTGTCGTGCATGAAGATGATTTTGTTTCGGAAAGCACGATTTTTCCTTTTGTACCATGGAAGAAAGTGGTCAGTCAGAAACTCAACATACTTTGCAGAAGTCATTTTCACACCTTCAGGGACCCTAAAGGGCCCGACCAGATCTTTCCCTAGGATTCCAGCCCAAAACATGACTCCGCCACCTCCTTGCTGGCGTCGCAGCCTTGTTGGGACATGGTGGCCATACACCAACCATCCACTACTCCATCCATCTGGACCATCCAGGGTTGCACAGCACTCATCAGTGAACAAGACTGTTTGAAAATTGGTCTTCATGTATCTCTGGGCCCACTGCAGCCGTTTCTGCTTGTGAGTGTTGTTTAGGGGTGGTCGAATAGAAGGTTTATGCATAACTGCCACCCTCTGGAGGATCCTACACCTTGATGTTTGTGGGACTCCAGGGACACCAGCAGCTTCAAATACCGGTTTGCTGCTTTGTCATGGCATTTTAGCAGCTGCTCTCTTAATCCGGCGTGTTTGTCTAGCAGAAACCTTCCTTATTTTGCCTTTACATTATGGATGCAAGAATTGCGTAGCTGCTATCAAACAAGGGGTCCTATGTTAACATGTAACTTGAGCTGTTAAGATGTTTTGGATTGTAATCGCTTTTTATTTTAGTAAACATGACTTTATATTGCTGTAAATTCAATAAATTACTATTGTCAGTTCATTACAAACTAGAAAATGTCTTGAAACTATGTAGTGCATAATAATTTGGAGTTTTTTTTATGTTTTTTTAAATACTGTTTTCATTAGGAGTTTTGTTCAATAACATTTGAAATAAATTTCGACAGTTAATGACTTGAAAATTATGTTGATCGTTATTTGCATCAAGTATTTTGGAAAATCAAACAAAAACAACATTTGCATAATAATTTGGAACGCGGTGTAAAGCTGGCAGAGCAGCCTGTCAGACACCAGCGGCTTCTACCTGAGACGTGAAACATTGAGTTTCTCATCTCCACACTTAGTTCACTGTTCTATTGAGACATCAACAAATCATGATGTTGGAGACAAACTCCACTCATAAGTTTCATCATAAAACAGTTTCAAGAGAGGCTGTAGTGTCCAACACATGGAAGAGAATGAACATGGATGGTTCCCGTGTTCGCAGTTTTTTTGGAACAGTGGCGACCCGGAAAAAACGGAACGGAATGAAGCGAAGATATGACTCGACTAGGAAACGAGGAGGCAAAGGGGCGAGTCATGACATTTATTGGATTGATGAGAATCAAAGCGCTGGTCCTGGTGTGACTTCTGCATGCAGCAAAGGTTTTCCTGTCATTTGGCATTTCCAGTATGTTTCTTACATTTTCAGTGGCGTGTTTATTTGAAAGCTGTGAATCTGTGAATTTTTCATGACATTTTCACGATTGGCGTGAAAAATTTGAGGCGACGTCAGGTGTCATGAGAGGTGGGAGAGGAATGACTGGTGTCGAGTTGATTCGTCGTCTTTGTTTTTGCGCTGAGCCCAACATGATTCCTAACCATGGAGTTTGTGATGCCGACTTCATGGCATGAAGTCGAGCTCCGTGCTGGAGGCATGTGACCTGTCTGTGCCGTCCTGGTTTATTCAGTTCTAACCTGAATACTCTCACACAAAGTGGTACTGAGCACCCGATAGTTAGGCCTCAAACAAGGCTGCAGCGGAGGAGAAAGCTCTGCCATTGAAAGCCCGATAAAAGTCGTGACGCCAACGTTGTTCCAGTTGAAAAACATTTAGCTCCATTCCCTGAATGCCTTGTTGTTCCTTTTCCTTGTGGTTGAAATTGAAAATGCCTTTCTTCAGACTTGTGTCTCGCATATTCTTGTACAAAAGGCGAGATTGTCTGACTGGTCCTTGAAGTCAGGTCACTACTTCTTCCAATTGCAATGACCGTCCCCTGCACGTCGTGCTTTCCATTAGTCTTCCGAGCCGCCTGAGCACTTCACAGGAACACTTGTCGTTTAGTTGCTTCACACATGCAGCTGGAACTTATTACGATGATGATGCCAGTAAGACAGAAGATGGCCTGGCACTTTACATTGTGCGACGTGGTTTCTATAGAAATGCACGAGCCTTCAGTGGGGCTGACATTACTGCGGCTTTTACACACTATTCCGATCTTCCCGCTGCTGCTGCTGCTGATGTTGGTGGTCGTCTTCTCTCATCAGGACTGGAAAGAGTCGCCCGCAGCTGGAGCCAGTGACTGATTCAGTGCTATGGAGAAGTGTTTTCCTCCTCGTCCCTGCCACCAGTCTCTTACGGGCACAATTACCCTTCTCTTTGTGCCGTTGGTTACAATACCTACGCGAGCCATTCTAAGTGGGTCCAACTCACACCTGCCTTTGTGAGTATGCAGGCCTCTGTCCCGAGCCACAAGTGACACCGGCACTGGAGACTGTGGAAGTGCCTGTCCAAGTCCTTTCTTGTGCTGGAATGTGAGCCTCAGTTTTCATCCAGGTAGTGAGGGGATTCCATTTTTTCTCCTTTGTTCGAACAGTGGGCACTGATGGAGATGCGCTGTAAAAACACACACACACGCAGCGGCGGACCTCGGCTGAATTACTCTTCCCCCCCACCCAGTTGGATAGATTAGACGTGCCTTATTTGAGTGACTGTTTCAGTGTCACGTCATTTCGCTCTACATGAAGGATCCGATCCGAGTCTATTCAACGCTGCGGTGTTGCAGTCAAGGCTCTACTGAGTATCAAGTGACGTGACTTTGCTGTCGTGTAGTGGTTAAAACGCAGCCCTGCGAGTCTCAAGATTGTCGGTTCGCTTGCGTCGTACGACTCTTGCGTGGTTGTTCTTAAAATCAATGCTTTTTACCACCATCCTGTTCAAAATATCAAGCTGAATTGCAGTGTTTTTAAAAACCAGTCAATGATCCCAAAAGATCACAATTACAGGCATGAATTTTTCTCAATACCAGTTTAGTGAACAGCCTGAATCCTCCTGCCTCCGCCGCTGGGGCAGCATTGGACCCATCACCTGCAGTTTCTTGCTTGAAAAATGAATCCAAAGTTCACCACTGCTGCTTCCTTTTCACTCATATATGCATCATCATAGCCACCTTCTGTTCCTGTGAACTTGTGATGCGGACCACGTGTGTGAGGGAGACGAAGGTGAATACATTAAACAACCGTCCACGTTTCTAGTTTTCATGTATTTCAGAAAACTAGAAAGTTTTTACGAACTTCTTTAGCAAACTTTTTTTTTCCCCCAGTTTGTAAAAGTCTCATTTACAAACTTGGAAATACACTTACAAACTAAGGAAAAAAACAATTTGGTAAAGATGTTTGTTTGAAATGTTTGTACGTTTGTTCCAAAAGTTTGTAAAATTGTTTCAAAAGTTAAAATAAGGTAATGTCTTTTGCACTTCTGGCTGACCATCTACATACTTTTCTGTGTCGTCTCATCTCAGAAACTCGCAGTTGGTTGTCGTCGTGGAAAAAGGCCTTGTGAACAAGATATTTTCCTCATCGCTGATGAATCCGACACAGGTCAACATCACAGGAACAGCTATATTTCTGCATATAAATAAACATCACACACGAAAGCTGCTCTCACCTGTGATAAGGCCGTCGACAAGGGTGGTGGGGATGCAGAAGATTCCCACCAACAGGTCGCTCACAGCCAGATTCAGGATGAAGAGGTTGGTGACTGTGCGCATCCGACGGTTTTCCAGCATTATCAGACACACCAGCATGTTTCCCACCATGCACAGCAGGAAAATGAATGTATAGGCCAGAATGTAGCCGGCGGCCACGAACGCAGTGTGCTGGTAATAGGGGGAGAAGGTCATGTTGGTAATATTGGCTTCTCCTTCGTAGCTGCTATTAATAAGGAAGCCCATGGGGGTGGATCCCTCCAGCGACGTCTCTTCAAGCTTCAGTGGATCGACAAATTCCATCCTAGTGGTAAGTAAACAACACATGCACAGCATTGATCAGAAAATGAACAATAGAAACGAAACGTGGGTGAGAAAAAACATCTTTTTTCCGTAGTTCATTGCTTGATTTAGAACTGAAGAAACACGCCTTACTGTTTTACGTGTATTTTATACAAATAGAATGCAACTTAGAAACTCTAAATAAATCACCCTCTAAAAATACAGACTTTTGAAAGTAAATATAAAAACAAATAGGAGGGAAATACATGCTAAGAGGCTAACAACGCTACTGTTACGCTGGCCAGCACTTACAGACGGAGAGAAATGAACTTTATATTAAAGCTGCTTTTTTCTTCTTCTCACATCTTTAGTTTTCCTCCCCTCGAGTGTCTGTAATTTCCAATTATGTCCTTCAGAGAAGTTCCTGCTGAACTTGTGCTTCAGCCCCGATTGTTGATGTCTGAATAGCACTGTAACTGTAAATGCGGTCTGTGACAGTTCTGGAACTGTATTCAGTATTTGAGGTTTAACAAAATAGTAAGTGTACGATACGAAATACTCCTCATAGAAAACATGGATTTCCAAAGAAGTCAGCAAATGAATCTTAAAAAATTAGATCGGAAACAATCCGACTACAAAAGAATGGGCCCAGCGTGACCTTGTTTTTGTGTTTTCTAAAGAATAAAAACATATTTACCAATGTCACTGTTTTTTTTGTTTGTTATTTCTGAACATAAATGTCATGAAAAATCATGGCTCAAAGTAAACGCCGAAAATGGACCACTGTACTACAAATGTAAGACCATTAATACGACCTAATTCTGAGAATGCGTGATTCATGAAAGTGCATGTGCTTTGACCGGCCAGCAGTTCCAGCCAAATTTTACTGCAGAGGGAAAAGGGGGGAGCTGAGGTTCACTCAAGGCTTATTAAAACCGACAACCACAATGTGGTTCAAGTACTTAGCTGCAGTTCTTTGCCACTTGTCTTCCTCAAAAAACTATTTATAAAGGGCTCAAATCTTTTGCTGATATAGTGTTCAACCCAGTTACAATAGCCGACCATCGCACTTGTCGTGACTCCATTGTGTTGTAGCTTAATGTGGTTGTGTTGTAGCGTCTGAATTTGTCGCAGCTTTTGCAGATGTGTGTTTCGGTGCCTGGATTTGTTGCAGCGTTTCGCATTTTTCGTGAGCTTCCCCAGCCACCATACTGTACTCCTGTGGACTAGCTGCTGTAGCATCAGGAGGTTTCCCGGAGAATTGCAGTCACAGACTCAGTTACTTTAATATTTCATCTCTTACAGACCTTACACAAAAGTGGACACATTTATAACACAGTAGCACACTTTTTTATTATTATTATGTATTACTTATTTAGTGAATATTTTATGTCTTAGATTTTCATTTTATTTTATTCTACCTAATATTTGCACAAGTTTGCATTTCTTCTTTGCTATTTCACTTAGAAAAAAAATGGATGCTGCTTGTAATTTGTATTTCGAGTTTAATAAAGTACATATCTATTTGACAATATTTAACAATCATGGTTGTTACACGCTGAATGTTGTTAGAGAAAGTCTAACTTCATTGAACAGTTGTGTGTCTAAGAACATTGTACAATGAAATATAAATATATGTAATGTAGAAAATCCTTTATGAGAAATGGTGATGTAAAGCTGGGATGATGGGCAAGGAAATACTGAAGTATGAGGCATTAAGAAACACCAGCTCTGAGGAAAATGAATATCTGGAGGCGCTCCACACATGAGGCTCAAAGCGACTTATGCATATGTACTTTCTGAATTAATGGTTCAAAGGGCGCAGAGACATCTGGAAGAATTTACATCAGAAGTGGAAGAAGCCTGAGCAGATCAGTCAATCACCTATTCAGTCCCAGAATAGGTTCACCATCACACCAGGCTGCAGCCTCTGAGGAGGGTTTGGCTGTGATGGAGGAGCAAGAGCAGGAAGCCTAGAGGCTGAGAAGCTCAGCGCAAAGGATGGAAATGAGCTCAGGGAATTTCAGACCTCTCCAGGGTGTGTGTGGCTGCAGCGCCCCATAACATGGCACTGGAAGTTCTCAACCACTGCAACATTTGAGCCAAAATGGTTGGTAGCCAGAAGGTTGTGTAAGCAAGACAAACAAGTGGTGGATATGCACTGTTCAAGGACTTAATGGAGCAGACTTAAAAAATACAAGCCCTAAAGAACATTGGAGTAGAGCGCAGCATCATTTCATCATCGGGAGTTTCTGCAAAAGCACAAAATTGTGGTGAAGGTCATGATCATTTCTGGTCATGGTACAACATGACAGGAAATAAGGACCTTCGTAAATGAGCTTGAAAAAAAAAATAGTGTGAGTTTTTAGCCTAAAAAAGCTACAGCCTGCAGTGATTTAAACAAAAGATGCTTTATTTCCAGTATTTCAAGTGCACACAACACACACACATGATATTTTAATGAATAAATAATGATGATAAAATAAGATCTATCTTATTGTGACGTTCTGTGACTGGTGGAAATGGCGGGAGAGTTGTGGGATTGGACAAAACAGCAGTGGCTGCTGGGATTGGTTGAAATTGTGTTCTCGATTGCAACATCACCATCTCCTGGCGAGGCTGGAAAGATGTGCAAACGTGCTCTTGTGAAACATCCAGCGTGCTTGCATGATGACACACACACACAAGGTTTACACCAGCGAAGAGGAGTGACAATCCAAGTAGGAAATGAACTTAAATAATCAAACAGAGAAGGGAATATTACACAGACTTCTGCGATCTTCTCTCATCCACAGAAAAAACAGCTAAGTCTACGTGCTGGTAGACGCACAAAGGGACACCACCACTATCATCATCATCTTTGAAGCAGAAGTGTTCACCACGTCTTCAGCATTACCATTCAATGTTAGAGGCTCAAATACAGCAAGTTAGCAGTCACAACTTGGAGAAAAGAATTCAGTTACCACCACTCTTCTCCTGAGAGTTCATCGCACACATCCCTCCTGTTGCAATGGCTTCAAGACGGCCTCATCCAGAAGGACAGTGGGACAAGATTATTCCACCCTTGAACTGTGAAGTGGGTCTTCTCATCCGCAACTGCCGCCTAGAAGCCGTGCTAGCGAGAGAAACCTTATCATGAAAGACAACTGTGACTGCAGCTTCCTGATCTCGAAAGCTGTGCAGATCCTGAAAAAGGCCAGTGGAACAAAAAATAGAACAAAAAAACCTTGCAGAATACAGCAACTATTCTGTCAAAAGCGCAACTGAAAAACATTTAATTCGATGTGAGGCGTCGCAGTTTGGCGAGTCTCTTGAGACTTACATACTGGCCGCTTGTAGCAGACAGGGACCACTGCATTTATGAAAGTTTCCACTCCGCATGTTTTCAAAAGTTTTAGATTCAGGTGGCAGACAACGCTGCACCCATCTCCAAAAACAGAGACGGATCGGGTCGTTCCAGACCGACCTTGTCGTCTAGCTCTGTGAAATGAACGATTATTTCCTGGGCAATTAGCTTAGCATTCCGAATGTCACGCTCAGACCGATGGGTGTTGCTAAGTGCCTGCTGCAGAGCAATGAGCGCTCTCACTTTCATGAGCCTAGAAAACTCTCCGTGTTCCGTCAAGTGCTGGAGCTTTAAATGGCGTGTTTAATTTGAAGGCGCTTCCCTGCGCAGCATTTTCCCGTGCATGTGCTGCAAGATGCAAACTTTACATGACAGATTGAAAGAACCTCCACGGCAGACATGCTGCTGCCAAGTGAGCAGCAGGGAGGGATGAGCGGACGCGTCCCAAATGACGAACCATTACACTAACCATTTACTTATTTCTGTTTTT
Organism: Synchiropus splendidus; assembly: GCF_027744825.2. Classification (NCBI taxonomy): domain Eukaryota; kingdom Metazoa; phylum Chordata; class Actinopteri; order Syngnathiformes; family Callionymidae; genus Synchiropus; species Synchiropus splendidus. Next base: position 24,248,258 of record NC_071340.1, on the reverse strand, counting down.
GCGCTAACAACTTAAGAGCTCCTGTCACGGTAAATTTCTCCTTTGTGAGATCAATAAAGTCTCTCTTGTCTTATCTTAAATTGGCCGATCACGATCGGTGACCGATCAATCGGTGCATCTCTAGTTTCGAGCTTTACTGTATCCAAGCTGTCTTCGCCTGGTGCGGTGTTTCAATAATAAAACATCAGCTATGATCAAGACTCTTGGATCTGATCTTGCAGCTCACTATACAGGTAATAGTCCAGTTTCACAGGAAGGACTTTCTGTTCCTGTCTCAGACAGAATGTCTGAAACTTGACAACCAGCCAGCGAGCTATGTTTCCCGCCACAGGGGGTTTTGATGATTGAAGGGGCTGTAATGTGTGATATTGAAAAGGCGTTCCTCCCGTCTCATGCGGCACCAAGGTCATCTGAGGTTTCCCTGGTGTGACCGCGGACGATCTGGAATCCAAATCATCTGTGGACAGAGTGAAAGTACGGCTTTTTGGAGCAGACTCCAGCTGCAACAGCAGCATCACCACTCAGTTATTGATCCACTAGGATTGACTGACCCGCACATCCTCTCTGGCCAACAGATCCTTCAGACAACATTCCCTCCAACAAAGCTATCTGTGATGTTAAGCAAAACCAACTGCACACCTTCTCCAACGCGAGCTCCAGGGGATACCGCGCATGTTCGTATCTTTGAGCAAAAACTGAAGAAGGCGCTTTCGGGTGGTCACTTATCAAAGTCAAGGCCAGAGCGTCCCCCCCCTCCCAAATAAATGACCGTCCCACCACTCAAACTATCATCAGCTGAGAGTGCAAAAGAGAGAAACAAGAGCACTGCTGGACAGACTCAAAGGTTGTCCAGGGTTGTATGAAAAAAAAAAGATTCCATGCATTAGTCACCAACAGAGAGAGAGACAGAAGATCCAGTACTAAACCTGAAGAATGGAGCCGGTAAAAGAATCCAGCCGACCTCGGCTGCAGACGGACAAACACACCTACACTGAAAGGGTCTCGCTGGCTCAACTGTTGGGTGTTAGAAGACACTGAGGTTCACAGAGTGCACAGCCGTCGACTGAGAGAGCCATTGCAAGCCTCCAGAGATCCACCAGAGAAATCACAGGGCTTCAACAGAGAACAAACAAAGCCGCTCGTCTGCAAGAGAAGAAGGAAGCCGGAGTCTTCATCGACAAACAAGTGCAAGCAGAAGTTTCTGCCCGGGAAAAGGGGAGGGCGTCGTCCCTTATCGGCCTTACATCCAGTTATAAAACCGATATTTGCATGACATAACCAAAAATGTGATTCATTGGCGATTCATCTCGAATGAATCTATAAACTTGGGAATTTCTCTTCAGAGATCAATAAAGTATCTATCTATCCATCTATCTATCTAAAATAATAAATTATCCAAAATCGAAAAAGGATCTTGTGTTGTTTTTTTCCCCTCCTTTCCTCCGTCTGAAGTCACAACACGAGCTTAGATTAACGTGAAAGACTGAACCACCTAACTTTCACTTGTGTCTTGCTCTTTCATCTTATCCAAGAAGTTTGTTCACTAGTTTTTTTCTAGCCACTGATGTTGCACCTTTCAGTGAAATCAGTTGATGTTAATGTTACTGTTGTATCAAAAGATATATTTTCAGTGAATCATTTCCTCTTTTTATTTATTTATAGAGGTGGGTTTTCTTGGCTTGGTGAGGGCCCAAAGGCTCTTGAAACTTGTTGTGATCCTCCGCTGGTTTCTGTGAATCTTCCCAAATGCCCGTTTCATATTTTCAAAAAGTTTAACATGCCAATAATAATAGTAATAAAACAAAAAAAAAATACATGAATGAAAATAAACAATAATAGAAAAAAAACCATAAATAAACCACAAACAACAAGGGCTGTTTGACGGCCGAGGGAAAACAACAACCAAACTCCAGTAAACCGATCCAAAGGAGAAAAATAACTTGAAGCAAAAGTGCAAGTAGCGACTCCCAATATGCCTCACGTGGAAGCGCGAGACCGACACGGCGCTCATTTGTTACGGAGACAAACAACGCTCTGACCCGTCATTCCAAAAGAGAACGCGTCCATTCACAAAAAAAAAAAAAAAAAAGGTCCCTGGGGCATGAAACATTGTCCATCACTCTACCGTTTAATAGAATTCAACAATGCACAATCGAGCAGGTCTATTTCAACTAGTTGCGCGCACTGTAAATGATTTAATTTCACATGTTTTGGTTTAAATTGTTGCGAGGTTTCTGCCTTTACAACGGCTGACTGTTTCCTTCTCTTCATCAAATATTTACTGGTAATAGCTAAACAAACATTACAGCATGGAAAGGATGTCTCCGGATGCTTTCCGAGTTTCAATTGTTGTTGACGATCACACGACTCACCTGCTGCAGCCGGGTCGCCAGAAATGAAGAAACGCGAGCAGGAACAACAGCAGCCGACGCCAGGCTTCTTGAGCGGCTCAGTGAAAGAGGCTGAGGATTCCGCGGAGATGGTTCGAGTTCTGCCCCTCCAGACGCCACGCTGCGCTGCTGCGCGCCTCCGCACGCGTCACACGCTCCTCGAGCGCGCCGTTATTTATTGCGCTTTGATCGCGCCGTTCTCAGCTCTTCATCTTGTTGCGATCGGATTCCAGTATTTGCCAAACGTTTTTAAACAAAAGTTCAACACTGTTCTGCTGGATCGGATTAGCGTGGTGACACCTTTGTCAGGAGCCTTGTCTTTCTGAATTGATCGATGTCGTCTAATTGGAAACAGTGGAAATCGAACCCAGAAGGTGGGGAAATGGAGAGGGAGAAGGTCACTGACTAGTGAAAGGGTCACCAGCATGAGGTCAACCAGCACACAACCGGACAGAAGAAATCATTTGAAGAAACAGTTTGACTCTGTGATATAGTCATTTTCATTCTGCACAATGTAGTTTCCATACACTGCCCTAAGTTACACCGTGATGCAGGCAAGTGCTTCCAGAGAAACCTACTGTGAACAAGCCTGGTGAGCGCACGGAATCAGAATGAAATTTATTGCCATGGTCAGTGGGGATCCCACCAACTAGGAAAGTGTTTTGGAATAAAGTGCTGACAGAAAAAATAAAATTAAATAATTCAACCATCTGACGGCCAAAGGGAAGAAGCTGTTCCTGTGACGGGAGGTTCTGGTGTGGATGGACCGTAGCCTCCTGCCAGAGGGAAGAGGTTCTGGTCTGGATGGACCGTAGCCTCCTGCCAGAGGGAAGAGGTTCTGGTGTGGATGGACCGTAGCCTCCTGCCAGAAGGAAGAGGTTCTGGTGTGGATGGACCGTAGCCTCCTGCCAGAGGGAAGAGGTTCTGGTGTGGATGGACCGTAGCCTCCTGCCAGAGGGAAGAGGTTCTGGTCTGGATGGACCGTAGCCTCCTGCCAGAGGGAAGAGGTTCTGGTCTGGATGGACCGTAGCCTCCTGCCAGAGGGAAGAGGTTCTGGTGTGGATGGACCGTAGCCTCCTGCCAGAGGGAAGAGGAACACGCCACAGACACGGAAGTCGTGAGCAAAGATTTGAGCGCTTTGCCAGCAGGCTCTCCTGCATGTTTATGGCAGCACTACTTAATATGTATTTGATCATGTGATACTTTTGGTATTTTTTGTTCAAATTTTGAATACATCTCTGTTTTTTGTTGACTTTCACACTGAGAATGCTGAGAACTGACATTTTGAGACTTTGGTTTTGTTTGAAATTATTTAAAAAAAATCATTTTATATTTGTTGGTGTCTCTATAATGCAGCCCTAATAACTCTGATATCTATCATCATATGTGTGATGGCGTCAGTTTTAAAGGGTGTCCACCACTGAATGGTCAACTTTCCGCCTTTCACAAATTCAAATTCAACTCTTCATGGGTTCTAAACTTGGGAAGTAAAAGTGAATTAAAATTGTCACAAAGGACACCAACCGCTGACTGATGCCGTCGTGTGGTTCACTTTGAGGAAAGAAAAAAAAAAGTTTCAATTCATTCCTTTTCATTCATTTCTCCAATTTCACTTTGGCCTTCGCCTCAGATTCGCCTCAGAAAGTTTTTTTTTTATTCTCTGAAAAGTCAGTAAACTATTGCTGGATAAAACTGCCTGCAGACAAATACTCATTTAAGACTAGAGAAAGTGCCGGCGTGGAGATAAAAGAAACTGTGATGGAGAGACCGGCGGACCAGGTCATGGAGGACGGACGTGGAAGCTATGGGCCATGAAGAGGCACTTAGGTCGAACACCTCAAAAGTACCATTTAGAAACCTTTTATCGCAAGATATAACACAAACGAAGGAGGTGCCACTTCAGCCACTTCTCACCGCCGCTAATGTGCATCTGTTCTAGCGTCTCTCTGCCTTGTAGAAAGTGTGTTTTATATGACTGGTCCTCCGTCTCACTGGCTACGCAGAGTTGGGGCGGGATGAGAGAAGGATGCTGCAGCTGCCATGTCTGGTGATTTAGAGTCCATTAAAAATGCCCCGTGGTCTGAGTGTTTCCTAGGCAGATAATCTATTGACTTATATAAGATATATCTCATGTATTTATTTCGAAGCTTTGTGGACGTCTTTGATGTCTGTTGTCTAGCTTTGATGTCTTTGGTATGTGTCAGTGTCTTTGTTGACACCAGCTCCTGTGACACGTTGGATTTCCCCACTGTGGATGAATAAAGGCCATTGAATCTGTTCTGTTCTGCAGGTTTTGTAACCAGATGTGGGTTTCACTGAAGGTTTGTCACCTTCCGGTCTGCAGCAAACCTGGACCTCCTGGTGACGCAGCTGCACAGCTCCACTCCACAGGTTGGAAAAATCCTGCTGTTTCTCTGTCTCGCGAGGAAAATCACATCCAATCTAGAGAAGTGCATGATGAAGATGAGGGACATACAGGGATATTGATTCAGCAGAGAACAGGACCTGTGTTTACATCTCCCTGCTGTCTGTCTGTGGCACGGCTGTTTTTCCAATCCAGCTCTTACACTGCTACTGGTCCATATTCCTGCTGATACAAATGTAACACCACTTTATTCCACTGACAGTGACTTGAACATCCACTTACATGTCTAAAACTGGAGCTATACTTGTGGGGACCAGTTCTTGGAAACACACCTACCTACAGACCCACAGGGTTAAGCCTCAATTTGAGGACTAAAACTAAAACAAAATAACTTTGTCATTGAATTTAAGTTTGGGTCAGAGTCCTGGTTAAGGTCAGACTTCTGCTTTGGTTAAGTTAAGGGAGAGATACTGAGCGCATGAAAGTCAGTGTGTGTGTGTGTCCTCAAATAAAACATCAAAATAACTAGGCTGCTTAGGAGCCCTGGTTAAGCTAAGGTAACTGAAATAAATTCATTACGGCAATTGAAATCACTGTATTGAAAATCAAGTATTTTCAATGAATGGCTGCTGCTTTCGAGTTGAAAGTCTTGCTGCCTAGCTTCCGTCTCACATCCTTCCACTTTCACAGTCAGGAGTCATGTCATGATGTAGTTGTTTAGGCTGAGAGTGGAGTGTCGCCTAGGCAGGTACCAAGTCCGTCCACTTACCAAATGTGTCCAACCTGCCGCTGGACGATAGCGTCACATCCGACATAGCTGCGTATTTTTCTTGTATGTTTTAATGAGCCAGAGAAAATTGTAATGGAGTATTTGATGTCACTTTCTATCACATGAGTAATATTTATACCCGCAAAAGGCGGTGTCATCGGGTTGTCTATGCCCGTTGTTCTCCGCAGTCTGCGGAACAATGCGTCGTGATTGGCTGGCATGTAACGGTCAAGAAGCAGAGAAGAACCGATAAACATATTTCGCTGATATAAATATTACGCATGTAGTACAGTGGTACCTCGGTTCTCGACCACAATCCGTTCCAGACGGCCGTTCGAGAAGCGATTTGTTTGAAATCTGAATCGATTTTTCCCATTACATTGGAAAAAGAAAGAATGCGTTCCAAGCCTTAAAACAGTCTTTTGTAGGAGTGAATGTAGAGTGTCTGCTGCAGGTGGCTGTTCCTCTATGTGTGGCCGCTGCATGTGGGAGGGGTTGCTGAGTGAGTGAGGTCTCTCCAGAAGTGAAGAGGTGCCCGGTGCGTGTCCAGCTCTGAATGTGCGCTTCTGTGCAGTTTGGCTGTGACAAAGTCATAAACCAAGTCACGCTCTGTCCCAGATTCGCCTCATCCCTGTCCCAGCTCCAGCCCACAACAGGACATCAAACCCTGGAGTGAGCGCTCCAGCACCTCCCCTGTGACACTCTACCACGCTCCAGTGTGGAGACAGGAAAGGTTTTACACCTCAATATGAAGAAAAAACAGTCAGTAAATGGAGCTAACGGGACACGTCTGCACACAGAGGCGGGGCGTTCGAGATCTGGATTTTCGTTCCAAATCCGAAGCAAAAAAATCTCAAAATTTTTGTTCGAACTCCGATTTCATCGAATTCCGGGACAAACACCGAGGTACCACTGTATTTAAGGATTCGGTCTCATTCTTTCTACGCACTATAGATCTATGCTGATGCCTTGATTCGTCCATCACTCACTGCAATGCTCCGCCTCCAACACTCACAGCAAAGAAGCTGAAGTCAAATGCACAACTTCCAGCTGTTTTTAAACCTGAAGCGCCTCCAACGTGACCACTCACCTTCACGACAGAATGATGGAGCGATCCGTGTCAGACCCGCGCTGCCAAAAACTGCCCACAGAGCTCTCTTCAAAACTTTATTGACACTCTATCAAAGTCCATCAAAGCAAAGTTTGCTCTGTGGTTTAAAGTAGCAGAACCAAATAAATGTGACGACCGAAATAATAATTGTATTTATGAAGCAAGCTGAGGCAAAGGATGTAAAAAGATTTGTCTGGAAATTCCCCAAACCAGATTAATAATAATTGTTGAATTTCCCCACAGTGGGACTAATAAAGGACATTAAATCTAAAGTTCTTTGGTCAAAATTGTCAGATTTTTTTTCTTGTAGGGCGGAAGGACCAAGTGAGTCTCAAAAACAAATGTCAGATTGTGATCAAATTTAAACAGTGATTTAATAAATTAATAAATCATGGTATATTTTGTCATATTGCCCACCACTTTTTTAAACAAATACATTTTCTAAAATTAGCCAAAATAGCTGACAGTCAGTAGCGAAAGATTTTCACAAATTAAAAGGGATTACGACTGAGCACAGCTCTTTGGCTGAGGTTCCTTTGGTGTTGTGCCTCAGAATTATGACAATAAAAACTAAAACTAAAGTGTTAACTGGCTAGGAATTTGACACGTCAATACAACAGAGGTCTTTGGTTTTAATGGGTCTTGACAAGAAAATCCTGAGTCAGTCACGGCCGACACAGAGACAAGACCAAGGCCTTGAAAACTAGCGGTGACCAGTCTTAGGTACGGCAACCCTGATGGACGGATGGATGGATACACAAACACACAATAACAAAAACCCTTGCCTGGCGGAGGACCTTGGGTTGCAGCCGCTCAACCACTTCATCGTCGAGTTTCCATTTTCTTCGTCCTAGCTTTGAAAAGCCTTTTGTGCCTTGCCAATGATTATTCTTTCAGTAATATTGTGACAAGATTGAACGACAACGCAGTACATCAGGACTCATGCTGCATTGCAGTACTTGCTGTAGTGAATGCTGAAGTGGCCAGTACGTGTATAATGAAAAAAAACATACGATAAAATCGAAGCGTAAACTCCGGCTGACGTGTGTGCAGACATTTAGGCAGGTGTCCTTAACGTCTCCCACTCATTTCTATCGCTTCCGGGTCATGTGACCAGCTGCAAGGGATTTTTGTATTTTAAAAAACGCAACATTCCATGGAGAGGACAAGTGGGCGGGGCTTGTGAATACAGCAGAACAGGAGTCGCAGTATCATTATTTCAAGAAGTAAAACAAGATTACCAAAATACAATTGGACGGACTTTTCTTTAAGAATGTAAGAATGAAGTTGGCTTAACATTAAATTCAATGCTTATTTAAAGTCCGCACCTGTTCTCTGATGCTTGGTTAAATTCTGTGTGAGTGCTGAGCACCATGTGTCTCTCTGTTCTGATCCTATTGTGTCGCTGCGGGTTCTGTTTGAGAGTTTCCCTCCAGTTTCAGTGGCACTTCCCTTCTGTGTTATTTTTATTCACTCTTAAAACGTAAAATTTTGAGTCTCACTGTCCGAGTCGGTCCATTACCAGTCACCTCACGTTAATGCTACGCGAGCACATAGCTGGCTAAGTAGAAGAAAAACGCAAAATTTCCGATGTTTTTTGCCAGTTGTTTCCTCGCTGAAAACAGTGCTTTTAAGTCTTCAGCCACGGTGGAGATTTTGGAAAAGTTTGTTGGGCGATCTGCAGAGTTGGTGCTGCACATCACAAGCCTTTAAAGCAGATCGCTGATCTGCTCATGTTTGACAAGGAAAACATCTGGAGCGACGCCGTACGGCTGGAACAGGCTCTGAAAACCAACATTGCCGATCTGTCTCAAAGCGACCCTCCTCATCTTCCTCACTTGTTCAACATCCCACAACTTCAATTCAATTTCAGATTTACTAAGATGTCAGTTTTAGCACAGAGTTAGCTTCTCAGAACGGAAGGAAGGAGCGGGAATCAAGGATTCTTTTCAGGCCTATTCAGGGAGACTGACTTTCCAGCCTCCCACCTTTTCCGATACTTCCAGTTGAGCGAATGTATAGCGCCCTTCTTTCCTATATTCACTTCTTCAACCACAGGAACCTTGAAAGAGGTTGAAAGATGAAGGGTGGGCAGCAGCTTGTGCCCAGTTGAAGGTGTTTAGCAGGATCCACTTGTCTAAAGGGCAACTCTTGCCCCCCACAAGGTCACTGACCACTGTGATAATACCTCGCATTGTAGTTTTACTCACTTTTTCTTCTTGCCCACCACGGTGTCTCTTCGGGGAGAATTTCTTTGAAACACTGTCCAACATGCTCCGTGACCCTTGTGCTTTCACCACCACCACAAATACCAGGCAATTCACTTCTACATTCTTCTACACTGGAAGTCAACCAAGCAACTGCGTGGTGCTCAACCTTTTGAAGTTAGACCAAATGAAGCACACGGTTAAGGGTAACGCTGGAAAGTTCTTTAGTACAGCGTTTTTCAACCGGGAGAGTGTCAGGTGGGCCGTGGGAAAATGATGTCGTTTCACCTGTCCGGAGACAGAGGTGGGCGATATGATGGCATTAAATCATGACAGTTAGAAGGTGTTGAGGAGCAATCGAGGTGAGGAGATCACATGGATTGGCTGCCATTCCAGTGTGCTCCAGAGCTCCAGTGAGTTGATGCGCTGATCCGTCCCTCAGTCAAAGCAGCGCTGCTGTGGTGCGGTGCGCTCCTCTTCCCACACACTCACAGCCAAGAAGCCGCTCACGTTGCTGTTTTTAATCCTGATGCGCCTCTCACTTGACCACTTAATAATAACAATAATAATATTTGTATGAAGCAAATTCAGGCAAAGAATGATTTGTCTGGAAACTCAAAACTACATTAAAATCATGCAAAAGAGAAGTGATCAAATCCAAACCGTTACTCAAAGTCAGCAAATACATCAATAAATCATGACATATGAACCATCAAACTATAGTTGTTTGTATCAAGCAGAGAGCGGGGCTCTGAAAATGACCATTACTAAGCCACACTGGTGATGGGTCGATGAGGCTTCATGAAACAGTGTCCTGACTCTCAGAGGCCACCAGGTGGCACTGTCTGCTGTAAAAGCGTTTAGACTAGAACAATGAAAACTCACATCATTTAAGCCAAGAGCGCCATCTACTGGCCTCTGAAAATCAGGACACTGTTTCATGAAGCCTCATCACTAGGGCACTCGACTAGTTTAGCTGCCTGAAGGTGTCGCACCTTCTGACAAAAAGTAATGTCAGGAGCGATCACATCATAGCTCCGCGAGATGCTCGTGCACCAGCAGATACTCAAAAAAGTAGAAGCAAAATATGTGAATCTGAATTAGATGTGACAAAAGGTCCATTATACTTGGTGTCGAGTCAGTTGCAGGTTGAACTCAAGTGACGTCTGTTCTTTCCTCCTACGTCCCTGAAGGTCATGGCGACTCAAGGAAAAGCCACACGGACTGGTAAAGTCGGTGATTCGGCAGGCCAACGCTAACACACTGGGGCCGTGCTGAATCTTTTTGACCACCTTTGGTGTTGTTGTTTGATGCCTCAATAAATTAAAGGTTCAAAACCATTTCACTGAGGGCGGAATTGAAGAGAGAAAACACTTGTTTTGTTTGTTTTGTTGTTTTGTTGTTTGTAAGAATGAAGAAAAGAAGCTTTTCTCACGCAACAATTCCAGGTGGTTTCTGAGCACCACCAGCAGTAGCGTTGTGCAGACACGTGCACACGACTGGAGACATGAAGCAGAGAGAATCTCTGGTACATTTCACACTCGCTTCCCTGTGAACATCTGCACACATTCGCACCTTTTCCCCACACATCAAACCAAGTCCAAGACTAAAAATGGCTTGGTGCGTGTGTCTGCTGATGATGAGGGAAGGCAGGACTAGGTGGAGGTGGAGGAGTTGGCTTTTATTTTGGAGCAAACTCTGATGTGCATGTAGAGGCGCGGGGACAAATATAGACGGCGCTATTATCATATCATGAATTTGCATTCATTTTCTCTCAATGAAGCCCAAAGGGGGGCGGCGTTATCCTCACTGAATTCACTGAAGCTTTCATCACTTCACTGAGCTTTTATTTTCACTGCAATACACATTTACAGACATCCTCCGTCTCTCCTGCTGAAAGTGAGTCACTCGCTGTTTTTCAGGGTTCGCTGTGAAGGGTAGATGAGGCGTCATGAAACAGGTGCGCGAAATGCTTTAAGACAATCACGTGGCCCATGAATGAACGGTGTCGACTCGGCAAAAACGCGGCGAACTGTGTTTAAAAGGAATCGGTCAACTGGAGGCAACTGCTGAAACAAGCTTGTCTCACGGTTTCTTGTGAAAGTCTCTGTGGATTATGGAGCAGCTCCAAGGAAATGCAATGTGTCTGCCGCCTGCGGCCATTTTGATCTCTATCGGATAATAGTGTATGTATTTCAATCTCATTGTTTTACCCAGTTTGTCTCAGATGTTTGACTTGTCTTGTTGCGTTCCAATTCAAATTCAATTCATTCAAAGTAACTCTTAGTTCGCAATTCACATTATGTTTTGCATGAAACAGATTTAATAAAGAACATTTTGTTGGAACTACATATTTTTTAATAAAAATTGGTAAAAACATAAGGTCCACAAGCATCCTCATTCACATTATTTTCACTTTGATTTTCACATTGTGATACATGTTCACATTATTTAAAGATATAGAATAATACTATATAAATGCAAAAACTTGATAAATGACATTGTATATTCAGTCAATTTAGTCCGTCAAGTCGGTTGCCTGCAGGGTTTTTTAAAGTCCAGCAGGTGTATTCAGTGACACAGTATCAACACAGTGCGTCATTGTGTCTTTATGATGCCTCATTTACGCATCACTAGGAGGCGCTCTAGACTTAAAACGCTGTGAGGTTTCACTGAAGTGGTTGTTCAGAACTAAATCATTTAGAATAGAAAGCGCCATCTAGTGGGCTCTGAAAATGATGGCGCTCTTTCATGAAGCCTCATGCTCACACCTACATTAAGAGAACAGGGTTAACTTCTGCATGTTTTGGGTCGGTGGGAGGAAACCAGAGTGCCCAAAATAAACCCACGGTTGCACAAGGGGAGCAAACAAGCTCCACACACAGAGGACGGAGGTTGCCTCAAGCTGGAAGCGAATCCAGCGAGACAAACCTGGTTGTTGCTGTGAGGCAGCAGCCACACAAAGGTCAGTCGCACCTGAGGAATCACTAATGCAGGTGTCGATCCTATACAGGACCAACGTGTTGTTGCGTGAAGAGCAAAATCAGCTGTAGCAAGGGAGACGGCCGTTTCCTCTCAATAACCACCGCGGCAGTCGTGATAGCACATAGAGAGGTTTTGCACTCTCCAAGACCACTGGCCTCTGGAGGAGGCTTCCAAAAGCTTTGTCTTTGAGGAGCAGCTGCACCACATGCAGTGGATCAGAGGTTCCTCCGTCACAGATCCAACGCTTCTGTCTGGTCTGAGAAACGCTTAATGCACAGACCATGAATGTTCCGGAAATTACAATGCGACTTCTTTATCTTGTTAACACTCACAGCTAGAATAATAGCTACCTTTAACGTACTGCACTCTGCAGGGTTTTTTCCCCACATCAATGAAATACAGTCCGCTCTCGGCTTTCAAACGTCCCAGACTTCGAACAAATCGAAGTTTGAATGAAAATTTTGAGATTTTTGTGCTTCGGATTTCAAACGAAAATCCAGAAGCCGGAAAAAACAACGCACACGGACCAATCAGCTGACCCATGCTTTGTTATTGTGTATAACGCCGCCTCTGTATGCAGACGTGTCCCGTTAGCTCCATTTACTGACTGTTTTTTCTTCATATTGAGGTGTAAAACCTTTCCTGTCTCCACACTGGACCGTGGTCGAGTGTCACAGGGGAGGTGCTGGAGCGCTCACTCCAGGGTTTGATGTCCTGTTGTGGGCTGGAGCTGGGACAGGGATGAGGCCAGTCTGGGACAGAGCGTGACTCGGTTTATGACTTTGTCACAGCCAAACTGCACAGAAGCGCACATTCAGAGCTGGACACGCACCGGGCACCTCTTCACTTCTGGAGAGACGTCACTCACTCGGCAACCCCTCCCACATGCAGCGGCCACACACATAGAGGAACAGCCACCTGCAGCAGACACTCTACATTCACTCCTACAAAAGACTATTTTAAGGCTTGGAACGCATTATTGCTTTTTCCATTCATTGTCATGGGAAAAATCGATACGGATTTCAAACAAATCACGAACCGCCATCTGCAACGGATTGCGGTCGAGAACCGAGGTTGGACTAGAGGTATTTTTTCACCGTTACCTTCCCTGCCAGAGCTGAATGGAGCAAGTCTGAACAAAGATGCCTCACCAACTGCCCTGCTTTTTCTTTTTTCTTGGTCCATGTGTGCCCCTGAGTTTAGTAATAATAGCGAGAAGCTAACCTTCTGCGGTGTCCATGGTGACCACAGTGGTCTTGGCACCAGGAAACCCTTCTGAGCAGTGTTTCACTCTTTCACTCGATCAAATTAGTCTTGAATTTTTAGCCGCACAGAGAACTGCTTTGGAATATATAACAAGGAAACGACTGCATAAATAGACACAATCCTCCGCAACGTTTGTGTGTACTGCTCCATCCGAGCACCTCGAGCAATGGTCAGGAAAGGAAGGAAAAAACTCCAATGAAAAGCAGCTTTTACTTCAATGTGTTTTTTTTTATTTATTGCGCATCATAAAACAATAGTGTGGAGATTAAACCACATACACTATGTATTCACATAATACACCAAACGGCTACAAAGAGAGAGAGAGAGAGACTGAACAAAAACACTTTTTACATACTGCATCTTTGACATGAAGAAGAGCAAAACAGCACTCAAACTCAAAATGTAGCTGCCAGCTGTGTAAGTAAATATGTTCGGAGTGCCAAGGTCCAAGTCTCATTCCAAAATCTGAAGTGTCCACAACATCAAGTGCTCAACATAAGTGGGCAACACAAAGTGAGATTTTTTCTTTTTTTTGTGTGTGTGAATCTGCAAAAAAGTAGAGTAGAAAGAGCTGTACCTGGAGAACAGTCGGTGATTGTTTCATTCTTTTTTTTTTTTTTTCTTCTGCACCGGAGCCGTTCGACTGAACGACCTCAGGAAAAAAACGTTTGTGTCGTTTTCATCCCGAATATTCAAACACAGTGACTTTGAAACACGGTAGCACCATCGGATCGGCCTTCTGTCCAGTAGCTTTTTTGACCATTTACAAAGTTCGACACGTCAGCACCCGTCGTATGAGCGAATAAGGTCGGGTGGGTCAGCATGTGATACCAGTGCAAGACAAGGCTTGTCGTATGTGTTCAGTGAAGAAAACTAAACCAGAAGGGACTTGGTCGAGTCTCCATCTGGCGTCATGTTTTTCAGCTCAGTGCATGAAAACTCCAAGCTCTCCGGAAAGTTCTGGACCAGTCTGAGGAGCAGCCCCGTCCAACACCTTCCCACTGCTGTGATCGTTTTATACTAGATCTCCAGGCTTTGCTGGGAGATCAGAAAATAATTCATCGGCCCAGGTGTTCCGTCAGGGTGTAAACCTCTTTATCATATGTATTTTTACACAGGTCAATGAGGCTCACACAAAGCACAGTGAGCACTTTTAACCTTCAACATAAGAGGTATTAGTTGCCAAGGTTACTGAAAGGGGGGTCGAATTGTTTCACGATGAAAAGCTCAGTGCGGCGCGTACATATCTTCAGACCGCTGCACTAAAGCCTCCCTCCTGTTTTGTGCTTTGCTGCAGGACACATCTCTTCAATCCAGAGTTTCCGCTGATGACAGGATGAGAACAGAAAGAAACAGATAAGTTCGGAGATTCTCTTCTTCCATGCCAACAGGGCGGTTTACAGTACTTGTGAGAGCAAAACAGCAGTGTTACGAAGCACATACACAACATTTGGGGATCAAGTGTCAAGAACCGATGTCAAAAAAAGAACCCAAAAAATATCATGGTTGAGTTACTATTTTCACCAGTTAAATAATCTTACCTAAATATTTCAGTATTTACACTTCTCTTAACATTTCTCTGGAGGGAAAACAAAACAGCAACAACAACGACAAAAAAACAAAAACAAAGCTTCAAGTTGTCGATAATTGGCTCTTTCTTTTTGTCATTAAAATTGAGATACAAAGTGCTTTTATAAATCTTTTCTTCTCTATGTACAATTTGTATTCGCTATATATAAAAAAGGTGGAAAAAGAAAAACAACATCAGACAGTCTTCTTCACCGTGATCTAATAAATAAAATGATTAAAAACACACAGAGGGGGGAAACAGTCATCACACCTCAGCAAGTGAATGTTGTTATTGAAGAGACTGAACACCACCCCGGAGGCGGGGGGGTCGGGGGCGGGAGTGGTGGGGCGACCTAGCCATTTGACCTCGCCACTGATTTTAACTGTACTTCTCCAGTGAGTACTTCAAGGGACATTAGGTCTTTGGCTCGACCGAGCGATGGTTTCACAAGCCGGCTCTCGCTGTCAGAAGCTATTGTTGCCTTCCTGTGTGGACGTGATAAATGACACTGCTTGGCTGTGCTGAATACATGACCTTCAGTGAAGAGGAACAACATCGACTTGTTCCGCCCGGTGACCTTGCTCTGCCCTCTGGATGAGAGCACCGAGCAGAGGAAGGACCACCGCACTTCCACTGGATCAAGTGTAGTAGGAGAGCACCAGAGCGTAGCACCACCCAAAGCTCCAGAGAAAAAGTGTTTCAACTTTGCACCGCTGGACAACGACACGATCCGTCATATGCATAAAGTGAGCAGCGCAGCACGAGCTGGGAGCAGCAGCGCCTCCTGGATGTGGCAGTGGATGGTAAAAGCAGCGAGCTTGACTTGCCTTGGACTTACAGTGACTTACAGAGTAGCGGGAGTCTTGTGTAAACGCCGACGGTGCTCAGCCCCTGTTGAAACTGACGCCACCCATCACCTGGCTCTTGACTTAGCTGCATTAATAGCACCTTGTAGCAGTTAGTGAGTGGAGCCCCGTTTCTTTTCCCCCAGTGGCGACGCTTCACTACATGACTTTGAAGAAGCTTTGGAAGTCAAACCTGGTGTACATCAGTGACTTTCAGTGACATTTCTCTTCCGTCTCTCCTCTTCCTCATTGTCGATCAGTAGTTGAAAAGTGCCCTCATTTGTCCTTATAGCACAACTTTCTTTTTATATTTGAATCTATTCTTGGACTCTTGAATTCAGTACAGACCTGTACAGGTGGACACTGTGAAGACAGAACGGTCCACTCAGTCACCTGTTAACACATAAGCTTTACTCTGCGGGAGGAAATTGGAGCATCTGAAAACAGGGAGTATAAAATGATGTCAATTTAAAAACTACAAATTTGTGGATGGGATAAGCAATGAAGAAGAGGATGTCGACGGAGATTTATCCGGCTGGTTGCTTTAGCTGGAGTGATCTTGTGACTCAGAACCAAATGTCTCTCCCAAAGCTTCACAGTCATGTAGCGAGAGGTTTGCGTCACCTTCAGAGCCAAGATGAGCCAGATTTAAATAAAAAAAAAAAAGCACCAGATTACAGTATCAAGTTTCGTTAATGAGCAAACACGCTTAAAAAACGCTGATACAAGCTTGATTTCGAGCACCTGTACGAAGCGGCGTGGGGTGTTTGGGGAGGAGGAGGAGGCGGAGGAGGAGCTCACTAGCACATGGCAAGCTGCGGGGCCAAATTCCAATTGGGTCAGATCAGCATCCTCACCCTTAAACATCGTATGGTGAGGCTCTAAAGTGACAATGTTTTCAAGATAAATACCAAACTTTATCCCACACCCACTCGTCGGCATCGGCAACAGTTAGGATTTTAAATAATTTAGAGTTAAGAAGGACATTAAATTGAGTGGCGACGGCCATAGACAGATCCTAAAAACGTGCTGTTTTGCTTCCAAGCCACAGCGATAATGGCTCCTCCTCCAGGTATCAGTTGACTGAGACAAAACCAAATATATACTTAAGATTTCCAAACATGGAAAAAGGAAACTGTCTGACAGACTCAGACTGATTGATTTAAAAATATATATATATATATAAGTAAAATCACATCATTAATAATAACATTAATGGAAACAGCAATTATAAAAAAAAACATGTCTTCATTATAATAATACCTGTAATAACAACATTGACAGTAACAATAGCGATCATAATAATATTGATAACAATAGCAATAATTAGAATCATTAAAATTCTATGGACAAGGAAATAAAAGAATGAAGTTCCTCTCACAGGGAGAGAGAGGAAGAGCACCACAGGCAAGTGTGTCTGGAGGCCAAACCACTGCCTGACATGAGGTAAAAACAATAAAAATGTCCCCTATCCACACCAGAGGGAGCTGGATGCTGAGATGTCAGAAGAAACATTCATCCTGCTCAACTCCTTCTCCACAACAGCAATGGTACCACTCAATCTTCGTCTACATTTGTGTGTCTGACCTCACACAAAGTGGTTGTACGGCCCAGTGAGGCGCGTGAAGGCATAAGGAGACACAGTAACCGTGGAGGAGGTGTAAAACGTGGAGGCCAACCGAGTGGCCGGCCCTTCCCGCTTGTCTTTAGATTGTCCAGGTCCTGATGAGGCCCCTGCCGCCATGGTACCCCACTTCCTCTTCTTGCCGAGGGCCTTTATGTCCTCCTGGGAGAGGCCGAGGAGAGCTGCTTCCTGTTGCCTCTGCAGGGCCTTCTCAGCCAGCAGCTTCATCTTGGCCTCCCACACAGCCAAGCCGTGCATGGGCTGGTTCAGGTTTTTGTGCTGGTAAAAGACCAAGGAAATGCGCGTGGGGTGGGAGCGATCGGGGGTTTTGAGTGGCGTGGTGGCATGGAGTTCTCGACGAGCACATTCGATGAGGATGGATCCATGAGCCGGTGCGACAGCCACACCACCGATGTTAGGATCCAAGAAGTTGTGCTCACTGTCCGACCAAACCTCATCGTCGTCCTCCTCTCGGCCTTTGGTGCTCTCGACGTCGCTCTCGGCTCGACTGGGGTTCCAGGCCTGATCGGACTGTTGCTGCAGGGCGTCAGGGAAAAGACGGCCCTCAGGGGCAGGAGACGGGGTACTGCCCGCAAAGGAACCCCCACAAGACTTCCAGGCATTTTCCTGAAGCCCAAGAGGGGTGGAACAGCGACTCTCCACAGTTTTGGACCACATATTGTCTGGGTAGGCCCCAGTGGATTCTCTGTGCTTCACATGAGGACTATATGCAGCGTGCCCGACTGGCCAAGCGTTTGGCTGGGGGCTAGGAGCGGGGCTGGCCCAGTGCCTGGGAGTCCCTGGCTGTGGTGTGGGCGGGCCTGAGTGAGAAGGATCTGGCTGCGGCGTGCCTGGATGGGGGGTACCAGGGCCTGGCGTGGAAGGGCGAGAAGAGCCTTGGTTTTTGATGCACGGTCTCACTGAACCCAAGTGAGGAGAGGGACAAGGAGAGGGTGGCATATGCAACGACGGGGAGGGGGCCGGGGACGCCATTGCTGCATTGGGGCGAGGTAATGATGTCCATGGTTGCGGATAGGGAGAAGGCTGGCGATGCTGGTGAGACTGTGGCCTGTCCAGGTTCATTGATGGCCCTTCAGTGCTTTGTTTTGGATTCGGAGGATGGTCCCAGCTCCCGCCACTACTGAACGTCTGCTGAGGCCAGGGAGCAGGCTGAGGGGTGGTGCTGGGAGTGCTTGCGCCCGAGCGGCTCGGCACCGTGCCTTCATATACGGCAACATCCATCGGCTCCTGCTTGATGATCGGAGTGCTTCGGCTACCAGGCTCAGACGACACAGACGAAGGGCGCGAGTGGCTGTAGTCTGGAGCTTGGGCGTCCATGCCTGGAGCCATCTGCTCAGGATATGACTGAGCCAATCTCGCCTGAAGACTGTGAACATCTGGCTTTCTGTCTACCGGGAAAGGCTTGGCGCCCACTTTGTTCAAAGAGCCATGGCGACCTTCGTAGGTCCTCATCTTTGACGGGAAAAGTGCATTGGGGGGATAATTGTAGTGGTTATAGTGCATGGGGGGTAGATTGTGGTGGTAGCCGTTCACAGGGTCTGCTGCAGGGGGTTGACCAGTCGGGGGGAGGCCTCCCCTTGCATAGTAGGCCGGGTGTGGATGAACGTTGAACTCATCGATTGATCCGTTGTAAGGCTCCTTCTTTATGCTGGGCTTCACTTCTTGTTTTATAATTGCTAAACGGTTGAAGGAGACAAAACGAAAAACATGAAACAATGATTTCTGTTTTTTTCAGGGTGTACATCTGACTTACCTTTATTGCCTTGAGGTTGTGGGGAAGTGGTGACAGAGAGCTCAGTCTTCACCACTGTTTTATCAGGCGTTTGACCAGATTGCTGAAGGAGTTTGCTTTTCTTCTTCTCCGATGCCGCCTTCTTGGCGTCCAGGCGGCGCTGTCTGCAGGACTTGGCAGGCTCCGGCAACTTGCGAACCTCCCTGCGGAAAGCTTGAAGCACCTGAATGGCCCCTGTCTGCATCTTCTGCCGCTGGGCTTCCTCGCTGCCAAACTCATCGGTGAGCGAGACCTTGTAAAGGGGCAGCACGTGGAGCTGTTCATCTGGAGGAATCTCACCCACCTTCCGGTTGTCCTCTTTGGTAAGAGTACACACCTGCGCAAAAACAGAGAGGGTCGGATTTAATAAGATCATGAACAAGTGTCGCTGTCCCGAACAGCCAGAAACAATGCTTTATCACTTATATCGCTCCCAGTGTGGGGGGTCAAAATCCCGTGGTAGGGGCCCCCGATGCTGCTAAAGCGCTGGTGCGAACCCTACGAAACAAGCACCTCCCATCGTATGACAACTTTAGCTTTAGCGCATAGTGGTCAACAAACTGAACTAAAGTCACGCACACAAGTCAAACAACTTGTGCTTCCAGAAATATGAACTGTCGATGGCTTTTGACTTGCAATTTTGGAGGGAAAAATGTGGCACTATCAGATTTATCCACAGTAATCTTGGTTGATCTGAAGTGGACTGTGTTGCAGCTCAGCAGGCAACAACTTAGCCAACTGGTAAATGCTGTCCTCTGCTGTTCATATTCTGTAATCGCAATGAAAAAATAACAGCAGACCAGGACCAGCAAGTACGGAAGCCTGGAAGTGACATGCGTGTGTTTATTTTTTGGGGATGTGGCATGCATGACTTTATTTTTTTTTTGCCCGAGATAACAACTATCTCGAGATCATTTTTATCTCGTGATAATGCGTATCTCAAGATGACAGTTATCTTGTGATAAATTTTATCTCAAGATACAATCGTGAATGTCAGCACATGCCTCTCTGGCAGAGCATTTTGTATACGTCCTCCTGTACCACTGTGTCTCCCATGGCTTCGTAACTGTTCGTCAACATTCGTCTGCAAGTCTGTGCGCTTTTAACACTCTGATCAAGTGCCTTCTACTTAAAATAATACCATATGTGGTTGAGCTATACGTATTACGCCTCCCTGGAAGCGACATGCATGACTTTATTTTTTTCATCCGGAGATAAAAAATTATAACTGTTAACTCGGGAGAAAAAAGATAGTCATGCATGCCACATGTGGTATTATTTTGAGTAGAAGCCACTTGATTACAGTGTTAAAAGTGCACAGACTTTGCCGTCGGCAATATTCTGACTTGCAGACAGCGAATGACAACGTTACGAAGCCATGGGAGACATAATGGTTACAGGAAGTCATCGTTTCTTGGGATAAAAATGATCTCTAGATAACTGTTATCTCAGGCAAAAAAAAAATAAAGTCATGCATGTCACTTCCAGGGCTCCGTAAGCGAGATCTAGTCGGACGAAAATTGAATATCAGAGAAGATGTCAACGTGATTTGATAGCGATCATTCACGATCGTTTCATCTCCGAGAAAGAAAGGTTTTTAAAGAGTCGTGGCGATGTGAAGTATAAACGTTGGTGAGAAATGTATTTGGAAGAGACGGGGGCTCAGAAGTGAGGGATGACAGGAAGGACGAGAAACGGCACGGCGGAAGAGTCGGCTCACCACAGTGCAACCGTTGTACAGGTTATGCTGGTCTTTATGGGCGTGAGCACAGAAATCCATGCACGCAGTGACTCCAGAGAAGGGCCGTCCTTCCTTCAATCCCAGTCTGCAGTCAGGAGCTTTGGCCTCAGACAGGCACTGAAACGAGAGAGAAACCATCAAGGACCTCCGAAAAACGGTGTGAAAGAAGCTGCATCACGCACACAGATCCTTTAGTGGGGCACCGACCTGGTTGCTGTAGGCCTGTGGGGCCAGTCGCTTGTACAAGGGAGCCACCTCTGTCGCCAGATGTTGAAAGTTATCCCT
The DNA here is from genome assembly GCF_027744825.2 of Synchiropus splendidus. Lineage (NCBI taxonomy): Eukaryota > Metazoa > Chordata > Actinopteri > Syngnathiformes > Callionymidae > Synchiropus > Synchiropus splendidus. The sequence continues at coordinate 24,227,308 of NC_071340.1, read as the reverse complement.
GAGTTTTTCCTCCTGTACCAGAGAGCCCGTGTTAAGCCGCTGTTATTAAGGTGCAGAGCACCAACCCTGGTCTTTTACCTCTTCAGGACGCTCTCCCTGCAGCCTGAACTTGCGTGGCAGTTTGCTCCGGGCGTACTTGCAGCCATTGAAGTACATACTCCAAGAGCAGCCGAAGGAGAAGGAAGCACCGCAAGTGTCAGGGTCTTTGCCTTGACATGCACAGGTACGACTGCAGAGGGCGACAGTGAACAGCACTTCAGAACACGATCCTCAGCACCAGCACAGCAGGAGGCGCTTTTTCACTTTACAACTTCCCCCTCTCATGAGGAACAAGCTCAGAATGGTGTTATAATTTAGGCTCCAGATTTCAGAATAATATCCTGACGACATTATACTACATGGTCAGTGGGGATCCCACCAACTAAGGAAGTGCTTTGGAATAAAATAAAATAAAATAAAATAAAATAAAGGCTGATCATGAGTTCAACAGCCGAGGCGATATAGTATCTGAATATGAAACAAAGACACCGAACCTGATCTCTTCTTCACCTTCCTCTGCAGTTCTCGTTGATCCTTCTGTCTGTCCCTCACATCTTTCACAGACTGCTGACTTCCTCTCCCTCCTTCAGCTCAACCCTCAGCATCCTGCCTTCAGCACATACCACGCACCCTTCTCCTCTCTGAGCCTAACTTGGTGACAGTGAGTGCTGCACATCCAGCGGATCGCCGCCACACTTACTCGTCGTTGAGGCCACAACGTCTGCTGGTGGGGTTGCCGTACTTGGTGAGGGTGTCGCTGAGCTCCCGGTAGAGCTTGTCAGCAAGAAGCTTGGGGACACCTTCCCACGCCATGATGAGGATGATGATGACGGCGTTCTCGCAGTGGTGGCCCGCACGGTGGCGGACTAGACACAGCAGCTTCTCAGCCTCGCTGCCGCGACGAATCACCTGTCCGGAAAGATTTTTATGAGCCTCGTCGCATCATTTGCACAGCCATCGCAAACAATTAGGTTTGGTTAACAATGTCAGGAAGTCCTATCTGTGGCAACCGCCGGAGCTCAGCCAGTTCAGCAGCGGATTTAAACACGGAATTTTATCGGTTCCCGAACAACACCCAAGTTCATGGACCAGATTCATGGTTATTAGGTTAAAGGCCTCATCCACATTGCCCAAGAAGTCGGAGAAAATGACGCTGGAAAATGTTTAAAGTTGACCATTGCTTCATAATTTGGGCATCTGGTGAATGCTTGCACGCACTCCACGACTGTGGGCAGTTTACAGTACCATAAGAAAGTTCAGCAAGCAGTTGAGCAGTACAAGCACAAAACACGCTTCTAACTCAGTGTGGGCTGTTTTTTCAGCCAGAGTTGTTGTGTCCTATCAAGTGACCCCGGCGCTGATTCCCACATGATCAAGTTCCAACCTCAAGCAAGGACGTTACACATCACAAGAGGAACTCAGGAACAGCTGTCTAACTTGAAGCCCAGGAGCCAATAGAAACTGCGGCAGATGAAAGAAGGGAAACATACACAGCTCTGAGGTCAAAGCATATAGAGATGCTGGATGCCAATATTGGCTGCCATTGGTTAAAATGGAGACTGTTTGGACACTAATGCACTGTACCAAAAATAAAAAAAATAATTTTGGGACCAAAACCAGTGAGATCTTTTACGGCCACTTACCCACTTAGCGATGGGACACCCTCGCGAGCTCTTCCCCTCCCGGCCTGTGTAGACCACCTTCTCAATGCGAACTGCCTCACCCTTCTCACCGTACCTGAATGAAGAAAGACTTTATCAGAAGGATATTTTTTATCCTTGTTTCCAACATCAAGTGCATTGAAGAGGCAAAAATAAATAAATATAATAAATAAAAATAAAATAAAATATGGTTGAGTGTGAAACATTATGGGAGGCTGGAACTCAAGCGGGAATAAAGGCCACCTGTTGAGAATCACACGGCTGAACTGTGTCCAACTCAAACTGAAACCGTCAGACACCAAAATGCAAGCGAGTAAAACTGGCCACGATGAGGATGATGGTGACAACGTACCCGTAGTTCTCAAGAGAGTAACTGCTTTTTGCTTTAGAATTTAAGAATGAGGTGAAAAGGACTGGAGGCTGAGCACCACCAGGGGGCTGGGGTTTGGCTGTGCATGTGCCTGATCAAAAGTATATAGCTTTGGCAGTGGCACACTGCGGTAACTCCACCTGAACCAGATGTTCTTCCATGGTGGAGCCACAGCCAATGTTCTCCATAAGCATTACAGATCTTTTTCCTTCGGCCAGGTAAGTTAGGTTCCTCATTGAAACCTCCCGTTTTAATGGCACCTGCTTTCTTGTGGTCGATGTTTGCATACATAGTTCTTTATAAGCCGTCCACTTGGTGGTGGGTAAAAGAGTTTGTCCCACAGAGCACAGTCACTAGCACCACATGTTTGATGCTCTCTCACAATGCTAATGCGAAGACACACTCGTGTGGCTGTCAGTCTTTGTTTCACAGGACAGGAAGTTGTTGTTCTCCAGTCTCTCCATTTGTGGTCCTAAACGGAACAAGCCCTTGTCTCCGGAGGGAAAGTTTGGCCACAGAGGGGTGATATTGAGTCAATCGGTGCAGCAATAATAGTGTCATCCGATTTGACAAGTTTGCAATAAGTTGCAATATGGACCTCAACAAATCTGGGTGACTTGTTTCAGAACATGGCTTTCTTCTGACTTGGCTAGTTGAGAGAATGATGCGACAAAAGATACAGTTCCATCAGACCAATGGTGTCACAGGAAGCGTATTCATCTGGGGCCCTTTTTGCTAAACTTGTGGCACTAGAGATGTGTATCTGGCTGTGTGAGGGGAGACGCACTGCAAACACCAGCCAGACTGTGAGTGGCGTGAGAGGAAATCAGCCCTGTAGCCCGGTGAGTCCTGGCTGCACCTGCTTGACCAAACAATGCCCTGTCCATAAACAGAGGGCCTTGAGTTGATTTGGTATGGGGATGCTTTGAAACAGAAGACACCCCAAGGTGGCTGAGAGAAAGACAAGAGGATAAGCTCGGGAACCACGTGGTGGCCTGCTGGGGTCAGAGGTTGGTCAGGGGTCATGGGGAGACAATGGAGCTCTTACTGTTCTGCCTCATCTCTTGAGCAACAAAAAGTGACCAAACATCCCCCGCAAAACAAAATCTGGCCCCGGAATAACCGCTGGTGGGAGCTGGTGGCTGCAGTGGGAGCTGCTTCATGACAAAGCAGCTTCATGTTTCCAAGCCATGACTTTTTATATTTATTTATTTTTTTGTTAGTATTTAGCTGATATTTCTTTATTTTGGACATATAGTTTTTGGAAACCGAAATTTCGTTGCCATAATAAGGTGATATGTTTTTGTGACAATAAAGAAAGTCTAAGTCTAAGTCCATGTTGTGAGCGTATCGCGACCGGTTTATTTCTGAAGCACATTCAATTTAACGTATCTCTGAGAACGTTTATGTGGAGACCACGTAACTACACCACAGACTTGGTACAAGGGCTACACAGATGAGACTCAGGTCGAGCGAGTTTGTTTGCACACAACAATGTGCTGGACATAATATCACGATGCTATATTTTGGTCATCATTTACCATTTGACTCAGACCTTCTGAGGTCAGAACTTTTCATTGACGTGTACAATCGAAGAAATATTGAAACATAATTTTTAAAAATTGCATTGAGTGATGCAAAGACTAGGAAATTGATACTTTATTTAAAGACCGACTTGGTATTCTGTAAGCCCAAAGGCCCAAAAGAGTCTGAGCCGTCTACGACGTATTTGCATGACTTTTCACACCTCATACCAAACACGTCACAATATGCAATTGGTATGACACATGTATCTGAAATCTTTTCCTCAGCCATGTGTTCCTTCCTCTGACAGGCTGGTAACTCTGATATTTCCTGCTCCCCTCCAGATTCTGGGTCATTCTTTCCCCCGGGACATGTGTAAGGAGAGGAGGACGAGATAGTCCAGGCAGGGAGTGAAAGAAGAAGACTCCTGAAAGAAGAGATCAAAGGCTCACCTTGTCTCCATGAGGTTTCTTATGGAGGCCACGGTAGGTCCAGATCCCAGGTGGTTGTAGTAGGGCCCTTCGTCTTTCTCCAGGATTTGATCTAGACGTGGGATGAGAGTGGTATTAGAATTCTGCAACAGTTCAGGTAGTGTGCTGAGACCCATGGTCATTGGTGGTATTCACCCAGTAACACTTCCGACTGGAGAACAAGTATTAATAACATGCATATTAATGGTCAATAATCAGTCATTTTAATGCTGTTTGGAGAGTATGGTGTAAAATTAACAAGACCTTAATAAGTACATTGTAATGATGAATTGCAGGCTGCTAATACATGTACAAATTGGTAGTTTGTTTATGGTAAGACACGTTCCCAAATCTAAATTGTGAGCCTTTTATTACCCGCTTCTTATCTCCAGAAAACTATAACAGTCACCCAACAGCAACAAAGACTTCACACCTCGGAATAGTGGAAATTAATAGCGGTGAAAATAAATAGTAAATGTTGCTGATAATTCACATCATATTTATTTAGTTATTAAATAAATATGTTTAGTTTAATAGATTACAAGGCTAATAAAGTCAATAAATTTCCTACAAGAGCCAAACTCTCTGTTTGAAATGTTTGTGAGAAAAGTGTTCAGTTATCGTGCACTTTATTTAATAGGCAAATATTGGCATATATTTACACCAAAAATGTAGCTTCAGTTGAGAATATTAAGTGAAATACCTCTATATACGTCGTCCATTTTTGACATATACTGTCACTGTTGTTTACATTTTCCACACATCTTCCCCTCATCTTTGATCAAACTCTGGTTTAAGCCACACATTTCTGGGGATTTGTGTAGCCACGGCTGAAATCATGCTTTCTTGACAGTGTCACTTTGTTTCTTAACTATGAATGTATGTATCCCATCGTCATACTTGTTACTTCCCTTCCAATATTCCAAGCTCCCCTCTTTGCGACTTACCCACACAAGTGCAGGTGGGGAACTCTGCCTGCAGGTCCTTGGAGGGAGTATCCAACAGGCTCTTAGTAGGGCTGTCCAGGTAGCGGAGAGGCGACTCCAGAAATCCCTTAAGAGATGGAGATGAGGGAAAGCTCTCCTTCGTGGGTGTGTCCTCTTCAGAGTAGCAGGTGGTGGAGAGAACTGCTATGTCCCCTGAGGCTTCAAGTTTCATGCGTTTTGGAAGTGGGGAACCTGGCATGCTGAAGGTTGCATCTAAACTGGACAGTTGCCCCTTAGCACGGGTGGTTTCTAGGGAGTCGGATGGCTGAGGATTCGGATGCTCCACCGGTGGCGTCTCAGTGGAAACCTGGCTGAAGCCTGCTGTACTTTGGGTCACTTCGTTGTTTGGCTCAGCCGAAACAGAAGAAGCGCTAGACGCAGATATCTGGCAGGTGGTGGATTTTGAGAGACTTAAATCCTGAGTACCACTCTGGGACGGATTACTCATCTGAGGGGCTGCGTTTGTCTCCAATGGTTGGCTGACATGCGTCTCACCGGGGGATTCACCAAATTCAGCTTCAAACTGTCGGATCAAATCTTCATACTTTGGATCGATGCTCATCAAACTTTGTAGTTGTGAGGTACTCGAAGTGGACAGGGAAGTTGGGGTGGTGTTAGTGTTACCAGAGGCGAGAGAGCTTGCGGCCTCTGACTTAGTATGGGGTGCAGGCAGCGCGCCCACGTGAAGTGAAGTGTTCTCAAGCTGAGCAGTAGTATTGTACGAGGGGGTAGCTGATGGGGTAGAAATAAATACCTGAGATTGGGTTTGGGTGGGGAGGCCTGCAGCAACAGCCTGTGGGAAGTTACCATGGAGAGGCAGAGGACTTTCTTGCAGGCCAGTGAGAGCTGTGGCTCTGCTCATCATGCTGACTGGTGGTTTTTGTATGGAAATCTGTGACTGAGGCAGAAATGTTGGCATAGAGGCTCGCTGCTTTGTCTTTTTAATGACTATCTGTTTGGGTTTCGGCAGCAGAGGACCTGCGAGCAACCCGCTTATCGCTTTAGCTGAAGGAGATGCTTGCGTGCTCCTTTTCTTCTTGGGCTCCTTGGGCTCCTGTTTGATGGCCATGGGAGGCAGGTCTACATTTTCCATCTGTGGCCACCATTTTTTCAAGTTTTGACAAGCCACGGGGGCACACGCCCCCGGTGTTCCGAAGCCAGGCAGATGGTTTGAAAAGAGGTTCCTTTTGTAGCTAAGGTGCTGTTGTAAAGCTGCCTGAGTGGAATGGCTGATGGCTGTTTGACCAGGAGTCAGGCTATTTCCGTAGAAGTGCTGGTCTTGTCCGTTACCCTTGTTGTAATGGCCCGGTGCAGTGTGATGGAAGCCATCACCCGTCTCTGGCTCTTGCTTTACCCTCGCCAGTGCTGGACTCACCCTCTCCTGGAAGCCTCCATTATGGGTTACATGCTGCGAGACTGGAAGCTTGAAATTGCTAAACTTGCCACTATTGTCACCCAGCAGTTGTTTCAGCTCGGACATTGGATCGGAGGGCGATGCGGAGGTGTAGTTTGACTTTGCAGCCATCCATGCGTTCAGATATTCAGAACCCTTGCCTGAGACTTGCTGCCACTGTTGGGGATTCGAGCCCAAGTCTTGACGTTGACCACTGCCTGGTACGGGAGAGGTAGAACATGGGAGAGGCTGGCCCTGTGACTGAGGCCTGTGATACTCAAAGGAAGTCTGCTGACCAGTGTTAAGACCTGGGGGGACGGATTGTGAACGCGAGGATGATGTGCAAGTGCCTGGGTTGGACGGTATGAAACCATTTCTACTGGGAGTTTGGGACGCAATCTTCTGATGCATATAAGAAGACGACCCAGCAGATTGTGGCCCAGTGCCGGATAACTGAGTGAGAGCCTCTATAGCAATGGCTGTTTGCAAGCTGACGTTCTTTTCCTTAGCTATCGATAGCACCTGTGGAGAACAGGGAATGGGGGGCTTGGAGCAGGGCACTTTGTCGATACTTTGATGTATGTGTTGTTGGTGAGGGAACTGGGCTGGTAGTTGGTGGCTCCCATTGACCAAGTGACGGTGCTCAGTTTGCTGTGGCAGGTGAGCATGTAGCTGTTGAGGAGCATCCACTGTTTTAGCGGCGCCCGGCTCCTCCCTGTTAGCCAATTTTATCTTCTTCTCCAGCCACTCCAGGTAGTCTGGACAATCGGGCCCTTCACAATCACAGTTCGGGGGTTTGTTGCCATGTTTGGCTTGGCTCAAAGCAGTCTGCAGGGTGTTCAGATCTTCTGGGTGCTGAGACACCACAGACCGTTTGGACTCAGCACCGTCAGCACCCATCTCCTGTGTGAATTTTTCATACAACTGCGTCGTGTTTGGCTGCATTCTGTGGCATGTGGAGGGAGTGGATGGAGGCAGTGAGCCAGCAATGTTTGAAAAAGCCACCAGATTGTTGACATCCTTTGTATCTGCATGATGGTCCGGTTCAGCAAGGGACGCACCGTTGTTCCAGCACGCTTGTTGTTGGGCGTCACTGACTTTGTCTGGCCCTAGCACCCAGCGCTCCCTTGGCATGCTCCTGGAAGTCTCCTGCTCTGATTCTGTGGCTGGCCGCTCATTGTTAGGATACTGATTCCCACCGCTGGCCAACTCCAGACTCAACATGCCTTCCTGGAGGCGGTCATGAGACCCAATTTCCATCTGGCCACCACTTTTGGGGCCATCCACTGAAGTGACTTTGGAAATGGTCTGGAAAAGAAACAAAAAAAAAGGTTTGTTTACAGCGTGAATGCAGCGTAAAACAGCTTCTGATAAAGAATTGACACCAACATTAGGTGTCATCTTCAGGGCACTGGTGGGAGGGGCCAAGTAAAAGGTCACCCTTGACTAACCCTAAATACCAAGACACTTATTTTTGTCCAGATAAATTGTTCAAAAGAATCATGACAATACTACACGACATAAATACAGAGAAGACTCCTGCCCGAAGGGGCTAGTTCTAGATAAGTAATGGAGATGCTATGGAGAACCCCTACAAAGCAAATACTGGCACAAGAATGGAACTGTTCCAGTTCCCTCAAAAGTATTCGGCTGTTAAAGGAACAACCAACAAGTTGGTCCAACAGCAGATCGAGGAATCATTGACAGTGTTTAGTGGACGCATCACTGTGACAAAGATACACTGAAATAACTCATTCCCGGGCTGTTCATCTGTAAGACTCGGGTTTCCTCAAGAAAGGGACTGTGACATCCAGCTTCCCCATTATTTGAATACTAAAGAAATGAGGCTCTGAAGTGGCTAATTACTGGACAGCCGATGTTTTCTCCATTGAATATACCTTCTGCTCTGTGTGTCTGGTGAAGGTCCCAGGGGGAGCCAATAGAGAGGGGTGTCATGGAGTAAGCAGCGGGGGGGTGGAGGGGGAGGGAGGATCAGGTCTGGCATCGAGCAGCCGGCACGGTATCCGAAAGAGACCCCACGTCTGCACTATCATCGGCATCAGACAGGAAAAAGAAGGGGGGGCAGGGGACCGTGTGCAGCAGTTATGAGAACTGCAGTGTGTTGAAACAAAATGACTGCAACAGCGCACAGCCTCCCCCAATCACGCACGCAATCACACTGACAAGTGATTCCTCTTTTCTCACAGCGCTTCTGCGTGACAAGCGCATCAGTGGTCACCGAGACAGCGGCTCATCCGTCTCACATTTGCCTTCGCACAAAGCATTTTTGTCAAGCGAGCCTTGACTCACCTTGACTGACTCTTCCAACAGACACGAAACAGAACAGAAATAATCGGAGGCGCTTCTCTTTCTAGGCTTCACTTGTATTCGCACCTTTCTCAGGTTTGGAAACTAAACCCATTTGCAGTGAACAAACTTGACACACACTGTGAAGCCCCTTCAGAAACAAAAACACAGAAGACCTTTTTTTAAAATTTATTTCTCCTGTCCCTTTCAACAGGAAGGACCTTTACAGCCCTGTTAAAGAACAGAGGAAGGGAACACAAAGCATTGACATGTGCTGGAGGCAGTGCTGAGAGGGTTAAGTTTAGCTAGAGAGTAGTCAGCTGAACCTATATCCTGGCTGTACAACACTCCCCCATCTTCCCTCTTCTTCTCATCCTTCTCCCCCACCCGCCGCTTGGCTACACGACGGAGACACCATGACAGAGGAGCCGGCTAGTATCTGTCGGACCGGCATCGTGTACTTACGTGGCCCACGACGTGCAGACAGAGCCGGCGAGACTCGGGAAGAAGAAGGCAGAAGAGGCAGGGCAGAGCATGAGCAAGTGCTTAGGAGCAATCCGGTGCTGTTGCCTTGTGTTCCGCTATATTCCTTACAGCCCGCGCAGTGCTCTGACACAGTGAGCTGCCATATACACATGCATGCATCGATACACGCACGCACAGCCAACCACAAGTACACAACACACCTCCCCCCGACACACCACACGCGTTTCTCATTCTCTTTCCTCCTCTCACGGCCAACGCTTAATGCTCTCTGCTTTATTCTTTTTCATTATCTCTGCCTGCTCCTCCCTTCCCCTTTTTCAATATCCTTTTCTTTCACTTGGCTGTACATGCTTCTCCTCAGAGCCCCCACCTCACCCCTTTCTTTCTCCCTCCCTCTTTTCCCCTCCCTCTCCCGCAGCCTCTCCCTCCATCTCCCCTCTCTCTCTCTCTCTCTCTTCTGTGTGCAGAGCGAGAGGCCATTATCTGAAGCACAGTGAGCACGTACGATGGAATGGAGGAGTATGCAGTGAGCAGAGGCAGAGAGAGCACAGGGAGCGGCAGCCGAGAGCAACAGGGCTCCTTCAGAGACTCAACCATCATCGAGACAGCTTCACGTCTGCTCTGCATCTCGTGCACATCATACGTACTCAACAACAAGTCCAGGTTTAGCAATGTCTCGAATGACCGCGAGGCAGCAGGAAAGGGTTTTATGTAACGTCGCCTCCACGAAAACATGAGGAAACAGCAATGGTGAATTGCTTTCTCGTGGCGTCTGCAACCAACATCAAGTGTCACTGTGTGTTCGAGGTTCTACTTTCGGCGCTCGCCAAAGAAGAATCGCCTCGTCATGCCGCGGGCACCTCAGTCACTATCTTCATGTCGCGGCGAGCAAGCACGGACGGAAGCCCGCTCAGATTGAAGGTTGCGAGGCTTGTTGGGATAAGGAGAAGTGATAGCTGCGTAGAGGCAACGCTGGACTGGCGGGATCAAGATTCAAGGAAACAGACGTGTTTGAACGGTCTTCTGCAGGATGGACGTCTTCTCATCGGCGTTACGTTGTTGTGTCTCTGCTCTTATCTCTGTGGAAGCTTTCAAGACCACTGACTCTGGCCTTCTGGATTGACTGCCCTCGCGCTTGAGTTTGGAGCAGCGAAGGTGGCGAGAGGAACGTTGCCATCTTTTTTGCTCCGATATAGCGTTTTTGTCTGGTGTTCTCTGGATGTTTAACGCCCGCACTTCTGCAAGGCAAAAATATCTCCATCAGCCCACGGACTCTCCTCTGTGCTCTCCCTCCATCTCTGCGCTTCACACTGGCCGATCTCCTCACGTCCCACTTTTCTTTTCTTTCTTCCCTGCACAGTTCGACCGAAACACTGAAACTGTTTAGCTTTACCCACAGGCATGTCTTAGTAAGCTTAAGAAGAACCAGCAGCGCAGTGGAAGCAGACGGAGAGGAGAAATAGAGCAATAGGGTCACATGACCACAGCGTGCCAACCAGTTAAAGGGAAAGCTGAGCGCAGGAGAGGAAGCAACCACGTGACCAAGCAAAGGCAGCAACGTCATCCTCTCCGGTGTTTCCCTCCGCCTCTGGTTGGTGGTCTGACAAACTCATGTGAAGAACGCCTCGTATGTCTGACTTCACCTGACCAAACAAAGACTACGTCACTGGATCGAACCCAGAAAATGAATCAAGCAGTAGCGACAACATAACTCCGGTCTTCCACCATCACCGTTGCTCTGTCGCTGCAGCCGCGAGGCTACGTTTGGCCGAAAACCTCTCCCTCTCAGGGAGCAGCCAGCTTTAGCACCTTGATATTATCTGAGCCAGCGGTTTCCAGAGGTCATATTTCTAGTCTCACACTTTTCACCTCCATGCAAACAAATAATTCAGAGGCTGCCGAGGCTCTGTTTCTCCTTCACTCTAGCGCACAGTCACATAGGAATGAGCGTCAAAGGAAGGAAACTAGTTAAGGATCACTGTTCGTCCATGTCCCTAAACCTCAACTCCACAGCCTGATCTCTCATCTAGTCTTGCTTCCCCCACTGATTCTCTCCAGGCCTTTGTTTTCCTCGACCATAACCCGCCGTGCTTTTCCCAGCGCCGACCCACGGATGAGCGTCATCCCAAAATAGCTGCTCAAGCGGCGCTCGGGGGAAATCCACGTGGAAGTGAAGGCATGGGGGTGACATAAATGCACCGTCATGGTGGCCGGTGTTTCCCAGCAGAACGCCCTCGCCCACCTCCCCGGAAGCGCGTGTCATTTCAAAAGCTTCGCCTTAGATCATCCACCTCAGATGACATCACCACTCGTCATCTTTCCTGTTGCTCTTTTTAACCATGCAGCGGAACCTGATGAGTATTTTCGTGACCTGGCTTGACTTTACGCTCAGTCAGCCGGGAAAAAAAAAAAAGGCGGCGGCGGCTTCTCTACAGACTTTGCCCCAGTGAGCCGCTCTGATGTTACCTAATCCACACCTCTGGTTACTGACTTACTAGAAACCACACACTGTAACTTTGAAATGTGCGATAGCATCACATTAAAAGCAAAAGTCGGTATCACACCCCCAACTCTGCGTTTTTCCCTTCTCAACTGCTTCACCCTGACTCGTCTTGCTTCTCACGTCATCCTTTTGTGTTTAAATCCTACTCATGGAGGAGAAATCCTACTCAGCTGGAACCAGAGTGGAAGCGTGTGTGGGGGTAAATCCAACAGTAGAATAAACTTCACTCTCTTCATGTCACGATCGTGAGCATCACAGTGATGATCTAGTCCCCACCTCCGATCTCTTCCTGTCAGCTGGTCCCCCCCCACACCCCACCTCCTTCCCATCGCCCTGCAGTCAAACGGTATCAGGGTCATCTGATCAGACAGACTTTCTCCCCTGCACCCCCTCTTCCTTTCCTCCAACCGTTTCCCCTCCTTCACTTTCCGTCTCAGATCCCATGTGAGATGCGACAGGACCCAGTTAAGGGCAACAAATGCGGCGGACAGTAAATTATTTGTTCCGCGTGCACATGACTGGACACACACAAACAAGCCTCCGCAAACACACTGAATACAGCGCTGGATTGTTCGAGCGCGGGTCGTCGGGTTTATTGGTGGGAGGTCCGTGAAACAGCTGTTTCAGCGTGACTAGTGAGAAAGTCAAACATGTTCCTGTTCATTTATTAAACTGAGAGACAAGGTCTATTTTACTCCCTTTTATTCCAGGGAATGGATCGGCCACTTTATTGTTAATAAAACTCCACTTCCTCATCTTTCTCGGCCTTTGTTTTCTCTGCGACTCTTTACCCTGCTGGCTCCCGTCCAGACCACGCCGGGCGGTGTAAGGTTCAGGGTGTGTTTGGGTGAGGATCATAGTACTAAGTGTAGGATATCCAGTCTGAGTCATACCTCCTGACATTCGGCACGTGCAAGTCAGCACGAACACCCCAGCTGGGGAAGGGCAGCCCTTCCACCCCTCCTCTACGCTGCTCACAAAGAGGAGGGGAGGAGTAGTTTTAGAGGGAAACAAGAAGGAAAATGGATAGAAGCGTGGGGGTGCTATTGGACAGGGTGGATCTGCTGAAGCTAAACAACAAAGAAGCAGGTTGGGGCTTCCATAAAAAAGCCTTCTGCAGTCAATATGGTGTCACAATACCTGACAAGTACAATGATAATCGATTCTCCTTCTTTTTTTACCTCAGACAGAAAGAGGCAAAGAACATTCAGAACCTGAAACAGCCTCCACCTTACACTTCACGTTGATGTGTTTCAGGAGGGCACTGGTGCACAATACAGCTCTGTCTTGTGGCTGGTTGCCATCCTTGTCTCTCACAGGAGCGCAGCTAAGATTAGCTTCCCATATGCTCAAGTCAGGCGTTGCCAGGTTTAAAGGGCCAGCACCCTTTTGTTTCTCACACAACTTGCAGTGGAAGGGACGTCACCTGATTCAACCTGAAGCCAGTATTGTACCACAAAAATGAACGTTTTGTAAGCTTCAGATGGAACCATTTTGTAATAAGAATGGGCCGGCATTGAATAATGCAACGATTTTACCGCACGGAAAAGTCATGAATAAATCATACAGAAGAAGTTAGCCGTAATGCTAATAGACTTTTATGCGCTCATGTTTGTTGACAAACAATACCTTTGTGTTACATCAGCACAACACATGGATGTGTTTGTACCGTCTCCCTCTAGTCCGACAAACTGAGTCGAATGAATGCGACCACACGCCAGGCTCCAGCTCAGTCGTCTCTGTATTTGGCGACTGACGCAGGTTTTCCTAACTGATCATGAAAATGAATCATACATATGAGTAACCCAATTCTGCACTTGTGGCAAGAGATGTCAAGTCAGACGTGAGTCACAGATGTCAGTGTCGGCGAGGTAAGAACCACAATGTGGGGATTTTAATCTTTGACACATTTAGATAAAAAGACTCGATGGCACTGTTCAAGGTCAACAAGGAAGTTGAAATTGAGATATGCGTCAATAAAAAGGTAGAGATTGTCCCGATTGTGAAAGTATTTTTGGTGCGTTAGTGGTTATAATATCAGTGGATAGTTTATTTTGACATCAATTCCTTGAAGCAAAGTTTTTTTTTGGCTCATTGCGTCATAGAAGCAGAACTACATTTGCATCTCCACGTAAATCTCCATGTGACTTTCGCAGCGCAACACCCGCAGTCTGTTGGAAACGATGATGTCAACCTCTCCGCTTCCTGAGTATGACAAGAAAGCTGAGGCACTTACTACACACACAGACACACACAGGCGCACGTGGTGCTGGCTGTCATGTGACATGCCGGTCAAGAGCTAAATCTGATTCTGTGATGTCGTGGTACATTGAGTGGAAAGGAAAAGGTCGGCCGTAACTCTTCACACAGCAGAGGGACGACTGCGATCGGCAACTATCCTGTTAGTTCCTGCTTCAGCAGAAGAAAGAGGAAGTCATCTGACTGTCACAGCACCATGTTGCTGTTGCGCTGTAACTGCACCGCGCTGCTCCCTGGATCACCGTGGCATTAAAGGGAAGCAGTCCCTTTAACTAGCACGAGGAGACTGGTGCCGGCAACCAGGGTGTGTGCCGGCTTGTGCTCAGTGAACCAGCAACAGAGTCGAGGAGGAAGCAGACATAGACACTCCAACAACACAAAAATGTAAAACACAGATGGCGGACTGTGTCTGGTAGATAAAGCGGCCGCACACAAAGAGGGATTACAAAAGGCTTAAATCAAACGCAGTGTGTTACGCTTCAACTGGTCGTGTCAGAATCTACACTGGGTTCCAGTGAGTTTTCCATGAAGATGGCTGTTACGGTGCGATACCTCGCACGTCAGCAAATCGGATCGGCAACTGACCCACTGACTTTTTCCTCCACAGTTTACCTCATTTGACTCCGAAAACCTAAAGGAGCAAATCCAGCCTCTTAGCTCCTGAGCCAGTGCGTAAAAGTTCCTCCTCCCTTCGCCTGTGTCCAGCCTCTTGCATCTACACGTGTCTGGCTCTGGCACCAATCAGCGGGCAGCGTGGGACTCTTTAAACCGAAACGCCGCTACAACATGAAGAGGCGCCTGTCACACCGCCGTGTGGAGATAAAAGCAAAGTTGCAGACCTCATAAGACCGATCCTGATATGACAATCTCCTCTGACGCCGGGCGCACTCGCTGCGTGTAGTGAGCTCCAGAAGATACGCGTCGGTGCCGACGTTCCTGACCGGCTGATCCGGAAACAGCCGAGGATCCCAGTGCACAACATGGACACCAAATGGGACGTAAGGCGAGGTGTGGGCTGTCTTACCTGAGTTGTCAGTCCAGGGTTTCCCAAGCAGCCTGGAGTAGTGTCTTCAAAATATTCCACCTTCATCATGATTCAAAAAGGGGGGAGCAAATGGGTGGGAGCAGGATGATGGGGAGAGGGAGAGAGAAAATAATCAATGGAATATTGCGACAGGTCCACAAGACGTCGGCGGCAAAAAGACCGACATGTTCTCCCATCAGACCTGTCATGATCACCAGGCCAAGCTGGTTCATTTCTGCCACTTCCCTCCACATATCACTGACATTCGGGTTATATAATCCCTCTGTGGGAGCCTCATATCGCCTCTGTTTTTGATAACACTCAATGCCATTCATCAAAGCTTCCCCTCATTCAAGCAGGTATGTTTACACTCAACAATAGCGGCTTCATATTCCCAGCGATGTTTGCCGCTCGCCCCTTCCGCACTCGCACGCCCCGCTTCGGTCTTAAAATAGCCTGAGAGGTGATGGATATTTACCCTTCAAGTCTCTCTTGATGTGTAGTCCTCCGTCCGCCGGCCAAATCCCCATCAGAAGCTCCCTCCTCTCTTCACCTCTGTCCCTGGCTTCTCCTCTTGTCTTTCTCTCCCTCGCTCGCTCGCTCGCTCGCTCTCTTCCTCTCGTCTGTGTTCCAGCAGCCCATTCAGGAAGCCATCTTGTGTTTTTAA
Organism: Synchiropus splendidus; assembly: GCF_027744825.2. Classification (NCBI taxonomy): domain Eukaryota; kingdom Metazoa; phylum Chordata; class Actinopteri; order Syngnathiformes; family Callionymidae; genus Synchiropus; species Synchiropus splendidus. The sequence goes on along the minus strand of NC_071340.1, from coordinate 24,211,619 downwards.
TCTGCTTTTACATGAGCACTTGTACACACGTTCTCTCGGTTTCTCTCTCTCTCTCTCTCTCCGTCGCTTGCTCCCCCCCCTCCCTTGGTCCCTCCTGCTTGTGTGCCAATGGGTCCACCACACACACACACACACACACACACACTTCAAATAAACCATGACTATCGCTGCCTCTTCCATTACAGCTCACGATTTGACTTTTATTCCACGCAAGTCGCCACAATACACAACCTTTTTATTCAAACCAGGACACGTGAACACACACACACACACACACACACACACACGCACACAGCTTGCGAGACGTCACGCTACAGACATCACACAAAGGCAAGCGGTCCACCAATCAGAGGACCAACTGGGCTCTGCTGCTGGGTGAAAATGAAGCGGAGCAAGTGAGGGCGACCAAAGAGGAATTAGGTACGAGCAGGAGGTTTGGCTACAAAAGGGGAAGGCTCTTCTGAGTTTGTGCGTGATTGTGCTATAAATACGACACCCAGAGAAAGACACATATGGGAGGCGGACGCTCGGTGTGTGTGAGTGTGCGGTTACTATGCACGCGCTTGTGTGAAGAGGGGGATGGGTCTGCTATATGCCTGTCAATTATCTCTCCCAGCTCGCCTTCCCTAAACAATGCCTCTGGTATGTGGTATCGCTGAGGACCATCTGTGTCAGGGTTGCCTGCAATAACTGGACTGGACTGCACACGCACACACACAAGCACACACACAGGTCACCCAACCCCGCGCCGCGCTTGACAGCGTGAACGTCGACGACAGCCCCGAACTGCTGACTCAAAACGCCGCAACGGAAAAACACGATGGATCGAGAGTTCGCCGTAAAGTGTGACAGCATCAATCACAAACAGAATGTTGGAGTGGAAAAGACTCCACAGCCTTTCCAGGAGCAACCACAGCGTGTTGGTTGGGAAATGATCGGTCGATCACATCTACACAAAGACGCGATAGAGATATTAGCCTTTCGCACTGCTAACGCTTCTCAGAATTCTCGCAAAAAAAAAAAAAAAAAAAGTGGACGACACAAGCAGCTCTTCAGAGGTACTTCTGCGACAGACGTCCAGTCAGACGCCGCACCAGCGACGGTCAAGTTTAGAAGCAGATGCAGAGCGAAGAGAATGAGAGCGCTTGGCTGTGGTGTGGTGAGTCAAGGCAGCCACACTGTGACACAGCAGTTGTAGTGTCTGTCTCACTCTCTCGTATGGCACAGGAGATCCCCGGCTCTGACGTCAGGCCGGTCACGTGCCTGGCTGAATGAATGTGTAGCTCAGCAATGTTTACGCCTGAGCATTGGCGCTAAGCTGTACACAAGCGTCGCCGCGTGGCCTCAAGCACCAGGGTTACAGGTCAAAAGGGCAGTTGTGGCGGTGACGGAACGTGGCTGGTCAAACAGTGGAAACCAAATCTACACCCAGATTACTTTCAATATTTGCGCACTGTACGCTCACCAGTAAAGCAGACGACGGACGTTATAAATGGATTTTTCTAAAATATCACTATTTCCGTTGGTATTTTCCTGACTTAAACCACTTCCCATGATCCGGTCCACTCCGTTTGTTAGGAAGATGAGCGGAGAGAAGAGCATCTGAAGGACGGTGATGCTGCCCAGCTGCTGGATCAAGTCACGCTCCTCTCAACAGGACACGTGGGAGAAAGTGGAGGATGTGGTTGCCGGGCAATAAGGCGCTCCGCTATTGCATCCCAACAAAGGTCGGAGGGCACTCGAGGGGGTTGACAGCAGGGGAGGGATATTGATCGGTGAGTGGAAACCTCGACGGTGGTTTCCGTAGTTGCGGAGAGGAACAATGGATGTCAAGCCATATCCCACCCCAAAGGTGTGCAGAGGCGGCAGTGGTCCCTTCAGCTGGAGCAAGTTGCCTCAGTCACATTGCTGCCTCCACTGAGCGTTGAGGCCTGCGTCATGGGAAGGAATCCCTTGTGGGAATATTGTCCAGTCCGAGTAAATCTCACTCCCTCTCGATTGGCTGACACCCCACCAACATGGTACTGGACCCCAGAGCAGCACCTTTCTTTCAGTAAAACAGGAGTCCGGGTGTCCTCTTCTGCAGCACTGAATCACCTGAACCGCTGGCTTCTGTTTCCGGAACATGAGCCGCCTCTGCCTGTCCCTGACCGCCGCCCGCTCCACAGCCTTGTCACCTACCAACTACAGGAACTTTCCAGACCTCAGCCGCTTCCATCATCACCTTATTAATATTTCAAATGAAGCGCACTGGGATGGAGCTTTGTGAGAAGCCCTGTCCGTTTGGTTGCTCACCACGCTGCCATATCAGTGAATAAACTGGACTAAACTGTGCTGGATCTCTCGGTCACACGGTGATTTTCACATTAAACTGAAGCAATGCTCTTCAATAGGACCAGGGTTTGGAGGTGCACTTCATTTCAAGGAGAAACGATTCACACTTTTGAATTTTTTTGGGCTCTTTATAGAGTGAAGTCATGCTGTAGAGAGAATGTCTTTTTGTCATGAATGATGGAGGGAATCGCTTGGACAGCATGTAGCCGTTTAGCTAACCTCAATTTCTGCTGCGATACTTGTGACTTTACGTCCGGTCGACCCTGCTGAAGTTTTCTGCTGCGCTGATTCTGGCCTGGACCAAGTGCAACATAGCGGTTTCAGAGCGTCGCTTCGGACTCAAGAGGTCACAGCACCACCCCTCGTCACAAGGGCCACATTACTCAATGACCTGGTTCACTCTGCACTGCATGAAAAGCAGGACAGATGGCTGCAATGTAAAATTAGGGGTTTGTTTCTTGTAAAATGTATAAAATAAGATAGAATTCTAGAGCAGCCTCATGATGATACATCATCTATTAAGCTCTTCTCCTCCTAGAATGGAAGCTACACTTTCTTCATCGTCCCAAACTGATCAGTATATTTTTATTTTATTCCTCAGCCAACTTCATGTACAAGCAGCGGTTCCTTTCGGAAGCAAGACCTTTGCGTGACATGAGGTAAACATCCCAGTCTGTGCGGACGGACTGGTCGGACCAGTTCTGCTGCGAGCGAAGCTCATCTGACACTGATTCCACCGGTCCACACAGTCTCACACACCTTTCATATTTGATCAAGAGTCAGATCTGGAGAGGGTGTGTTGTGTTTACAGGACGAGTGCCATGAACCAGTCGGTTCTCAAACGGCCCCACAGCAAGGCTCGGCTCTGTAATCTGGTGACACCACCTGCTGTCGGGCTTGAGAACGTCCCACAGCAGCTGAGGAAGAAAAAAATCTGCTCACTGACAGAGCAATATAAACGGTGCAGTGGAGCTCCTGCCATTTCTGTTTCCGCTTTACCCCCATATTCAGTGATCCATCACTTTTAAGATCCATACTGTGCAGAGTGGACGGAAGCAGGCTGCTCAACTGTTCACTCCATTGCAGTTCTTTGACACTGTTCATCATGATTTCTGATGGAAAAAAAAGGCCAAACTGGTCACTGTGACGGGTCCGTAGAGTTTCATTTCGCTGTGTAGCAAGTCCTCATTTGGGACATTGGTACAATGATAAGTAAAGCCAACAGTGGTGCGTCTCAAGAAGGGTTTAGAAGCTGCTTCACGAACCTTCGTCTGGGTGAAATATAGAGTGGTGTTTGAGGTAGTTCAGAGTGGAAGAGGAGCGGACATTTTCACAGCAGAAAGGTGCTGAAATATTCTGGATCTGAACTGTCTGTGGAGTAAAACTATCTGAGCTGAGGGGAAGGACTGAGGTTGGACTCATGAAATACTTCTTTTAGCAGTAATTCCCCCAAAATGTAGGATGAAAGGCAAACGTTTGACCAAATTTGAGATTATACATTCAAAGTTAAGTGGAAAATAAATAGAATTTCCAAATGAGATTTACATTTTTGAATGTTACTGTAAATAGACACAGTGTTTAGAACTAGAAGAGCATGGCGTGGCAGCAGAGAGGTTGTGGTGCCAGAATAAAACCAACAGTGATGTACATTGTTTTGCTCTGGTCAGCATTTTTTGGGAGAAGGTCAGGCGAGCGTGGAAGTAGCAGGGCGCAGTTACACGTCACCTCCAGCAGGGCTGGAAAATGGGAGCGAGGCGGAGCCCAGGAACAGTTCAGGAAGAGGGTTTTTGGCAGCGAGAAATGGCACTTCTTTTAAAAAGATTAAAGCCATGCCTTAACTACTGTTCAAATGACACGTTACATGAATTTTGCATTTATTTTGTTCTTAGTTGCCATTCATTAAAACCTATTCTCACACTGACTTCACTGGAGGAGTCACAGCTGAAATAACGCTAAAGGTCTGCCTGGTCCTCCTGAAGTTTCTGCTGTGATTTGAGGTCCATTACACCCTGTCATAAAAGGCTCGGACCCTCCTGTTGTTACTCCACCTATGTGACCCTGAGGTGCTGTGAAAGAGCCGACAGGACACCGCAGGTCTGAGCTGTGCTGATGGAAACTGTGACTTCCTGTTTGTGGCTAAACAGCAGCCTCCACTTGCCCTAGTCAAAAAGAAAAGTGCTGAGTCCTGGAATATCAGCAGCTCAGTTTGTTCATCTTTGGCTGAAAGCTATAATAATAATAATAATAATTCCTGACAGACGGGGAGAAAAGCAGGTGACAGGTTTTATATATATATATATATATATATATATATATATATATATATATATATATATATATATATATATATATATATATATATATATATATATATATATATGTCATATTTTGAGTACAAAAATGCTTTAATCCTTCAAACAAAATGAAGCCTCAATTTGAGGCTGAAAATGACAAAATAATTTGGTCTTTATAAGTGGGTTTCAGTTTGGTTCAGAGTCCTGGTTCAGGTGAGCCATGTGTTTTGGATGGTTAGGTGTAGGGGGAGAGGCTGGGGAAAGGGTTATGGCATTGAGAGGTCCCCACAAGGAGAGTGATACAAAGGTGTGCGTGTGGGTCTGAAGTCTTTTCTTGAATATCTCAAACTGAGAGCAAGTGCTCCATAACTTTCCAGATACATTTATGTGTTCATGTTCACGGCGAGAGGTGGGTGACACGCTGTACGGGTCACATGGTGCATCTAGACAAATAAACACAACTCTTTTTGCACTGTGGGAGGAAACATATGGAGCACATACTGCATGAACTGACGGCAGAAAGGTTGGAACCCACAGCTCCCTCCAGCTGTACTCGAACCCGCGACCTTCTTGCTGCGAGGCTCCACTAAATTCTTTGTGTCTTAATTCTCTAAAAGCGTCCGCACAAACCCAGACAGTCTACAGCCTCATTAAAGAGTCTAGTCATCATGTTGTTTTACTGTGTCTGCGAGCCCTTGGAGGGGCAGTTAGAAGCAGTGATCACCCTGCTGCAGCTCAGCGCTTCCTGCCTCTCCTCCTCCTCCTCCTCCTCCTCGGCTGACCGTTGACTTCATCATCCTCCCGTCCCTCTCTCCGACTGCTCCACCCATCCCCCGTCTTTTAAAGACCGCGGCGTACGTTTGAAACACATAAGAGCCTCACACACACACACACTGCACACACTCACGCCCACGCGCACAAACACAAAATAGCCTGAGGTTAACCCCCACCCACAAGAGAAGCCTTAAAGGTCAAAGGACAAAGCACAGCCTACAACTGGAATTCTCTGTTGCTCCTGTGCAGCCACAGTCCTGCTCACGCCGCTAACAATACCCAGCCAACATGAGGCTGCGGCGGGTGTGACACTGCAGAGCCATCATTACTGATATCGACACATTACTTGTGATGTCAAAAATTGCTTTTCTAGACAATAATCATAGTTTTTTTAATGAAAAAATTGCCACCTTTTAGATTAGGGAACATTTTATACCCTCAAAAAACGACTTTTTAATGTGTATTTGCAACATATTAGCCAGTTATTAACCAGTAATAAATATGGATTAGTGTCTTGTTAAGACCGACCAGATTTGACAATGAAAATTCACTGTAAACAACACCATAATTACCGAGTAATAGCTGTAAATAAACAAGTAATTACTTGGTACCTAGCTAAATGGTGCTCCCCAGTCTAAAGTGAGGATAGGGGACTTGGGAACAGTAGGAAGCACATGACTAGGGGACTTGGGAACAGTAGGAAGCACATGACTAGGGCACATGCACTGGATATAAGGCGCGATGTGTCGGGTGGCGGTGGGATTTGTAGGGTGCTGGACAGAGGATGTGGTGGAATCACCAGCTCTCACTGGTCTGCACGGACAGCTGCCGATAGATGTGGAGGAATACGAATCATTCATTCTCTTTGATGGATGTGTGATGGCGTATTGGGGTTATGCCCCATTAAATAATGATGCTGGTCACTAATGGGGACCAATGTGAACCATTACATCACACGTCAATACGGAGGGCTTTTCTTGGTACAGCCGGACTGTAGTTATTCATTGACAAACCAGAGGGATGAAGTGTAGCTGCTGCTTCAGAATAGCACGCAACGCTAATGGGTTTGGTTCTGCAGAATGTGCCGCATCGATCAGTGAGTTTTGGTTTAAAGCCACCAAATCTGGAGTCTGGTTTGCTGGTATTTGTGTTGCTAGTGTCGGAGTTGTGTGACTCCTGGTGTAGCAGGTGGTGTCACCGAAGGTAGCTTCACCAGCCGCTGTGGCGTCAGCGACATGGTGTTGTGTATATTTCATGTGTGTTTCTCCGTGGATTCAGCCAATCTGATCACCTTTCAAAGGTGGTGACTTCCTGCCACGTGTGTTGTGTCGCCCAATCTCAGACTCCGGAACACAGCTCAGGTTGAGGATGGTCCTTTTCATCGATTACATCGGTAGTAGCTAGTAGTTAGTTGGTTCGGTAGTTAGTGGTAGTGTGCATAAACTAAAAAGGCTCCAAAGAAACGTGGAATTCTGACCCAATGAATTGCACAGTTCTATAACCCTGTGAGGACCTTTTTGTATCCATGAAGTCACAATGAATGAATGGACTCTCGCACCACGTCATGTAAGTTCATCATATTCCAACCACACAACGCAACTCACCATAAATTGCAAATGACTCACACACGTCTGTTCTAAATGTCACTAAAGGAACACGAGAGTCAGGTCCTTGTGGCTTTTTTTCCACTAGTTTTTAAATAAACCTCTTGTATTTGTCAGATGTGCTGAAGTAATGAAGTGCGTCTTCTAAAGAATAAAACCTGAACCTCAAACGTGGCTTTCCTTCATGATACGTGTGACCATTAGGGCTGGATGAGTTTAAGGATTTCCCGATATAAACCGATGTTTTTTCTTCTCCGAAAGTGTCGTTATTTGAGGTGAGGGAAGACTGTTGTTAAACTGCCGAAGCGGAGGGATACAACACCATGGCGGCGAATATGACAGCACAAAAAAGCAGCATACCGAACCTCTGAACATGTCTCAAACCTCACCACTCCTTTGACTCAGGGAGTCAAGAAGTTACGACACGACTCGGAGCAAAGCGTGGTGGACAGCACTGGGACTTGTTGACACAAGTTCCCTACACATCAGCGTCTCCCTAGAATCCTTCAGAATATTATGCAGGTGTGTCACATTGCATCAAACCACGTTGATGGCTGAATATCGTGATGTGTATTGTATCGCGAGCAGAAGTGTGTGGCTTTTACTCACCTCACAGTCATTCTGTCGCTTCTTCAGCGCCTCACATTTCCGCAGCTTGCAGATCTGTTTCCCGGTCTTCCGATTCAGGCAGTTTGCACAGGTACCGCAGTTCTCCCTGCGCAAGCACGGGGTGCAAACCCCGCATTTCTTCCTCCTTTTCTTCTGGAAGTCTGCGGCGGTGTCCAGCGACACGGCAGCTAGAGAAAAGAGTCCTCCTTGCTGGTGCTCAGTCTCGATATACTTGCTGAGAGGGGAGGTCTTCTCCAGAGGTAATCTGGGCTTGGTGGGCACCTGAGACATGACTACGTCTTCAGGAAAGTCATACACGTCCGGGGAGGGTGGCCCCGGACCAGCCCTGGGCCTCAGCATCCCGAGTCAGAGGTAGATCAAAGGCAGTGGCGCTGAAGGGTCAGAGCTCGCGCTGGCTGAGTCATCAACTATTCACCAGAACCCGACGGCAAGTGAGTTGACAGTCCATCGTCTAGTCAGAGTCCTCGGTGAAGATAAGGTTTGGGGAGATAATGGATGACTTTGGAGGGCATGTCAGACCACCTGCGGAGCCACGGGCCACTGAAGATTTGGGGTGGACAGCAGCACCTGCACGCTCATGATGTGTTTCCGGTCCACGTGGATCTGCAGAGGGACGGAAAAGGTCAGCCGCTGAAAAACTCTCTTTTTCACTTCGGACACATTTCAACATCTCAACTAGCTTCTTTTAATGAGAGCCGTGGCGAGAGGAGAATCTGGTACTTGTTCTCCTCCAGTGCCTTCCACAAGACATCCTGCTCCTGCTCATGGAGACCCTTATGACATCACTGCCTCAGGTAGAGGTGAGCTGGAAGGATCGGAGCGGCTTCTGCGGTTCAGGCGATGACCACAAGAGATGGGATTTCAAGGATCAACAATGAGAGGATGAAGAAGCCTCGATAATAACAGTGTTATAAGGCATGTCTTCAGTTCATTCTTCTCAACGTTTTCATCGTTTCATAGTGTCGGTTTCACAACTTTCCCACCAACAAATAAATGATCGCGGATCTTTATAACGTTACTCTGGCTCCAGTAAATCCAAGAAGGAGCCTTCAGCCTCCCGTGGTCTGCATGACCCGGAAAGAAACTGTTAATGGCCGACCCCGCGTGGGCAGAGCTTCTGTCCGACTGGGTGAAAGGAGGGGGTTGAAAAGCTGATGCCAGGGACCGTCCTCTTTGTCTGGTGCTCACACACTCCAGTCAACCGTCAATAAAAGTGGATTGTTCTGAGGAAAGTCAGTTCTTTTCAGCTTCTGTCTGCGCTCACTGTAGCCAAACCCTCTTTGACAGAAGTAGATTTAAAATCAATGTGGTGAAATACTTTCACGAAACACCTGTTAAATACATGGCGTGTTTTTCCCCCTCTATATTTAAATTTGCCGAGTGACGAAAGAGACATATGAATTCCATGTGACCTGTCCAATTGTTACTCAAATAACTTTTAATTTAACATCTGTGTATATAAATATGTGGACGCACCTGTCACTCTTAACTTTGTTTAGATATTTAGTCAGTTATCTACGTTTCATGAAGCCTTATCATAAAGTATATGACAGATGAGACACAGTCTCTTGAATTATTCAGCTTGTAGACTGTTTTAAAGTAAAATAATGTGAGTTAAAACTTTCAGTTGGAAACTACTTAGCATGTAGCCACACACATTAAGTTCCATTCTGTTTCCACCGCTGGAACCAAGGGACTAGTTGCACTATAACTACATTGTCATTATCAAAAACAGACTATATAAAACAAGTACAACATGCTTTCCTTCGGAAATAGTTTACTACATTTGTGTTTGCTTTATAAAATAAATCTTTGACAGCTGAAGTTTCTTGCAAGGAGTGTTTTGGTTTCCTCTTGATATTTCTTCCCCTCAATATTGACAATAACAACTACAACAAGGTGTGTAGTTATATTTATATTTCACAGTAATAGCAAAAGTAAGGATGATAAAACGTTGTTTCATTTTCTGCCGCCACCATCGCGTGCACGCGATCATGATTGGGACCCACGTGGTGCACCAGCAACCGCGAACCCCTGAATCAGTTGGAAACCCACGATTTGACGCGAAGACGCAGCCGCTGTTATCTTCACAGTCCACGTCCATTAAGGAGGACACGGGGCGAATTGCTGCGGGTGACAAAACCCGCACTTTCCCTGGTGCGAACACACGCGGACGATCCACCACTTCAGTCCGCGCGTGTTCACCTGAAGCCAGTGACTTGGGACGCACTTGTGCTCAGAGAAGCACAGGCAGGAACTTTGTCTTTGACGCGGAATAACGCATGGCATCTATGAAGCGTGACGACGCACGAGTGCATGGCCAAGAAAAGTGATGGAAACTTACCTCTAAGTGAGCACGCCACTGTCCTCAAGCGCCATCAATATTGCGGGTTTAAAACGGTGGAAATTCTTGCAAATGAGCCACTGCTTTGCCAAAGTTGAGGCGCAATCAGGCACCCAGATGTGGTGGAGGAAAAGTGTGCTGGTGTCATGACTGAGTGGTGGAGAGAGAGAGAGAGAGGGAGGAGGGGTGTGGACAGACAGAGAGAGAGAGAGAGAGAGGAGAGGGTCTTTTCAAGGGTTAAAGCCATCAGTAAATTATGGAGTGGAGTCTGCTTTTAGAGCAGAGGCCCCTGGGCACTGGCTCCTTCAGGGATGCCGGGGACACACAGGTGTTTAGAAGCCTGGGGCCCCCAACTCTGGCAGTATTCAGCAATATGAATACTTTATAAAACTTCTATAAAACATATTCCGATAAAGTCCTCTGTCGTCTGGCTCCTTCTCCGTCCAAAGTTTGGTTGTTAGTTTGAATGTTGGAGAAGAAACACAACTGGAAACACATTCATGGATCACTTCTTGGTCCTGCTGAAACTCTGTGAGCTCAACTCCAGTCAAGTTATCACATACATGCATGAGCCACGGCGGCATCTGGACAAATAAAACCCAGATTAACTTGATCAAACAACGTGGCAAATGATGTAAGGAACTTTTGCATATGTTGCTCCTTGGTTTGAGGAAAACATGGCGCTGTAAGTAGCAGTGAAAAATATATGTACATTGTTGTAAACACTTGTGAGGAGTTAAACTTAAATTTGACCCAAACTTTGGACCTGTTGGGTCACGATGGTCTCACAGCCTCAGCTGGTTATAGTCTGACTACAGGTTGAGCTAAGAGAGCCACGGCGTCACAACAAATCCACTCATGAACCAGTCGGCAACTGACTTAGATAAAGTAAAATAAAATAAAACAAAGCCTATTTTTGGCAACCCCGATCAAGTCCATCATTTCACTGAGGTCAGTGAAGAAGAGGCTCAAGAACTCCACTCCTACTGTTAAATCTCTACTTCCTTCTAGACCCCACCAGTCTCAGTAGCTCTGCCATTGAAGGTGATAGGTGGCGCTCTAGGCTTTGAGCGTCTTCCAAAGTCAGCAGTCAGAAGGCAGGTGGGCGTGTCTCCAGATAAGCGCCATTTTCAAAGCTCAAATCCAGACCTCCAGCATCTCACACTTGTCAACTTCTCTCTCCTGCCCGCTGTTGTCTTTTCCCACTCACACCATTCTGCTACAGTGATGACTAGAGCGACCCAGTTTTGAACACGTCACATCTTTATTTATACATCAACGCTCCATTGGAGGCTGTTTAATAAGGAACAACAGCAAAAGTACAGCACTTTTCCACATTCAACCCACCCGCTGCTGTGGCCACCGCGGGAGTTCGGAATATGACGGTGGGAAGGTTCCAGCACGCGACAACCGACGTGTATGTATCAGAATCCACTCAGTGTTTCCGTTGCCATGGCGACGTTTGCACGGAAGGCGCTTTCTTAATGACAGTCTTTCAACATGGATGCTGAGGAAAACTAAAAGAACCAGGTGCCACTGTCTTACACACACAGACAACTTGAAAATAATTTATCAAAAACAAAAAAAATGGACAGACATTTTGATTCATTGAAATTTGGGGGACCAGCACAGGTGTAAGAAACTCGGACGGCTTCAGTGCTAAAATTCCTCGCCGCAGACGGAATCTGACGCAAAGTTGAAAATAATCCTAAAATAGAGGGGGGTTAAAAATAGCACTTGAAATGATACCGACGAACCAGGACCACAATAAAAGGGACTTTCACACCATGATAATAAAATCTGCCGGATGTGTCCTGGACTGACTTTGGTCACGTAGATTTACTAACACTTGAGTGGGAGTGGCTTCAGAGGGGCCCGAACATCACTGTCCTCGGGCAGTTGAGGGATGGATTTGACAGCTCTGCCTATTTCTCTGCAGAGGACGACGAGTGTTTGGGCCTGTTAGCTCTGCCCTCGATGTCCAGATTTTATAAATAAGGAATGCTCCAAGATCCAGTCACACCAACACAACACGCCAGGGGTCGTCCCACGCAGGCTCCTCATGTCCGCACCTGGAACTTGCCAGCTTTGGTCATGTACTTGATGCCTTTGAAAGGCTTGTACTTCTCGCCGTACATGTCCAGCCGATTGACCTTCAGTCCTGTGGGCGGAGACAGACGCGCAACAGTTGGTACTGCATTTGGACTCATTCTCCACACGGGTGACACCCAGTACATGTGACACTACTTTACAACACCATCACTGGTTTACACCTTTCAAGCATTGTTATTATTATTATTTACTGAACTGATTGGGTCACTTCAATAATCTATATGTTTTCACCGTTAACTAAAATCGCAAGTGTTCGGTAATTTAATAACAAAATTCAGGTCGTAGACAATGGTTGACCTTTGTCGACATCTAGTGGTGACTCACGGTCCTGCTCACAGACTGGCGATAGCGCTCGATCATCTCATACTTACACATGATATGATACGCTATTTGATATATATATATATATATATATATATATATACATATATATACAGAGAGAGAGAGAGAGAGATATTATTTATATTTTTATATATTTATATTTTCATTTATTTATGAGATATTTAATTTATATAAAATTCTTGCTGATATAAATCAGTAAAAAATATTCCATAGTATTTTTTTTTAAGAAGACAATTATTAATGCAAGAACACAGCAAATAAGTCTACGTGATATGAGAACACTTGACCCACACACAAGGGGGTGGACAAACACAAAATATTACCCAGAATGTATTGGAAAAACACGAGTTCTAAATGAATATGTTTGAGTGAACATAGTTCACGCAGTTGCGACGCCCAGATCCAACGCTCCCTTGGCTACAAGCTCACAGACTCACATCAAACAGTCCAACGTTCTCCTTCGAGTGTTTCTGACCTTCCAACAAGTCATGACTGCCCGAGACTGGAGCTCAGCATTGACAACAGTGAGTTTCACCCAGCTATTTACATTCAAAGCAAGAGAGTCAAATCCCAAAGCACGCACCTGAAATGGCCATCTGCTGAATCTTGAACTGGATGTTGATGGTGGGATTCTCGTCAGGCTTGGACGCTCCAGCCTGGAGACTCATGGTGCCCTTTAAGCTTGGAAGCTTCTGAGGGTTGATCTTTCCGACATCCCACGACAACAACTGAAAATTGGGACGGCAGTGTTAGATCAAAGGGAAGCCGGCGGGGCATTTGTCTGCGGCTACCTTAGTGACGGGGTCAAAGGTGTAGGTTCCCTGGGAGGGGTTGAGGTTCGCGTTGAGCACTCCTCTGGGCAGCTGGCTGCTGACTAGCACGGACTCCACTGCCTTGCCCATGGTCTGTTTGGGGCCCAGGGTCAAGTCAAAGCGGCCCTGGGAACTCCCCTCACGGAAGGTGATGTTGTGTTTCACGTACACAGGGATGGCAACCAGGCTGGAGAAGAGACGAACACACAAGCACATGACAGTCTGCTCATGCACTGCATCAGTCGTCACTATGGGCACTTTCACACTACCAGTTCTGTCTCGAGACGCTCAGTGGGTGGTTAGCTTCTCGACCCTAGATGCCGGAAACTACGTGTACAGCGCGACTCCACACAAACATGATAGATGCCGGGCAGTAAAGGGTCTGATCGCTGTCTGGGCGGACAACATCGTCCAAAAACAACTTCTCAAACTCCCTGAACACTGAGGAGCGCAACTTCCTTGAGACGTGCTTCATGGTGGGTCACAAACCAACTACTTTGCACACAGCACTGCCAGCTGAGCAGGAAAAAAGGGACATCGACTGAGGCGCAGAGGTGCGAGGCTGCACAGCAGGGCGGCGAATCGGACTCAAGCCACCCAAGACAGAACCTGCAGTGTGAAAAGCCCTTATGAGACACCGACTTCTGAGAGCTGACGTGGTAGGAGAGCAGACGGAAGTTTCCATCCGGGGGGATGAAGGACAGGATCCTCTCCGCTTCCCAGCGCTTGAACCGAACACACGGGTGGAAGCTGACATCGTCTAGTAATCTAGGATTCTGCAGGAAGCATTAAGATAAGACAAGATAAGATCGTCCGTCATATAAAAACGTGTGAAACAGCAGCACTGTACCATGAAGGACAGGGTGAGATCAGGCATGCCGGTCAGTTTCACACAGGCATCGATGACTCCCTGAATTTCTGCCGTGATGGTTGACCCTTGAGGAACAACACACGTTTTTGACTTGATCCATTTGTGACGTTATCAGAATAAGCAACGCACCAGACTTATCAATGATGGCGTCGATCTCCTCGACCACGTCAAAATACGCCTCGTTGTTGGTGTATTTGACCCCAGTCCGGCGCCACGGTACCACAGACAGCTGACCGGTCGGCAGCTGCTCGCCGACGTTGGTGCTTCCTGTGAAGGACAGTAACTTTGAAGTAGTAGGATAGTAGCAGTAGGAGCTTCTGAAAGCAGGTGATAAGGAGTTCGATGGAATATTTGGCAGCACGGTGGAGTGGTGGTCAGCACTGCGGCCTCTTCAGCTGGATTGTTCTCACTGGCCCCGGGCTTCTCCGCTCTTCTCCCAGCACAGAGGTTCAAATCTGCCGTGGCTCTCGTGTGTAGCACGGGACAGGCTTCACCACAAAAAGCCCTCTTGCACTCAGGACATCAGCTGACGACAAAGAACCAGTCAGGATTGCAACAAAATGTGCTGTTCATCCTCTCTGGAGCTACAGAGATCAACATCGTATTGAGTTGCGTCTCCGGTGACACCACCACGATCTGGTTTCAACATGGCTGCCGACACAACTAAGCCAGTCCGGCTCTCACAACAGAGCTCTGCCAGACACTGAGATCATCCAAGTTACAGGCCACTGGTGAAGAAGACGACAGATATGGCAGCTACAATCCACAGACAAAAGTCTTTAACTTAAAGAAGAGAAAGACACAAAGTTCTCGTTTGAAAAGAAGTGGAGGTACACACCAAACCAGTCTGGATAAAAAGAGACATGAATTAATAATTTATAAATAGAACATGAATGTGTTGCTGCTTCTACAACAGCACCATCCTCTCACTTAGTTGCTGCCATGATATGTGTTTCCTAACCAAACGTATTCCATCGAGCATATTGCAGATAAATGCAATGTCAGTGTTGCTACACTACACGCATGACTGAGGGGGAAATGGAATTTAGTCATTGTTGTTGTTTTCACTCATTGGTTCAGTTCATAGATCGGTGTTGACATGCAAGTAACACAAAACCTGAAATTAGGATTAAACCCAGCATGAAACTTATTTTTATTTCCTTGTCCAGTGTGGCTCAGGACACCCACAAGTCCTGGTGGTTTCGTGGTCTCAGTTTAGGTGATCTTGACTACCAAGTCTACTGCCATGAGGTCAAAAATGTAATTTCCTTTGGGCTACTCCCTAAATACAGCACCCACAGTGTCCTCTAAAACAGTGATTCTTAACCATGGGACCGCTAAAAGTTGTTTTGTATTACACCTCTGGGCCGTGAGACGCTCAGTTCTGATACATTCGCCACATATGGTGGCAGTAGTGAGTCACTGAATTGACTCGACAGCTGCAAATCTGTGATAGTTACCAACTATGGCGAAGTTCTTGAAAAGAAAAAAATGATAAAGAAAGTGATGTCGTTGTCCCCAACAGTAAAAACTGTTCACAAAAGCAACTTAAACCTGTTTTGAAAATTAATTAGAACATTTTATGGCATCACCCTCCACTTATATCTTCTATGGAGTTTAAACAAAATACATTATTTTTATGTTTTTCTAACAGTTTGCATCAAGTGTATTTTTTCTCTTTTTTTTCTTGACTAAACTTATGACTTGCACCCGCTTCTGCTGCTGGTTGGACTTTTCGATGACAAATATCTTTGCCAAGATCACATGGTTTCATCTCATTTCACAAGGTTTTGGTTTGTTTACGTCTAAGTAGATTAAATATGGTTGTGAGATCAAGAGTCATGAATCAGTTCTATTGCTTGAATGGGCCCCGGGTCCATTTGTTCTGGGAAAGATTGGCCCCCGAGATCAAAAAGGTGAGGAACCCCTGCTCTAAAACGTTACATTACTCCGTTTGTCTCACAGAACACACAAGAATCAGTGAATTTGCTGTTGCCTCCATCTGGCTCTGTGGAAATTCAAATGTGACTGAATATAACCAAGTCACATTGCTTAATATCATGAGAGAGTTTTTCTCCGGTAACTGGATCTGAATTGCTTTTAAAGCAACCCTCGCGACTGCAGAACTAAGAAGGGCTTCAGTGTTTGGATTTCTATTGTGGTTAGAGAAAGCTTTTTCACCTCAACGCCTCAGAAGCCGCTACTAAACCAATGGGATGGGAATTAACCACATAAAATTAGATTATGAATACAGGAGGAATTCCAGTATGTGGTGCTTGTAACATGCAGATGCAACACATTCCTGGTACAGTTGAATAAAATAAGTAATGAACACACAGACATGACAGTGCGAACCTGTGATGGTGTTGACCATTGTGCGGAGGATGGTGGGGGGCTTGATGAGCTCTTTGAGGATGTTGGACTCTGTCGCAAGAGGGAAGCCGTTGTCCAGCATCTCCTCCAGCAGTTCATAGACCACGACCACATTGTCCTTGATGGCGGCCTCAGTACACACACCAAAATAGTCCTGAAAACGGCAACACGGTGAGATGACAGAGCAAACCGCAGGGACAGAAAGGTAACGTTCATGACATACCTGGAAGGTGTCCACGACCCGATGCAGAAACTCGATGACAAACAGCGGAGGGACCTCACTCTGGATGACGGCCACGAAGAAGATGCGATGTCTGAGGACATTGATGAGGTAGTGGTGCGGCGTGGAGATGACAGGTGGCACGTTCTCTGGCTCGGTTGCTCGCTCCTGAGCCTCGAAGAAGTAGTCGCAGACTGAGCGACTCACCACGCTTTTCCAGTGCTTCTCCAGGAAGATGTCCCCGGACGCATTCACCAGGAAGAGGCTGTGGATCATTTTGGCTGGAGGCTAGAACAGAAGAGGAACTTACTTTATTTATCTGGGGGGAACTTGCTTATCCTTACAAAAACTCCCACTCAAGATAAAAAAAGGAATACAGCGTTACCTCGGTTTTCAAACTTCCCACAATTCGAACAAAAATTTTGAGATTTTTTTGCTTTGGATTTTGAACGAAAATCCAGAACTCGAACGGCCCCGAAAAAAGCTGGAAAAAACAATGTGCGCGGACCGATCAGCTGACCCACTACGCACTTTGTTATTGTGTATAACGCAGCCTCTGTATGCAGACGTGTCCCGTTAGCTCCATTTACTGGCTGTTTTTTCTTCATATTGAGGTGTAAAACCTTTCCTGTCTCCACACTGGACCGTGGTAGAGTGTCACAGGGGAGGTGCTGGAGCGCTCACTCCAGGGTTTGATGTCCTGTTGTGGGCTGGAGCTGGGACAGGGATGAGGCCAGTCTGGGACAGAGTGTGACTTGGTTTATGACTTTGTCACAGCCAAACTGCACAGAAGCGCACATTCAGAGCTGGACACGCACCGGGCACCTCTTCACTTCTGGAGAGACGTCACTCACTCGGCAACCTCTCCCACATGCAGCGGCCACACACATAGAGGAACAGCGCACCTGCAGCAGACGCTCTACATTCACTCCTACAAAAGCCTGTTTTAAGGCTTGGAACGCATTGTTTCAATTTCCATTCATTGTAATGGGAAAAAAACGATTCAGATTTTGACGTCTGGAACGGATTGTGGTCAAGATCCGAGGTTCCACTGTAAAGAAATAAAGACAATACTATATATATAACTAAAAACATACTAAATAAATTAAATAAAATGAAATCATGCTACTATACTGTTCACTAAGATCACTATAGAATAGAATGGAAGAAACATCTGAACATATTCACCGTGTATACACATTAAAAAGAAAGAAGGAAGGATTAGAATGAAACGATAAAGTGACCGGAAACAGTAGGTGGCTCCCGTGAGACGTCATTCCTGGGCACCTCTCACATGACCCTCTTTCACGGGATGTACTAAAATCATAGGCGAAAATGCACTCACCATTTCTGACATATATTATCCTAAATGTGATATCGGGAACCGTGTTGACTAAAACATCTGCCGGAGCATCAGCTCACGACGGGAGACGCTGACACACGACACCGCAGCTTTCATGAGATAGGTGGCACGGCTCCCCCTTTTGTACGGAAGGGTGACGGCGGTAAGACAACACCGCGGCACCAAACAAACCGGTATATTCCTGTTAACGTGAGAGACAACGACACAGAGGAGAGCAGCGAGCAGAGAGGCCTCAGCCTCCATCACTCCTTCCTGCTGTGGTCCCGTGACTGAGGCACGAGCCCCGGCACCACATTCACTAACTACTGTGCAACCCATGCACTTAAAGAGCCCCTTCACTTTCATCTTTCACGAGTACACTCGTAGCCATATATTTGCAACCCTTACCGAAGACAGTGACGCGTCGCAGTCTCGCCTTTCGCAGTACTTTTCAATGAAAGCTGCAGCAGCCGTCTCGACTTCCCGTTAGGCGGATCAGATGCGGGAGAGTCGCGCAGGAGCGTGAAGAACCAATCACAGGCGGGGAAACTCCTGCGGTCCTGCCTTCAATCCAAGACAATTGGCCAGCTCGCCGAGCTCGAGCACAAGACGCGCGGTTCCGATTGGATGAAGGGCGGAGAGCACTGCGGTAAACACAAGCAACAACGGCAGGTGATTGGTTAAAAGGGCAAGACGGGCTGACATTTTGTTTTCGGTGTCAGATTTCATCTTGTGAGTTTTTCATTCAGGTAGTGCATTAGATTAGATTATTTTTTTTACAACAATCAATGGAAGATTCGCAATGTAACCTGCCCGAGGTCATTTAGAAAGTGGTTGCAGCAGATATGTTTCCATACGCGTGATTGATTGACAGGTGGGTGAGAGTGTATCGATGAGCTCGAGGTCGCCTCTGTTTATAAGTGACAGCAGTGAATTGTGGAAGGACAACTGAAGATGTGTGGAAAAACTGACACGATTCTCAGTCTTAGACTGCCATGTTTATCTAAACCGAACGTCTGACACGCATTTTCATTCAAAACATCGGAATTGCATCTGAATGTTTGAGGGGAATTTGTGGCATCAGCTGGTGGAGCTTCATGCCTCTGAGTTCAGTTAGACATTATTGGAAATGCCATGCAAAACAGTTCATCAAAGAGACAAGAAGCTTCTGTTTGGACAAGTTTGCGTTTGTTTAAGTCAAACACACACCCATAAAGCAAATTTCACTGGACAATACAGCCAAATGAACAACAATAGGCAAGTGATATTGAACACGTTCTACTACAGGAGGTGTTTTTTCTGCTTTTCCTTCCCTGTACCACCAATGCTTTTATCATGTGGGACCAGGTTAACTTATTAAAATGTCAAATTTGAAGTCCAGCAAGTGGCCAAATGTTCTATATATGAGGCTTGTCCAAGTTGACTTCGAGGTGGCAAGTGTCATAGGCTCAGCTTAATTCATTTAAAGGCGCGTACCGTTGACAGGATGGGATCTACTTTAAAGAGCTCAAGAGAAACAAGAATGGCTCAACATAATTTATTTTCATTTTATGTTAAAATGTACAGAGTTCTTTGAAAGTACTTGCTAAGAAAGGAAGGGAGGAAAAAAAACAGAAATAAAAAAAGGAAATACATACATGGACAGAAGAGCATTGAGGCTGCCGAGCGCAAATCTGCCGCCCATCGTGTGCTCGGCCGTCACTCTTTGTATTTTGCGCTCTCTTAGCATACAACGCAACATGTACATTACAAAGGATACAAAAAGGAAGCGATATAAACAGACAAATATACTGAGCTCATTTGTACATGCCTCTTAAATGTAAGGAAGTATTCCTATACACACACAAGTTAAAAAAAAAAAAAAGAATGCCAAGTGACCTTTAGATATCTGTTGTCTTTTTGTTTAAAATAGCATTATATACTACACAAAGATAGAAAACTCTAGCGATGAGATGGAATGAAGAGGTTAAAGGCATCTTAAAGTCACAAAAAGTGAGTTTTTGTAAATTTTGAATTTCATAGTAACCGTTACCCAAGAGGCGAGCTAAAAAATATGAATTGTTCCGTTTTTTTCTCCTGAAACAGAAGTGGGGAAAAAATGACAGTACCAATATCAATGTCAGAATTTCCTTTTTATATTATAGAAAAAACATTTTTTTTCTCTACAATAGCTTTTCTAAAGTCAAAAAAGAGTCAGCTTAAGTCAGAAAAGAAAGCTGCCCGGTCTGATAAAATTCAGAAAGAAAACAAAACAAAAGTAACTTGAAAACAAAACAGTACACACAAATTAAGTATGCAATGTCAGGTCAGTAAAAAAAAAAAAGAAAAAGGAACTCCTCTCTGTTGAACACTTGTTAAGGGGCCAACCGCCTGAACAGCCCCACCTGTTGTTTGAACGCCATAACTACACCTAACCCTGTTCTCCTGCGCCTCCGAGCGAGGGGCCGGACCATGCACTAGATCAGACATTCAGGTACAACTTTTGCGAAGACCGTCTATTGCCCTCCATCTAGTCGAGTTTGCTGGAGAGAAACTTACAGTTTCAACAGAATACAACATTAAAAATGCAGACTCCTCAACCTGGTGTGGGTCATGAACACTTCTGAGGTTTGAACAAGAATTCACCGACTTTTATTTTACGCAGCGAGTAGAAACATCTTCCTTTGATTTGCTCTGTGTAAACCGTTATTAAAAAGGAGACAGTTGGAATCTGTGCCAGTGGAGTGTGGACAAGAACTGCTCAAGGTTCTCTCCTGAACTGGCTGGTAAAGTAGCCGTGTGTGTGTGTGTGTGTTTGTGTGCTGTTTAATATTCGAGAGTACCAGAATATTTACATCTTCAGTGAGGTGGAAAACGGGAATAGAACACTACTCGTTTTTAGCTGTAGACATGAAGTAAGACAGTAACACGCTCGTCTCCTCTTGTGTGTTTTTGGTATGACATCGTCCATCTGGGAAGACAGAGACTCTGGAAACACCGCCAGTGAGACCGGATGTTGTGTCCCAACCTCAGGGACTCGAGAGTGTGCCACCTTTTCAGAATGCCACATATAAAGACCAAAGCATCTAAGAGGTCAGACTGCACACAAATATCTCATAACCATAAAAAGAAATGACAACAAAAATAAGTTTTAACATGTTTTACAAAACAAAATAATCCACCTACAATTCTTCAGTCTTTTTTTTTTTCTTTTTACGGTAAGGCTTCCTATATCAGTTTAAAGATTGTGTGCATGGTTGGGTATTTTTTCACCAGTCCTTTATTTGCAGTCTCAAAATTCAGGGAACTCCTGTCTTGTCCTTTTCTGTTCACCTCCGCCCTCCTCCATCGTCCTCGCGCACGTCAGGAGGACGACCATTGGGCCCGTGCTCGCGGAGCATGTTAGCTCATCCTGAATTTGTGAAGCATGGCCGGAGTCCATGTGCACAACCTTGTCCCAAATCCTTTCGACTCACTCTCATTCAAGAGGGGACACGAGCCCAAGTATTAAAACAAGGACAGAAGAACACAGAAAACGGGAAACCAAAAAGGCCCTCTCTGATTGTTACATCTACAACAGCGTAGTGTTAACAGCAAGAGTGCAGCAAGTATCAACTTTGGCCCAATTCTCATCAGTCCGCAGCTGCTCATCTGCTCATGTACGGTGGCTGTTTAGGAACACCAGCATAGCCGTGATGGGATGGGCCTGTATACATCATGTTGCCATGGTGATTTGGCTGCATAGGCTGCTGTGGGTAACCTTGTCCTCCCATCATGCCCATCTGCATTTGCATGGGGTACTGAGCTGGCTGATTCATATAAGGGGGGTTGCCATGGTAACCACTGTTCATCATCGGTTGCGGCATTCTGTAGCCGGCTGACATGGCGTTGAGCGGCGTCATGTTCATGGAGTTGTACGCCGCTGGCGTCGGCATCAGGTTTGGCATCATGCCGCGCTGAACAGCCAAGGTGCGTGGAGTGCCCTGCATGGCAACAGCCCCTGAGCTGCGTCCATAAAGCTGCTGCTGGTGGGGCGCCGGGGCCAACTGTTGAGTGGCTTTCGAGCGAATAGAAATATGTCCTTTGACTGTGGGCATTTGGCCTTGCAGTCGCTGTGTGTGGGGCGGGGGACCCAAGCCAATGTTTGGCGTGGGCATGTTGCACTGAAGCTGCAAGGAGCCGAGGTTCATGGAGCCAGAGCTAAGGTTTGGAGGCGGAGTCATAGTGGGCTGGCCTTGTGGAAGAGGAGTGTGGGGCGAAGGTGCCAGGCCAGGGTTGGAAAGAGACACACTTGTGGCATAGGACGTGACGGAGGCAGAGTGGGAGTAGGACATTGCATGTGGGTCCATGATTGTGTTGGTCAGTTGCTGGAGTTTAGCAAGGCTGAAGGTTGCAGAGGGCTGGGGGTAGCCCCCAGTGCCAAAGTCCTGACCCATGCGTTCATACAGGGTACGCCCACCTCCACCACTCCCACTTTCTGGAATCTCCATGATCATGGGTGTCGAAGAAAAGCCGTTGCCCATGCTGCACTGCGACAGGGACTGTTGCTGTTGTGAAGGCGGCGGGGCAGCAGAGTGCGAAGGCTGGGAGTTTGGGGCCTGTTGCTGTTGTGCAGCCTGTTGCGCGACTTTCTTTGAGGCCTGCTGTTGCTGCTGATTGGTGCTGGGTGGCCTTTCGATCACACCACAGCTCTGAGGTGACTTGATGCTACACCCAGGAGTGTTGGATGGTGGAGGAGGCGGCGGAGGCTGAGGGACAGAACTGCCAACATTACTGGAAACAGGGCCACCGCTGGGACCACTGCCGGTTTGCTGGATGAGACTACAGCTGCCCATACTTAACTGCGACCCTCCTGTCCCAGTGGAAGACGTGTGGCTGGGCGCTGGCGCATAAGAGCAACTGTTGGACTGGGAAGAGGAAGAAGATGGAGTTGCAGAACTTGAGGAGGAGGCAGACGAGGATGCTGCAGAAGCTCCAGTCACCGTCGTTGTCGACATGCCCCCTCCATTTCCCCCGTTTCCTGCGCCGTTGCCTCCACCTCCCATGGTTGAGTCATAGCTGCTGGGGTTGTCATAGTTTTCCGTCGTGCTCTCAATGCTGCCCAGGTCACTGAAGCCGCTGTCCACCACCTGCTGCGAGTGGTCCGACACGGACGGGACATCCATCATGGGTGACGTCTCCATGTTCTGCTGCGAGGGCGCAGACAGAGAACTCGGGTGTTCTGGGGTGATCTGCGTGTAACCGCCACCAGTAGGTCCATTATTTGCCCCAGCACCGTTCGGGCCAGGCGTACCAACCCTCTGCCCGGATGGCGTGGTGTCAATCATTGCTGTGGGCAAACCTGGGCTGTTCACGGATCTAATAGATTGATTTGGAAGAGGCGGCATTGGGGGATTGGGAAGAGGGCTACTGTTTTGAGAGGTCCCACATTCCTCAACCAAGGCCAGTGCCTCCTCCTCTGCCTCCCCGGTATTACTGTAACTCTGCAGAGTGCGACAGGCAGCTAGGGTCTCCTCACAGTCCTGGTAAGCCCCATGATGAGGATGTGTTTCTGCCTCTTCTTCTTGGGCTTCCCCTTGCGTCAGGGACTGAACAGCCTGCACTGTCTCCAGGTCCAGTTCATTGGAATGGTGATGCGGGTGGTGGTTGTGATTGTGGCCCATTTCCTCTTTAAAGTCAGAGTGCTGGTGGGAATGTGAGTGTGTATGTGGTGGTTCCATCAGTATTGTGACATCCTTATCCTCAGTGTGTAGAGGCTGGAGCTCTATTGGATCAGAGGGAACAGACATGGCCGTGACAGTCTCCACTGCGGCAGCAGCGGCAGCAGCCTCCTCCTGTTCCCTGCGCCGCCTCTCTTCCTGCTGCGGATCAGCTGAGGGAGGCTGACACTTTGCCTCCTGCACTTCGTCCTCCGCAGCCTCCTCCTCTTCTTCCTCTTCATCGTCGTCCTCTTGCTTACTGACAAAGTCCCGGGCCACGCTGTTCTCCATGTCTAAAAAAGCCTCACTACTTTGAGGTTCTTCTTTTACCGGTGGAGAGTTTGCACGAGAGGCAGAATCTTCTTCTTCATCTTCATCATCGTCATCTTCAGATTCCCGACTCTTCCTTTTCTTACAGCTGCTTTTTTCCTCTAAATGGCCATCACCTTCATCATCTGCGTCGTGGTCTTCGCTGCGTCTGCTTCCAGAACTTGGAGTCACAGCAGTTCGGCGGCCGACTGATTCGATGTTGCCATCTGGGCTTGCCAAGTCTTCCTCATCCCTTTCGTCGTCATCCTCATCCTCCCTGTCAACCATTTCAGTGTCCTGAGGTCGGAATTGTGGGGCTCTGGAGCCTGAGTTGGACGAAGAGGAGGGTGACAGCAACGGACGGGATGGAGGACGACTTGATTTGTCTTCCTCCCAAGGTCTTTCTGTCTCATCTTCATCTTCCTCCTCTTCATCTGGTTCTGAGTCGGGAGACTGTTTACGAACAGGCTGTGGTTGTTGGCTAAGTGTGGGTTTCTTCGGTGGTCTTCCCCGTCTTCTTGGGATCTTCTGCTCTATAGGTTTTGGCAGAAAATCATCGTCGTCCTCAGAGTCTCTCGGTTTTGTTTCTGGATTGGTTCGGCTAAGTCGCTTGCTGTTGCGCTCATCCATGGAAACCAGCTGAGCATCGATACCATGGTTCTGTCTTTGCCTTTGCTCTTCCAGACCCTGCCTTTTAGCCTCCTCCTGGGCCCGCTGAAGGTACCAGCTCCGTGGTTTGCGACCTGGTTTCATCTTTATTTTTGCTGGCTGAGCACCTTCGCTCTGGGGCTGACTGTCAGCAGATGCACGCTGATTTGCTCCACTTCCAGGGGGTCTTCCAGGTCCCCTCTTTTTCCAGTGCAGTGGTTTTCGGCTCTTTCCTTTGGGCCAGCCTTTCTTCCTCTTGACTGGGACTTCAGGTTTTTCAGCTGCAGTTTCAGAAGGACATGTTGAAGATGCTCCCAACGGCTTCAGGACAGGGGTGGGCTCTGAGAAATGAAAACAAAAATGATATAGAGACCTGCATACTATATAACAATTTATGACTTTATAATTCAGTATACCATCTTCCTCTGAGTCGGTCAGGTTGGATGGCCGGCCTCTTTTTGGTGACGGGTCTGATAGCCGTAACGCAGAGCGTGCAGGTGGATAGCGGCGCAACGGTGGCCGAGGAGTTATCTCCTCCTCTAGCAGGGGCATTGTTCTTTCTGAATCAGAGTCCACAAAGGGCTCATCCAAAACTTCAGTTGTCTCAGAAATGGTCTCCGTCACCACACTGCTGTGGGGGTGGCTGCGCTGACGAAAACGACGTTTCCTCAGGGGTTTCTATGGAAAATACAAGAGGAAGATGCTGTTAAGCCAAGACATTTGATGCCAATTCAAATTCTCTATTAATATATTTTGGTTTGGTGGGACACACTCAGATTCAGAGGAGTCAGCGATGAATGTGAATGCAGATGTGGTAGTCAAGTGTTTGCCACACTGTGCCAGTTACCTTGCATTTTAACCCCATAGCTGGCTTTGTGAGAATGGGAGGGGAACATGTCCCCTTATCCTCATCTTCTCCGTCCTCTTCTTCTTCATCTTCCTCGTCCTCACTGCTTTCACTAAAACAGCCCTTTCTTGCTGGAGGAGGATCATTCAGCCTGGAAATTAGAGGAAAGTCTTTGGGTTCCTCGCCAGGCTCATCTATTGGCCTTGGCCTGGGTCCTCTCTTTTTTCTAGGCGGTCGACCCCTCCGCGTAGGGGTTGTGGAGGGGTGTCTGGCAGTGTCCAATGAGGGGAAGATTGACGACTCTTCTTGTCTATCAAGGGAAAAAAGAGATGGGGGGCTACAGGACGTTGCCCGTTTTACCCTCTCTGGCCGTTCATCTTCTGCATCTTCGTCCTCATCCTCATCATCCATTGGACGAATCTTTGGCAGACGACTTGCTCTCTGGCTGTCCTTTACTTTACCCCATGGCCAGTTTTTTGGTGGTCGACCCCTTGGCCTCCGCTCTCCATTCGCTGGGGGAGGTGCTGGGGTAGATTCAGAAACAGGTTGGGCAGGTGAGCTTTGGTTCATTGAAAATCCCAGAAAGCCCTTCCTGTCTTCTTCGTCATCATCATCCTCATCATCCTCCTCGTCATCTTCTTCCTCCTCGCTTTTCTTTTGACGTAAGTGCCAGGACAATGGTGGAGCCTTCACACTGGGTTTGATCTAAATTTGAGGCAAAATGAATATGTTTTGACATTTTGTCAGTAGATCAAACACAAAGGGTCTTTTCTAATCTAGTTTACCTCATTGCGGGTGGGTTTTCTTGGTTTTTCAGCAATGTTTTCTTCATTGTCTTCATCGTCATCATCATCATCATCTCCGTCAGCGTCGGAGACAACAGTGTTGGTTACAATGACTGGGGTCCAGCGTAGACACTCGGGATCAACTTCCAGCAGCCGCGGTCGAGCTTTGAGCCTGGCCATGTGATTAGCCACAATCTTTTCTCGCCGAACAAGGACCGTTCTGACAACCGTGGAAACCAAAAGACAGGTGAGTGACTTTCAATAACTGCC
The DNA here is from genome assembly GCF_027744825.2 of Synchiropus splendidus. Taxonomy (NCBI): domain Eukaryota; kingdom Metazoa; phylum Chordata; class Actinopteri; order Syngnathiformes; family Callionymidae; genus Synchiropus; species Synchiropus splendidus. The sequence goes on along the minus strand of NC_071340.1, from coordinate 24,185,030 downwards.
GGTTGCAATTGAAAGCATGAGACACTTGACCACGCTAGCATAATGATAGAGACAATCATGCAAAATGCTGCAAATCCTAACCCCTCACCCAAACAAGCGAAAAAGGAGGGCAGGGAATTTTCATTTAACCTATGTGACAAACAAACTGCTTTGCGATCGCTCGTGTTGTGTGGCTTCCCCTCTGACCTGTCTCCTCGTTGCTCCAGCATGTTGAGGCTGTGTAGTGTGGTGGTGATGTCCTGAGGGCAGATTCCAGTGAGTTTGCTGAGCTGTCTGATGGTGATCTTCTTGTCCCGGACTTTATCGAGACATTCAAGAACCTCGCTCCGCCAGTAGGCCATGTAGGACAGTCGGCCAAGGTCTGAAAGGGGTTTCTCTGGTGACCCAGGCTGGCCTTCCTGCTTTGATAGCAGGTAACCTGCAGAGAAAGAATTGCATGATCAGCTGGATTTTTTTAAAAATCAATCAATATTTAAATAAATGCAATTAAGAAATGCTTTTTATAAAAGGTTGCCGTTAAAGCAACCATGATCAATCGTAGTCCTTACTGAAGTCGATGAGAAAGCGCCCATAGCCCTTGCGCTGGTACTGTGGTAATATCATGATGCATGATACATTGTATTTCTGTTGGCAGTGCTTTTCCTGAGAACATACGAGTGGAGAGTAAGAATTAGAGAATTACACCAACTCAGCACAAGTGTTACACCAGGCAGCACTTAGTATAGTGTACCTTTGAAAAGTAGCCGACAAGGTGGCAACCTTTGTTGTCATTCTGGGTGAGGACGTAAAAAAGAAAGGGCTCCACATCGTAGTAGAGGGTCTTGTGGTCCAGGAAGAGCTTCGCCAGCAAACACAGATTCTGACAATAGATTGTGCTCACGTTCCCGTCAACCTAATGAAATAAAAAGGACATGATTTGTCTCGAGCCATAACACCTCTAGGTGAGTCTCCAGGCACTGATCTCAGCAGAAAGAACGAGAGGGGAGAACAAGAGACAAAACTGTTACAGGAAAAAAAGGAGGGGGTTCATATTGTCAGCAAGCCATTTATCAGGGAATGGAGATGTACAGCAGAGCCCAGGAACCCAAACGCCAACTGCTTTTAAGTGTGCTCACCTCAAACACAGAGACATCATCCTTCCTATAGATCTCGTTGGCAGGAGGGTGAAACCAACTGCATTTCTTCATGTGCTGGTAGAGGATGCTTCGACTCTTCATGTAACGCAGACAGAACTCACACAAGTAGAGTTTGGGTAGTCTAAGAGGGAAGAAAAAACACATGGATATTTTTTAAGAAAGGTCAATAATATCAATAAAGATGAACGATGTCATTGACATGTGTAAAAGTCGATCTGCCACGAGTTCCAAAGGAGACAAAGATGCATTATGCAGAGAAGTCCGCCGCACAACAACATGAATCTCCTTGATGTAGATGATGAGAGTAAAAAGGCCAGAGGGATGAAAACTTTCTAGCAGATGCAGATTGCCGTGTTGGCACACAGATGAATAGTACACACACAGCACAACAACTTGACATCATGTTTACAGTTGAGGTCTCACGGCAAAGGAGTCAGAAAGCACTCCTTCCACACAAACAAACCATGTTTGGGTTCTGGGTCATCAGATAACTCATTGTAAAGTCAAATTGGGGTTGAACAAAGATCTGGCAGATTTATTCTTCTGTATAAAACATAAATATCGGAAAGAAAAGGCATCCAAGAAACAAAAGAACAAAAATGCTGGTCCCTGTAAAGAATTTATGACGATCAACTGGAAAAAACCCACACACATAACTAAACATGTGCTGAAGAAAACTTAAAGGCAGAACTAATGCACAAACTGTACAGTCCATAAAATGGAATTGTCCTAGTTTTGATCCAACTGAAATTTTATGGGAACAAAATACTGTTTAATTACAAATGTCTCCAGATTTGATAATTCTAATTCCAAATGCTGGGCAGTGATCCAAACAACTTCATTGTTGGAGGAAACGGCTGGCAGTACAGTGCTTTTGGAACACTACCTGAGGTGCTTAATAGTAACTCACCTGCTGTACTCCTGTGGATAGGGAGAGGAGTACCATGTCTGGATTTCAAATTTGCCAAATTCAATGACTGATGGACAGCGCATCTGAGGGTCCGGCGGTCCCGTCACTCCCACTTTCTATATTGGTAATGAACAAACAGGAACATGAGAAAAACAAGTCAACTGAGACTCATGAGTCAAAAGCATATAGCACAGACAAAAATATGTGCACAATATCTTTTTTTGAGTAGATTTAGGAAACTGGCCACTCATCATTACTGATTGGTCAAATAACTGAAGCATTAAGAAACACATGACGTGATGTGTCCTGTCGATGAATATCACTTGAGGAAAAAAACGTGACCAGTTCAGTTCCGGTCGTCAGAATGTGATGTGTTAAACTTTATTTCTTGTCACTTGTCTTCTTGTCACAGAGATAAAGTGAACATATGGAATTGTTTGGATTTTACTATATATATATAGTAAAGTATATATATATATATATATATATATATATATATATATATATATATATACACTACATAAATCTGATGTACAAAAAAGATCTACCATCATACCACAACAATGTCTACCTCAAATACTGCGAATTCAATTTAAATCCAATATAATTGGATTAGTTCCAGCAGATGGCGCCATAATCGAACACAGCATCAGCTGGGTCAGAACAGCCGCTGAGTGCGACACATCCCTCTGAAGCATCTTTTACCCGTAACTGCTCTCGTTAGTCTGGTGTATCGAGTGGATTTTCTTCATACCAGTGGCACTTTTTTGCACGACTATTTAATGAACAAAACGTATATGTGTGACCTTACAACTTAACTCTTCATGTAGTGTATTACAAGCCCACATTTCATAAAACCATAGAAAGGAAAATGCTTTGCTTCCATGTCTATTTATGAATGAATGAATGAGGCGTCGTCACCTGTAACGCGAGCTCCTGGATGTGTCTAAATAGTTCGATGTCTTTTTCTGTCAGGTTTTCATGGCCCGGCAGCCTGTCGTCCTCGTCACGCCAGTCACTCCCGTCCTGATTGTCTGCAGATTTAAAACAGCGAGATTATCCATGCAGACAGCCGCTAAACACATTCTGCATCAGGCATGGTCAAAATGAAGACTAATCAGCCCATACAACTGCCCAGCAGCTGGAAATGAGCAGAAGTGGGTCAAGAACTATGTTGTGCAAATATTTAAGGACAAACTGTGCCTCACACACGGCACGTGTTGAGAGAAAACGGCACCACTCCAATCTAATCACACACTTATTTTTAACAAAAGTCCCATGGTGAATTCACCCTGCAGTATATGTGAATTAGGTTTAATCAGAGCCGCAGAGAAATTAATTATAATAACCAAACACACATAATTAATATGAGAGAGCTGCATAAATAGAAACACAGCTTCATGTTATCAAATACTTCTCACTTAAGACAATCAATTGGCTTATTTTGGATGTCTCATCACTGTGAAGGAGAAACATAATGAAGCGTTGAACTATTTAAAGTTGCAATGACTGAGAATCCAAGTCACTAGTTTCAATTCAGCACCAGCCAGTGTGATCACCAAGTATCTCCCTGGCACAATGGTTGATCATCAAAATCAAGTTTGGGCGTTCATGACAACTGTTCGACTCACAGGTGAGAGGAATTAAATTATTACCTGTCCTGTCATCGCCCTCTCCTTTGCGTCCATTTTTCTTTCGGATTCGGCATTGCTGCGAGTAGTCCACCACTTCCTGGCGGGCTTTGCGTCCTTCCGGTGACGGTGTAAAGAACTTTGTGAGGGCATCGATCAAGCCCTTGGTCTTGTTGTTGAAGCGGAGACTGCTCTGCGACATGTCGCCGTCTTCGCGCATGGAGAAAAGAAGCCGGTCGTCACCCGGGTACCCTTCACAGGACGAGCTGGAAGAGGAGCTGACTGAAACAGAGCGCTTCCGTCGAGAACGCCCACCGAGTTTCTTGAAGGGTCGCCCTGGCCTGGAGAGAGAGCAAGTGGTCTCATTAAATATCTTAAAATGCCACTCAATAATCAAACATGTAACGCCGAGTTGACAGAATTCCAAGTTTAGTCAGTGGATGTGAAACAGGCAGAGTAGAACTTAGGCATGCAGTGGTTGATTAATTTCAAGAGTAAAGAGTGAGCCAATGTACTTCTCCCTTCTTTCTCGCTCCAATATACTTTGCGTACACACACTAATGAAGGCATCTCATGCGTTACCACAACAGATAATTGGTCAGTCAGTGCATGATGCGATGAAGGCAGTTAAATACAAAAATACAAGGATGCACCAAGTACATTTTCCTACCTATTCTTGGGCCTTCCCAGCGGTGTACTGTAGCGCCGTTTGATTTCTGCTGCCTTTTCGTGCAGAAGCTTCTTTCCCTTTTTCCTGGGTTGGCAGATTTGGCAAATCCACATTCCTGAGTGACAGCGGGACACATACACACATATTCATTTGAAGGGTCTACGGCTTCACACAGGCACCACAGGACTTGACCGAATCAGTTTATAATTGAGCCTTTAGAATAATGTTCATCAAAATCTTGCTGTGCCTTTTTACCTTTTGGCATCCGTGTGAGAGGAGGATCACAGCACTCCATGTGGAAGCCCCGGTCACAGGAGTCGCAGAACAACATGTTGTCCTGTGAATGCAAAGACAAACTAAACTTTTACAGCTGCTGCCAAAAAGTCTATATCTGAATTTAAAGCAAAAAAGAATAAATCCAAATTTTGGAGTCTCCTCTAATGCCATTGAACAACAAAAGACTGATTTTTAAGCATTTTGTCAAAAACTAAATGTCAATGTTGTTGAGCCTTGTTGTTTAGTTGCATACTTTAACAACATTAACAACAGGTGATGGACAACCAATCACCCAATAAACATCCTTAATAAATAATAAACACCTTTGGGTGGAGGGGATATGAATCCCAAATGTCTTTACCGAACCAAAAGGACATAGTTGCAACAAGATTAAAATAGCTTGAGCCCACAACCACAGAAAGGTCTGTCATGTCTCAGTTTGACATCTCTACAAAAGAAGAGAACATTCAAAGACTCTATCTCCAAATGTGTCACATTAGCTCATCCACTCACCGCATTTTTGCCTTGATCCTGACAGCTGCTGCAAGTCTTGCAGTCGATGCACTGCCACCACAGAGCTTTGACTCGCACTGTGAGCTCCGGGGAAAACTTGAGACAGGACGGGTGGCCTGCAGACAGGTAGAAAAACAAGCACATTGTTGTCACAATCACTGAGTGTGAGCATTGACCCACTTGCGTTCCTATCACAAAATAGGGGAGGGAAAAAAATGCCTCCTATTGGGATTGCAATCCCAAACCAAGCTAAAGAAAAACACAAGAACATAAATAAAAAATCTGTCTGAGAACTGGATTGGCTTTATTTAAAAAGACCTGCAGAGTAAAGAACAATTCACAGCGCCCAGTCTCAGCAGTAACCCCAACACATTTTGTTAAAGCTACCTTCATTAAATTCAATTTTAAACAATTAACAGATCACTGTTTATTAACAACAACCTAGTCTACATACCAATGTTTGGGTGGACAGGAATAGAATAGTGGTATTTGTGCAACATGAGGGACAACGGATGTGGAATTTCGTGGTTGTGTACACAACAATAGCACAGCTAAACCCTCAAGACTCACAAACACAAGCAACAACCAAGTTTAAATTGGCTCTAAATCTAAATAGTGTCACTGAGACCTACTCAGATCTTCTGAACGTCATTGCAACTGTATTTGATCCGCGCCATAAAGACCATATTTGGATGTAGAAATAAAGCAGTGCGCAAGGATGGGGAGAATTGCACATTGTCGAAATGTCAGCACTACATGAATATTTTCAAACTTTTATTGTCCATTTGTTGTTTGAAGCTTGAACAGAAGTGACTGATATGCAAGCATTTTTGTGAGTCAGATGCTACATTTGCTGGACATACTGGACCTTTTAAACCACATTATTTTAGTAATATAATCAATTCAACCAGAACCTGTCAAATGCCGACTAGTGAAGTAATGGTCAATTTTATCAAAATTTGCAGCCCTAATGACTAACACAATAGTGTTGCATTGTGTCATACAAATGGCCAGGTTTGCTAGGAAACGTTTTGTTTACGCATATGTACCTCGGTGATATTGCAACAGCACACATCCCTTTCTGTTTCAATCCAGCCCAGTCTTCGCCTCAACACAGCAATGCCCACATTTTGTTAGCAGGTCAGGTCCTCTTTAAATATAAACTCACCACTGTTGCCACAGTCGGCGCATGAGATGAGTTCCTCAGGCTTCTTATCGCGGTTCTGCTCCTTGGTCCCCAAACAGAAGCTGCAGATGGGGATGGGCTCTGCCACCGGCTGGAAGAGAGACAAAGCGGGAAAGAAAGAGAGTAAGCCATCAGTCATTGTAACAATTTCATTGTACAAATCAGAAAACCAAGGTGGCCTCGAGTATGAGTCCCATAGCACGAGCGTGTGCATCAGCGAATGGCGAGAACGACAAACGCGCCACAGTGCAAGTCGAAGTGAGCTTGGTTGAAGATAACCGAGGGCACAAAAGTATCTCTGATGAATGCATTTGTCCATTTTTATGTGGCTTGTCATGTGAGTGGCTGCCGTCAACGTCTGTCACCTCACAGGTGGTTTGATCAACTGCTTTAACTTATTTTCTTTCCTCCAGAGGACACATTACAATTCCACAGCGATATCTTTCAGTTTAAGAAATTTCTTTTGACATTCAGCTCTTTGACTTTGTCCTCAAACACTATTCTAGTTCCTTTCAAGAACACAAGCACGTAACACATCTGCAACAGAGAAAGCAACAGCATTTTTGTAAGATTTCAAACGTGATTTATCTCTTCCATTAAGGTGGTACAACACACTCGAGTCGACACTGTGACTTGCTCTGCATGCAGGTAACTCCCCACATGAGACAAATGTTTGTATCATAAATATAATATAGGTCACATCAGGAAGAGAAGATTGTTCAGTCTGTCAGACAGGCATACTGGAAAGAGAAAATAACCCCTCTGGTGTCCAATGGTTTTGATGTATAATGTACAGTGAAAGCACTGCATTATACGAAGAGGCACTCCACAACAGGGAATTACATTTGCTGACATCTGCCCACAGATGTGTAATGACTTGTGTTTTATGAGTATACTATACCATCACTATTTGTCGATAGTAAGTCAATATTTATTTTGCCAGCCAAGTGCAGACTCTTTGCAGTGACTCGCCCCGAACCGCCCCATAATAAAGAAACAACAATGTTGTGTTGTTAATGCCTAATTCAACGTTGCTAATCATTTAATGACGACTCAACAAGCACTTGCACCAGACACACATTACTCAAGACTTTGCTTAGAGGCAGCAAGCGTTCTTGTCCTTAAAAAGGAAATGTTGAGTTATTCATAAAAAAACCTTAATTGTTTGAGGAGCAGAGGACACCTCACTAGATTTCGCTCCGAGGGTTATTAGGGCTGCAGAGCGCTCAGTGATACCACCTGCAAATGTGCTGGAGTGAGAGTCAGTCACCGTTCCTAGTCAATAATTAAACGTTAAGATGCTGAGTGCAATTCTTAAAGAAGTGACTTGGTAAAAAAACAAAACTTTGTCCAACCTTTTTACAAGCCAATATCCTATACTAGTGGGTCAACATCGTAGCAGCACACCCGACTCATCTGAACGATGACGACGCCAAGCTGAAAACCGCTACTGAATCAGGTAACTCTTGGTGTCATTTCCCTGCTCAGCTGTTATAGGATTTTGTGAGCATTTAATTTGTGCCTGTTAAAAATGTGTTATTTCTTACCGTTAAACTTCACACATTTTCACCACATCAAATGATTCCCTTCTTTGATATAGAAATGGAACAGATGCAGGCATGAACAGGATAACTTTTCACTTGGCTGGGTCCATTTCAGGGGGGAAAGTACTTTAATGCGGAGGTGTACCAGACAAAACTGGATTCAGACAGATGAAGCTGGATATTGTGCCAAGTAGGGCTGGGCATCAAGAACTGATTACAAATTTACATTTCGATTCTGTATTTGAGTTCAAAGACAACAATCCTTTTGGAGACTTCATCTTGTTAAAAGCTGCTCCACTGACAACATGATGCAGAAACGGAAAAATCATGAGCTAAAAATTATAACATTAAGGAAGGTTACATAGAATTGCCAAGACTACTATGACTGTAGTGCAAATAGAAGTACTGTATGTCAAGGGCCAAATTTTAGGAGGAAGTGTGAAATGTGTGAAATAGGAAAATGAAGAAATAGTTCAGCATTAGGAGCCATGAATTATTTTAATACTTTGAGACAGAACCTGCCTGGTGGAGGTTTTAATTTTCCTTCTAGTTTTGGGTTGTTTTCTTTTTGTTAAAAATCATTTTCGAAATACTGAAAAACAGCAAACTAAGCTACAAAGACCCAAGTTGCTGCGAATTCTTGCTATAGAATTGAATTCCTGTTTGATTCTGGTATTAAAAAAGAAGTAGTTTTCAACAATTTAACTTGTCTTTGAGAATGACTTCTGCTTTCACTGAACAATCGCTTATTACCACGAAAGAGGAGCCTTGGGTACTGTATGAATATTTCCAAGAACAACATCAGTTGCCACTGTTAAGTGATGACTTTTCTTTCCCCGTGGGGTACATAGCGATGGTGTGGGGCAGTTGCTGTTAAGGTGGCAGTCATAACTGTAAAGTACTGCAGGTCTTTTGAGAATTTCCAGTACGTCTAATAAGAAACGTTGTCAAATGTTTCCAGGTAATGTCTTAGAAATAATACCAAGTTAGATGGATATTTTCAATGCAACTGTCAATCCTCGGGGACAAAAGAAGGTTTTCATGGAACGAAAGACATTCATTAGAATGCAATACGGCAACAAGGCGGCATTAACTGAAGGTTCAAGGGTGGATAGCCATGTGTATCTGCACCAGCCTGGAAAGGCAGCAAGTCCTGGCGGGAAGGAGACAGGGACATGAGCTTGATTTATTGGCCTCATTTCCGTCTGACTCAGACTGCTTCCAGAGACCTCCACAAAATCTACCACCACACCCCCTCCACCCCGCTAAGAGAGTAGCACAAAGAGGGGAAAAAAACAAAAAAGGTATGAAGTGTGCAGGAGAGGACAGAGTTGATCACTGAGAAGAGGCAGGGCAGAAAAATGGTACCTGAGAGAGAGAGAGAGAGCAAGAGCGAGAGAGCTCAGATGAGCTCTGCAACACTTGAGGAGATAACTCTATCAGCGTTGTTTAAAATAATGGGATAAATAAACAGTAAATTAGGCCATAAGAGGCAGCACGAGCAAGACATCTTCAAAAAAAAATGCTTATTTGTCATCTGTCAATATCTGTCATGGGTCTGTGGACCAAAATAGTGAGGATCACTTACTGGTTGCCAGTGTTCACTATTACTGCAGAGAAATTTGAGCTAAAATGGGAAAAACTAATCTGACTTCAATGACAATAATATTGAAACAGCGATACAAAATAGCCAAATTCCTTGCAAGAGGCATCACGTCCTCCCCTTTCACCAATCAATTAATGTTGTGTAGTTACTCAATAAACACATAAACAGATGAGGTTACTAAAAATGTATCATAAATCAACACTATCCACAACATCAAGTAGTTCAAAGGTAGTAACAGTCATTGAGCAGCACAAGCAGCTTTAAAGACAGGGTATATTTGTGCTGCTCTGTATCACCTCAGGTATCTGTAACCTGAATCACTCGGGCATTACAATCATGCTACCATTTTACGGAGGAACAATTTCAACCTCACTTGGGACAATCTCCGATCTTTTTTTTTTTAATATACCCTGGAAGAATTGTGGCACTGTCAAATCTCTACAGGCAATAAGTGTGGAATTCAGTGAGGTGTAAAGACAAAGCAGTTCAGATTTTAAGCACTGCAGGATCAGTTCTAGTCGTCATCTACCAAAATGACATCAGGCTTTTCATATTGCCCTTGGCACAAAGGACACACCTCAAGGTAAACGTTAACCAAACACGTTTACTTGGCTGACTTGAAATGCCACTTCCACATAATGGTCGGACACGAGTCCGATTATAGCTTAACAGGTAAACCGGTAAACCCAACCACAGTGACACACCCAACAACGCACTGTGAACTGATACTGGACGTGGTAAACCCACCAAGAAAGCAGTTGAAATGAATACAAGAGGCATCACAAAGCATAGCGCTGCATGAAAAGATAATAGATAACAGAAGTGGCCTGGTTTATCCTCTTCAAATCAAACGACGGCTGTTAAAACGTAGGACAGAAGAGTGGGACAGGAAGCACAAGAACAATGAGAGAGGAAGAAAGGGAGAAATGGACGGGAGCAAGATTGACACGGGAGGAGGAGTGTTGCATCACTTTACCAAGTCAGGGATCTGATTAAAATGGGAAGACAATATTCGCAAACCCCAGGAAAAAAAAACAAAAAAACTTGATGCCCTTTGGCATCCACCCGTATTGACAGGAACTTCCAGAGGCTAAGGGCCAAAAATGAGTCTTCAACACAAAACACACATTGTACAGAGTAAATCAGAAAATTCTGTTGCCCTACTTCCTTCAGTACTTACAGATGAATTAATAGTGGCCTTCAAAGAGTCTGAGGAAGGCCCTCGCTCCAGCCAAGCCTCACCCAACATTATAGCAGGGGTTAGCCAGAGAGCACACAGCTAAATAAGTGAATCAAATGGAAGGGCCTGGCAGAGTTCCAGTGTCACTTCCACAGCTGTTCAACACATTGGCTCCATTTGCAGGCTGCTGGGGTTATTCATACACAAGGGCTCGGAAGCGATTCCCCACTCGGGCCAAATAGCATTCAAGTCACAGTCACTTATGACCTTGAGGTAACTGCTCTACTTGGTCACCAACATTGCTGTTAATGTCGTTTCTATATACTACTGGCCAGCTGCTTCTGCCTCTGTGTGGTTTCTCTGCTGCCAACAGTCAACCTTCAACACCTTCAGTGTGGGAGGTTGGACATTATTACTAAATTATCACAGAGTAGTAAAGCTGGCGAAAGGAAATATCGCAGACACTCATGGTCCATTTAGCATTTGGCATCGGAACCTTTTCAAAAAGTCTCTTGTCCTCCACACCGCTTAAAACGCTGACTACAAAAGAATCACTGGATGCGGGTTGTTTTGACAAATACGGGGCTGTGATGACAGCATAGTGGAAGTAATTACCAGTGAAAGAAAGACTGCTTTAACAACACATCTGTTTAAGCTTGACTCATTTGAAAACCAGAGCAACTTGGGTGTCGTTGGTGTGTGCAAGATGTCTGGACAAGCTCCAGCAGCTCTGTTCTTGGATCATTAGCGAATAAAACCCCAAAACTTACTAAGCCCCGTATTAGATTTCCATTTACTGAAATACAATAATTAAAACCATGCCGCTGAAATACACCCCAGTGGCTCAGCGAAACACATAATCCACCCTGATGCAGGTAGTCAGGTTCAGATTTCTTTTTTTTTTTTTTTTAATAAACAGATGCAAATCAAAGAGAAGCAGATACAGTGGTTAGATCAAGGTGATCAGTCAACATCCTTGTTACTTATCAAGATGCAGGTTATTTGTACGCCTTTTGACGTTGCCAAATCTTCAGCAGACTGAATCTTTTGCTCAGGAACATTACTTCTAGCTTTGTTTGAAATAAAGCTGCATGACATCATTTCCTTTCCCACCCACTAGAGGCACTTCAATGACAGTCCAGAAATAACAAGGTCATAATTGAGACAGAAACCTGGGAGAATTATATTACTAAGCAGCAAATAAAACTTGAAGGGCCAACCCCGCAGTTACAGTACAAAGTGACAGCAAATAACCCTTTTGGAAATTCTTCCAAAAGTGAGGAGAAAAACACAGACGGCTATATGTTACTCAGGCCATGTACTCAATGAAATATATAAATGAGTGTCAAACAGAAGCGCTGACCGTTTAGCTGCAAGAACCACAACAGGTTCAGGGCCCATTTACAGCAGAGGGTGTATCCAAACCACCAGTCCGTCGCTCAACTGGGAATTTCTGTACATATTGATCCCGAGTTGCTTTTTTCACACGTCCTCGCCATGACACTGCACAGTGACATCAAGAACTCTGGTTCACCCTGCTCCAGCTGTTGGGAAGAGGGCAATCACAGGGCAGGAATATCACTCTTGCCTATTATGAAGGGATGAACATCACACACACAACTATCTCGCCACTCCAACATGCACACAAAGGCCCAGCATCAAGCCCATCCCACCTAATGACCATGGGCTCGAACTGCTAACGGGTGCTCGGGGAGGCAATGAGGTTTGCCATCTATATATCCGTGACCCCCAGTTGACTTGGTTCTACATTAACCTCCCCCATCATGACCTGGCAATGGCACTCTATTAGGGTGAGAGGGGGGAGACAGAAAGACAAAAATAGGGTGTTGGATCCCGTTTGAATGGAGCACTCTGACACAACATCAGAGAGTCGAGTACACAAATCTCCAGACAAATGGGGTCAAAGTTGGAGCGTGGCAATTTGTTTTCATTCTCCTCCCTCCTATAGCTCCATGCTCATCTCCTCCAGGGGAACAGTAAGAACTTCCCGTCATGCGACGGCAACATAACCATAATTTTCTACAGGCAAAGTGCGACCACACATTCACTCATGAACTACACAAGCAGGTAGACCTCCTCCAGGAAAAATAATGGCATCAACAATGTAGACACACATAGACTCCTCTACGTCCTCGACATTGACTTCATGAAGATTACATAATAGTACAATCATTAGGACCTGTTCACCACACTTCAGTCAATTACATGAGACTTCTGCAACGTGCAGAAAGCAAAGCAACCACAAAACAAACTCCAGGCAGGTTACCTGCAGCCAACAAGCAGAGTGTCTTCTGACACCTTTTTCTCAGTAACAGCCTTATCATTATCAGCAATGTGACCAAGAGGAGCTCAACATAATACAACAGTGGCACAAAGGCAATTGGAGCAAAGGCATTTGTGTGGTTTTTCCTTGATGTCGGTCAAGAAATTAAAAACAGTGACTGAATAGCAAGTAATGTCTGATCGTAGGGAACTCAACAACGTGCCGCTATACATCTGCAAGTTAGCTTGTGCTGAAATTTTCTAACTTGAGATTAGTCAATTTTAACATAAAATTCAACACAGCATTGCACCTGCTTAATTCAGTTTTATACTGATCCTATTGCAGAATCTGATTATCAATTTATCTTCCCTCTTCATGTTTTTGCAGCAAGTTGCTTTTTCAAGTTTCTGTACTCGAGTGGTTGTTCGTGCTAGTGAGAGTTTAATTCTTCTAAAAATAATCCGGAAATCCCCATCCAAAAAAAGACTTCGGATAACATCCTTTACAAAGATAATCCTGATCACAAGTAGGAGAATGACAATATATTCAGCAGTTATTATTGATACTTCAAACGTTGACCATTGAACGTCTTTCTGAGCTCTGCATGGGTTAGTATTGCCACAGAAGAAAGAAAAAAATAGAAATGAAACAATACATTTGAATCGCTTTGACATCAGTTTACACGGTTTACTTCTTATATAAATGATGCAAAACCTGTTGTTATGGTCTATAGGGTAACACAGAAGAGCCACAGGACCAGTGACCCAGTCAGTGCAGAGACGTCTGGCCTGTACTCGTCTTAAAGAGGTGTGCCATCTGCGACCAAGAAGGTCACTGTGTTAGATAGACCCATGTGACACCGACCTGCTCTCTAGGCTAATCCTCGTGAGTGTGCAAATACTCCTCGTTGAAACTATGGGCTTTCACAACACTCCAAAACACACGTTTGAATCAGTCAAGTCACATGTAGCTGGTCCATGACTGGCCATGGCAGATTCAGCGGTGCCAACTCATTTTCACAAACTTTCAAGTCAGCTGTTTGACATGCATGTTTGCTCAAGGGTAGGTACACTGGAAGCGATTTGTTTTGGTCACATTAGAACGACCTCACTTTGTCGAGTACATATCTGTTTGCTCTGTGTCAAAGGCTCCAAGACGCAGAGGTTCGCAGCTGGCTGCTCTTCCTCTGATCAGGTTACAAAAGTGGGTGTGTTCCCTCTCTCCTCTGTCGCCTGCATGTCTGCCTCACCCTCTCTTTTACTCACTTTGCCTCTATCGCTTTCTTCTCTCTCTCTCTCTCGAGTCTCTTCATCTCTCGCTCGCTCTCTAGTTAGAGCCTTGTGGCTTGCATCATACACTATTCTTATAATACCACCAAACAACAGATCATTACTTTAGTCCCGGACTGGAGATGTCTTCACGCTCTCCTCTTTTCAGGCTTCTGCACACCCACTTTCAGACTGATGGCAGCTGTTTGGCTGGTCTAGACTCTCTGCATGGGCCTGGGAGCCATGCACTTTACCTTTGACCTCTTCAGACAGCCACACTTCTGATTTCTATGTAACAAGTAATACAAATGCTTCCCAACACCTGTGATGCAGCATTTCCAATGCATTCAAATCATTGTGCCTTTAAATCACTTACTAAGTAGTTAAATAAGCAGTAAATACATGGCATTTCGTGGATTTACAGATAACCAGCAGACAAAAATAATACTTTCTTGAGCTCTTACCTACCTTTCAGCTAGATCACACATTCTTCAGGACATAGTTTTAAACCTTGTGCACATTATTAAATACAAAAATGATTCTGGGTTTTGAGGAAGCGATCGAATACTGCAGCTTACCTTGTCTTTCTCATGAGGCAATAGGCGCACAGGTGGCAGCGATTCAATGGACACCGTCCCGGTCCCATCATCCAGGGAGCTACTGCGACTGACGAGCAAAAACAGGGGGCCCTGCTTGAGTACTCGCCCATGGGCCACTGCCCTTTTCAGGGATACCCGAAGTTGCTGGTGGAAGAGGCCAGATCCCACAGCGCCACTGCTGGACAAGTGAGCTGCCACATCAGCCTGGCACTTTAGAAAACGCTCAATGTTTTTTATACTTGAACCCTCTGGTTCATGAAGACCATCTAGTGCCCGCTTGATCAACTTGTTCCAGTCCAGTCCTGGTCTCTTTCCAGTATAAGAGTGAGAGCCACCACCAAAACTAGTGCTACCACAACCGCTCCCGCCTCCACCTCCTCCAGAAGTGCCCCCACTTTTTGACTTGGGCACAATGATGCGCCCAGGAAAATCAGGGTCCTTGTAAGAGTTCAGACCTTTGTTGGTGACTTTCAGGATGGTGCCATCCTTCACACTGAGCTCCAACTGTTCCAAAACTGTTTTGCGATCGAGGCCATGAGACATAGACACAGCATTGCAAATCCGTTCCTCTGATGGTCGCTGTTTCTGCTTCTTCACCTTATGGATTGCCTCGATGATCCACTGCGTGTATGTTGGGTTCGCCAGTTTCACCATGGCTGCGGTGTGCAAGGGCACAAAGGCCCCAGGCCGTAGCACAAGGCCCTCTCAAAAACAAAAAGTGATGATTAGCCTCAAAAAAGACTCCAGGCCTGCGCCGTAGCGCCGCCGGCTATACCTCCCTTCACGCTTTCAGCTTACTATCCCTTGTCTTGGGGTCTTACTGAGAGTCCAAATAGCGTTGAATTAAAACAGCACGATAAGCAGCGGTTAACCATAGCACAAGCCTCAGAAATAAAGGACCATTATAAAAATGTATTCACCTGCACAAAGCGAGGTGGTTGTTTAGAGCAGAAAACCATCCCGACTATAAACTACATTAGGAAAGTAAGCAAGAAAGCTAGCAAATTTCTATGACAATGAGCCAAGCTCTCACTAAATATTACTTGAGAAATAAAATCAGATTCCTCCTATTAAAAAAAATGGTGGAGGAAACATTTGCCATCGATACATAGTCCAGGAAACTCAGCAATGCGAGTGACGTCGAAAATATTCCAAATAACGAAGATCCCCGTTCTCCCTCGTCTTTCGGAGTCCTCTCTTGGTGTTTTAACGTTTCCAGTGGAGTCTTCTTCGAGCAAAGATGAACCAATATCTCACACCAGAGAGCATCCAGGTCAGATCACCTTCATGCCTGTGGCACTTTGACAGATGACACACCCTGCGGACAAAAGCAAAAAATTTTACTAAATGTGCAATTCTAAAAAAAATGCATTGACACATATTGGAAATGAGAAAGCAAGAGGTATAGAATAAAACATTAAAAAAAACCTTGAGTCAGTCACACTCCAGATGCATATTAACAAAGCCATGCTTGCAAACACAAGCAAAGCAAGCAACCACGATGCATTTACTGAAGTTTAGGTGAGAAAGTTTTGAACACCCAGAAACTAACACATACTCTTATACACGTTCAGTAAAAAAAAACTCGATTTACAAGGATATTTGACTGATCACTAGACGTTAAAATTGCATGGAATAGACTCCCAATAAAGGTGAACGGGAAGTTTAGTTTTAGGAAGTTCGGTTGCTAACGTAAACACGATGCGGCCAAAACACAGACTGTTAGCAAACATTAGCAGATAGGCTAACTTAAAAAATCCCGACTCAACCAGATAGCGACAAAGTCTTCCCCGTCGGGTTGTTTACTCTCACTGATACTTGGGAGTCTGGTCGGTCAATGACAACAACACTTCCCGCGAACTCCTGTTGTTTACCAGGCTAATGTTCACGGCTAACCTGAGAGCTAATGTTACGGTTATGTTAGTAACGTTACCCAACAAACGCTATGAAATGCAACACTCGCCCGAGCCGCGCCAGAAAACGCACCAGCGTTTGAGGATACGGGCCAAAACAAAACATTAAGCGCGGAGAATGTTT
This sequence comes from Synchiropus splendidus, assembly GCF_027744825.2. Taxonomy (NCBI): domain Eukaryota; kingdom Metazoa; phylum Chordata; class Actinopteri; order Syngnathiformes; family Callionymidae; genus Synchiropus; species Synchiropus splendidus. Next base: position 24,168,190 of record NC_071340.1, on the reverse strand, counting down.
CATATCGACTGTCACTGGTGTACTAACGCGAGATCGTGGCCTTGTGAGAAGCACAATGCAACTTGCAGACGGCCATCTCGGCCGACAGTGGGAGATCAGAGCGGCTCCGCGGCCTCCTGCTCGGCCTTCGGTGTGGGTGCGGATCCTCTACCCGCTCAGAAGCGCTCCCCACCTCACAGACTTCCTCTCTCCGCAGTCCGCTTCTCCTATAACCGCATAGAAGACACAGCTAGAAGCGGTAAGAAAGGCCTCAGCTCCCCCCCATACCTCGGTAGCCACCCCCCCTCACCCTCCACCGCGACCACCAGCCCTCCGTACCCCGCTCTCCCTCTCCCCCAGAAAAGCTCCGCGCTGGTCCGGTTCTGGTTTCCGAAGAAGCGCTGGGTGAAAGCGCGCCGTAAAAAAGACACGGCTTCAACTCCTGCTATTCGCCTTCTCCCGGTACTCACCGGAGTATGGTGTCGAGGCGCCGCGGAGAAGGTGCCAAAACCGTGCGGAAGGTAGACAACAACAAGCCTTAAAATGCAGCCAGAGACCAGAGGCTCTGGAGCCGCCGCCATCTTTGAGTGAAACAGGAGCACGGCTGGTGGGGGAGGGGGGACACTGAGCCGTCAGGCTGGGCCAAGGGACCGTCCGCGTGGTGCGAGGCGCACAACCAGGGGAGGGAAATTAACAGCATGGCGGTGGGGGCGGCGGCGGCGCGCTGTTGCTATGAGAGGGGTGTGGAGATCGCCTGAGCACATAAAATGGAAGAAAGGGACAGATGGTGGTGGTGGTGCTGGAGGAGGAAAAAAAAAATAAAAAGCGCTCTTCTCGCACTCTCTGCTAGCAGTCGAGGGGAGGATTTAAGGGAACGTCTGTATTTTTCACAGCAGTCGTTGAAGGGGGGGAGAAGAAGAAAAAAGCAAAGCCAATGAGCATGGCTAAACGTTAGAGGGTATTTAAAGATCAAAGTGAGACCTCCCTCCACACTGCAGTCTATTGTAGCATCTGTGTGTTTTTAAGATGAAGATGATGAGGAAGGCATGCTGATCCAATCCCTTGGAGATGATCTCATGTTGCAGTGTGCGTGCAGCCACACAGGCTGCTGTCGTGTACATGTGGAGGGAACACATTGTTGTCTTCCTCGTAGAAAGGCTATTATCGTGTCATGATGATGTCAGGTGTCTGCAGCCCATCCGCTCAGTTACGATTCATGAACCAGCAGCTGAGTCTCACGCCTTTTCTTCCTAATTCATGTTTGTGGAGCAGCGCCGCATACATTACAGCATCTGGTGACGGGCAGCAGAGATAATGTGGAGGAATCACTGTCTCTCAGCCATGTGTTTTATGAACACAATGCTCTCATTTCCATGGCCACACTTCTGGACTAATTGTGTAGTTGTAATTGAATTTGTGCGGATGAATATTTAATGCCGTTCTCAGGGAGAGCGGCGTTTCTTTCATTAGAAAACATCGCAGTTAATGACATATACTTACACGGATACATTACCCTCCATTAGTTATGAAACGCGGGGAGGACAAGTGTTGGATCAGAGGAATGTGGATTGGATTTATGTGACATCATATCGGGGATTTCAAACTGAGTTCCGTGCTGGTGTTTGAACTAGAGGCGAGGCTCTGTTTTAAAAGGAATAATATGATAAAGTAGAGGTTTTATAACGCATTTATTAATCGGTTTAAAATCTTTTACACCTGGATGATCAAATATAAGTTGAGTCTGGGCACTTGCTCCGGCGATGAGCGACTCTTTGCAGAATGAAGTGGAGAGAAGAACATGTTTTGTGTCTGTATCCTGTTTTGAAAATGAAATGTCTTTATTTACTGTCCCACACATCATGAATGTGTTAGTTATGACATCACATTTAATAAGGTGGTGCACTCAAAAATTGTTAACAGTTTATATGTGATCAATCTATCTTAACATTTAATTAATTCGAAATTAGCTGGTTAAATTCCAAACAAGTTATGATACAATTATTCAATTATTATAATAATTTGTTCGTGATATCTGTCTGTCTGTCTGTCTGTCTGTCTGTCTGTCTGTCTGTCTGTCTGTCTGTCTGTCCGTCCGTCCGTCCGTCCGTCCGTCCGTCCGTCCGTCCGTCATCCATCCCTCCCTCTATCTATCTATCTATCTATCTATCTATCTATCTATCTATCTATCTATCTATCTATCTATCTATCTATCTATCTATCTATCTATCTATCTATCTATCTATCTGTCTGTCTGTCTGTCTGTCTGTCTGTCTGTCTGTCTGTCTGTCTGTCTGTCTGTCTGTCTGTCCGTCCATCCGTCATCAATCCATCCATCCATCCATCCATCCATCCTCATCATCATCATCATCATCATCATCCATCCGTCCGTCCGTCCGTCCGTCCGTCTGTCTGTCTGTCATCCATCCATTAATCATCCATCTATCTATCTATCTGTCTGTCTGTCTGTCTGTCTGTCCATCCATCGTCATCCATCCATCCATCCATCATCATCATCATCATCATCATCATCATCATCATCATCATCATCATCATCATCCATCCATCCATCCATCCATCCATCCATCCATCCATCCATCAATTCACTGTACATATATATATATTTTTTTTTTTCATCGGTTTTCGTCAATAATGTTTGAGGTTTTATTGCCAATGAAAGAGCGGTATTTCAAGGATCAATGAGAGAGATCCAGGTGAGTCCAGCAGAGACCAAAGGAAAGCTGGGGTTTATTGACTTACACGGGGTTAGTTTCCCATGTGAACTGCATGACTATACAGAGGGCTGATCTTCAGGAATTTCTCCAGAAACATTTAAATAGTTTCCGCTCAATAAACCAGTCTTTCAAAGAGTGTTGTGTGTGTTATTTGTGTAGCGAACCTGGCAGCAATCTTCCTTTTCTATTACAGCCTAACGCTGAAGGCTCCCGTGGTGGAAATTAAATTATCCACAGCTTTGAGTAAAATCATGTGTACTGCCGTCCTCAGAGACGGATTACAGTGCTTCTTATAGGGAGCAATTAGACCTGAGCGGGTCCCGTGTCAGGACGGCCTCGTGAGAGACGGATCTGCCGCCAGCTCGGGGGTGATGGCATCAAAACGGTAAGGTCACGCCGTAACCAATGTTTGTCTTTGCACTTCTTATGGGACAAATAAATCACGATCCAACGACAAGACAGCCGTTGTAATTAACACCAGTGTTGTTACACAGATAAATAGTGCGAAGTGTTAACACATGGGCGGCTATTAGCAGGATTCCCCAGGACTCCCATGTTGCATTAGCGCGTACGGTCGGCTTGCTAACAGATGGACGACACTCAGGAGAAGCTATCGTTCGCAGCAATGAATAAATAATGTCGTACGCCATGTCCACCACCACGAGGGTGATACTTTGTGTAGGAGGGTTTTGTCGTTTCACTGGCATCTTTTATGGCTCGTATTGACTTCACTTCACAAGTCACATCGGGCCCATATAGACACCTATTTAGTAGCTGTAGGTCCGGAGGCAGGACAGGACTCACACGAGTGGGAATTAGTTGAGCAGTCAAATACACATTTAGGGGATCCACAAGTGAAAAAGTACCTGGTCTGTCGGACTGCGCTCCGTTAAGCAACGTCAATGCAACTGTCCAATGGAGTGGCACCTGTGCAAAGAGTTCAACACCTTTAAGTGCGTAGCTTTATGAGATCACGCATCAAGGTACAGCCGCGTCTTTTATACAGTAATGAAGGACAAACATATGGGACGCACGACCCAGTGGCTTGATCAGGCTTCACAACCATGACTTATTTCGGATGTGGTGAGAACGTTTTTGCCTGTAAATGTACTATAAAGTGGACACAGTCAATTCATTAAATTCACATTTGGCTTTTGGATCAGAAACAGTCATTTTTCAGTCATGACTGTAAATTGAAGGCGGGGGAAGCCGACCAAAGCCGCACTGATGTTGGTGGTGACCCGCCGTTCACAGACGATTCTCTAGTCGTGTCAGTGGTTAAGACATCATCAACACGTCACATCAGCAACCAGAGGAGCTTGTTCAGTGAAAGGCTGCTGCTCCCCAAGTGTCGGACCAACAGACTCTAGAACTCTTTTGCACACCATGCCATCGTACTCTACTACTCCTCACTGGTAGGGAACGCTGCACTACACTACATAGTAATGGACACTTGTTCAATGTGCAATAACTGTCTCTCTGGTGCAGTTTCATTTTTATTTTTTTCGGTGTGATGCTCTTCCTGACATGCCCTTTCTCGCCTCTATTGCTGCTGGAAGTGTATATTTCCTGGAGGGAGTCTTCCCAAAGGGATCAATAAAGTCTAGTCTATGTCTAAGTCTAAGACGACAACAACAGTCGTGGTGAAAGAGATGAAGAAGGTTTCGAGGTCAAAGTTGATAACCATGATGAAATGGTGATGATAGTGACAGGTATGGATGTGAAGGTAATATGTTGTTCCTTTATATAATGGTATTTACATTTATTAATTCAAAATGATGAATATAATATAATATTGGGTGATAATCCATATTTAATTTGGCCTTGAACTACTGGGAATATATTTTCAGTATATGATGCTTTTCTACACTTTGCTCCTGTAATGATGAAGTACTTCCACTGTGGAACCGATTACGTTTTTTGTAGACTTTTTTTTCAATTATTTAAATTATTCTGTAGCGTAATGAAGGTCAGAGTGCTAAAAAGAAATGAAGTGGCTGGTTGTGAGAATGTCGGATTGTCTCGCCACCGCTGAAGATATACTCATTTAACTCACCATTAAATGGATGAACTTCTGAGGCCTTTGAAATAGTTACACAAAATGTGTTTCCTTCCTCAGATTGTCATTATGTAGGTGTTGTGAGATTTGCCTTAGGTCTTCCTGAGGCCTCCGCTACTGGAGGTAGCAGTTTATTACATAATAGCGTGTAACCTTTTTGGTTCCAGAACCATCTTCATAGCAAGACAAAAGATTAAAAAATATTTCATCATACAGGCACCCTAAGAGATAGGGGAGGAGTTTGGTCATCCGGGAGGAGCTCGGGGTGGAGCCGCTGCTCCTCCACATCCAGAGGAACCAGTTGAGGTGGCTCTGGCATCTGATCCGGATGCCCCTTGGACGCCTCTCTGGGGAGGTGTTCCGGGCATGTCCTACCGGGAGGAGACCCCGGGGAAGACCCAGGACTCGCTGGAGAGATGATGTCTCCGGTCTGGCCTGGGAACGCCTCGGGATCCCCCGGGAAGAGCTGGAGGAGGTTTGTGTGGATCGGGAAGTTTGGGCTTCCCTGCTCCGAATGCTACCTCCTCGACCCGACTCCGGATAAGCGGCAGAAGAAGTTCTCATCATACTGGCCAAAATGTAAAAGTGTGTAGATTGAGTAGCTTAACCTCAAAATATGACTACTGTTAACATTGCTAACTGGCTAGCTGACGACAAACCATTTTTTCAGGCGCATAATTTGAGATTTAAGGATAAATTGTATTAAGATAAATGTACTGCAGCGCTCCTTTGGGGTCCAGGATCATTTTAAAAGCCCCTGAAATGAGCCGGTTAGAGCTCTTTAAGCTGTTTGTGAGGGTGAAGTGAGCAACACATGTTTTGCAGGAGCCCAGCGCTCACAATCTGGCTTCTCCAGAAAAGGAGACAAGTAATCGCCAGCTTCCTTCCATTCCCTTAATCCCCCTTTTATAATTCCTATTCCCTCGTTCATCCACCTGCTAGGGGCCGAGAGCCCACAGCCATGCACACCAGTGTCCACCTGCCCATCTGCGACCCCCCCCTCTTTTCACACACAAACACACACAAACGCACACACCTGCTCACGCTGGCCCTCCGTTCTGGTTCTGCTCCACTTGTTCCTGGCTGGATCTTCGCCAACCCAAATAAAATTACAGCAACTTTCGCTTTCACAAAACACATTCTGCGTCACAGTTTCCGAGCTTGTTAAGATGTGTTTTTAATGGGAGCTGGCGCGCTTCCATCACGCCTGTAAACACATTTACTGGCTGAGTTTACATGACATCCCCAAAGAACTTAGGTCACTGCAGTACTTAAAATAGAGTTGATGAACTTTAGGTTTCGGTCGGTGAGGTTGTAAACGACACACAACTTCTGTCTGGTGTGTGCAGTTTTGAAGAGGATATCACAGTGAAGAGTGTGAGCTCAGCGGAGGACCTATCAGGAAATGCATCCTCTGTAGCGGATGTGTTCATCTCACCACCATGATTCAGTCACATCATTTTTGCTGAGCGTGTTCCTGTTTTGGGGCGATGACTAAAGCAAGTGGCCATGCCTTTTTTTTTTGTCCGTGTGAAACTAGCAAGCTTCCTGCTGTGCCTGGCCCAATGCCAATGCCCCAACCACAACGCCCCCCTTCGCAAAACCAAACGCCAACCCATCCGATGATGAAAAGAACTTACAACGGAAATTTCCAAGCGTTCTCTGCCAGAGAGTGTGCCCCACCCGCTCAGACAACCTCCGACACCCACACCCCCTCCCTCCTCTGGCCCTCTCGGCTCCCCCAGGCCTCCTCCTCCAATGCAGAGGGACAGCTGGAAGGTGAAGTGCATCTTGTTGGCTGAGTTGGAAGTCAAGCAGACACCCCCTAAAGTCCGTCTGAAAGTGAACCCCCCCTATTTTACCAGAGAAGTGCATGAGAAAGCTGTAGATGACCCTTGTAATATCAGGAGTCCAGACAAGAGACAGCTTAAAAAGCATGTGTCAATAATCCCAATAATACCAAGGGATGGATGGATGGATGGGTTGGTAAATTGGTAGGAAGACAGATGGACCGACGGGTAGGTTGGTAGGATGGTACATAGATGGACGGACGGACAGACAAGTAGGTAGGTAGGAAGGTAAGTCAATAGACAGACAGACGGGTAGGTAGGTAAGAAGATAAGTAGACAGACAGACTGGTAGATAGGTAGGTAAGTAGGTAGATAGGAAGGTAGGTAGATGGATGGACGGACTGACAGGTAGGTAGGTAGGATGATAAGTAGATGGATGGACGGACTGACAAGTAGGTAGGTAGGAAGGTAAGTCAATAGACAGACAGACAGGTAGGTAGGTCGGTAAGTAGGTAGATAGGAAGGTAAGTAGACGGATGGACGGACTGACAAGTAGGTACTGTAGGTAGGTCGGTAGGAAGGAAGGTCAGAAGGTAAGAAGACAGATGGTTGAACAGACCAACACGTAGGCAGGCGGACGAGCAATGGACCAAATTGATATTCCTTCATTCCTCTCAACAAAACATCTCTAAAGCCTTGAAGTTCCAAGGTTGCTAGTTGAAAAGGCAAAGCGTCAGCTCCCGACACATGTTTTTAATTGGGGTGAGTGAAAGAGACACGGCAACTCCATGACCTTAGTCTGCTTCTTGTTGAATCACACCTTCGTTGCCCATGTCATACTTGACGGCCCACCTTCTGTGATCTTTCTGGGGAAGTGGTTCCATCCGTAATTTTCCGGTGCTGTTCACTGACCCCTCAAACCCTGCACAGTAAACCAGCCAAAAACAAGTTCCCACTCTCAAGCTGGACCGAAGGGAGGCTGTTCCTTGGGTCATTCTGCAGAACACACGCATCGATTCAATGCCAAATAACTCAACTGAGGTTTCATCTGACCACAGGACTTTCTCCTCTTTATCTGTTAGAATCAGATGCTTAACCAGCTAGTTTCAGGCAGCTCCCACACTTTTCCCATCAACATCCTCTCGCAGAAAACTTGCCTGGAGCTCAAGAACAAGGACAGTTGCTTGTTTGTCTATCTTCTTCACATTCTCAAAAGGTTCCTGATCTTGTCCCCTGGCATCTGGAACAGGTGTGCTCTCTTCTCTTAGGTCTGGGCTCTATTGAATACCACGAGATGCTCATACAGTTCAGTCAGTGTACCTTGGTTTGGACGTGGTACAGCCATGCCAGCCAGGTTCACTTGTGGCTCCCAAGACCTGGGAGATATCATTTCCAAGTAGAGCAGAAGAAACGACTGAGCGGTTTCTTGTTTTGTTTACCGTTTCTACTGCCTTCCTCGACCACCTCATGATCCCTGCGGAGTGAAAACCGTCCCTCATCTGCACCGACATGAGCTCCATCCAAAGAAAAAAAAAATGAATCAAATGAAAAATTGATTCCTATCAAGTGGTTCAAATAGTTTTGGGAATCTCATTCATCAAGTGAGGAAAACTTGAACCAGTGGCACCAGCGGGGTTTGTTGACTTTCACAGCAACAACAGCTATACTTTACACAGCGTCTCTTTTGGCTGTTCGCCTCGCAGACCTCCCACATGCCAGGCTTCTTTCCAGATCTTTTTGAATCCTGGAGTCGAGTCTGTGTGTTTGCAGAGCAGGATGCACCACAGACAACAATGCAGCCTCCAGGACTCTCTCACACACACATTCCTGTGGGCCTGGCTGTGGCGGTGCTGGTGGTGGGGAGGGACTTTAACCTCTGGAACTCAACAGGCTTTGTCTAACACCCCAAGCCCCCCTCCCCACCACCACCTCAAACCTTCCTCCTTCAACCCCTTCCTCACCAACTCTTTTAAAAACCAAGTGCTGACTTGTACAGCAGGCACAACAGAACAGGAAGAGAGCCCACTAGTCAATTCCATCAGCACACAGAAACAAGATTGATGTCATAAATGGACGTGTGACTGAGGATGACACACGACACCTTGATTTCATCAATATGATGCATGAAACGCACAAAGCTGCAGTCATTTGTATTAATGATGGCACTTGAGATCACGGCGGGGTAATGGAGGAAGACTGTGCTTGAACGTAAATGATGAGGCCGCGCGCCGCTGTCGGCATAAATCGGATTACAGTGCCACTAATGATCTGTGTTGTTCATGTTAACTGTGGCGAATCTGGCTCAGGCCATACGGCGGATAATTGTGTCATTTGATCCTCGCCGGTGTTAGAAGAGGAGCGCGACTCCAACCCTGAGCCAGCAGGAGGCAGCAGATGGAGATGTTATGTAACCGTGTATAGATGGAAGACACACGTGAGCGGTGGATGCAATGCTCATAGATACCAGAGTTGACTTTCACTCAGGCGGTGTAGGAACTTTCAAAAGACATAGTGGGAAGAATGGCTGCGGCGTGAAAAGGCTGAACAGTAATTGTAATATAAATATACCTTTTCATAAGAGTTGTCAAAGTACAGTGGTACCTCGGTTCTTGACCACAATCTGTTCCGATTTGTTTGAAATCTGAATCGATATTTCCCATTACAATGAATGGAAAAAGAAATAATGCGTCCCAAGCCTTAAAATAGTCTTTTGTAGGAGTGAATGTAGAGTGTCTGCTGCAGGTGGCTGTTCCTCTATGTGTGTGGCCGCTGCATGTGGGAGGGGTTGCCGAGTGAGTGAGGTCTCTCCAGAAGTGAAGAGGTGCCCGGTGCGTGTCCAGCTCTGAATGTGCGCTTCTGTGCAGTTTGGCTGTGACAAAGTCATAAACCAAGTCACGCTCTGTCCCAGACTCGCCTCATCCCTGTCCCAGCTCCAGCCCACAACAGGACATCAAACCCTGGAGTGAGCGCTCCAGCACCTCCCCTGTGACACTCTACCACGGTCCAGTGCGGAGACAGGAAAGGTTTTACACCTCAATATGAAGAAAAAACAGTCAGTAAATGGAGCTAACGGGACATGTCTGCATACAGAGGCTGCATTATACACAATAACAAAGCGCGTTGTGGATCAGCTGATCGGTCCGCGCACGTTATGTTTTTGTCAGGGGCGTTCGAGCTCTGGATTTTCATTCGCAATCAGAAGCAAAACAATCTCGAAATTTTTCTTCAAACTCCGATTTGGTCGAATTCCGGGACGTTTGAAAACCGAGGTACCACTGTATTAATTGAATTGCTGTTACTTAAATACTCAAAGGCTCGAGGCAGAAACTTCTACGTCTTGGCCCACAAAAGCTTCAGTACTCTTCCTGAAGACTTGGATGAGCAGCCTGGATGGTAGAAGTCTGGACCTCTTTGCTTTATCTGCTGCCACCGCGACCTAATCTCAGATGAACGGCAGAGGGATGTCAGTGGACAAATTCACAGGTATCTATTTTTCTTATTTCATTCTATATTTTTGAACAAATCTGCAGACACATTTCCTTTTTTAAAAGGTACAACTTTAAAACAGCTTTTTTTTATTGAATAGCAAAATTACTTTTTTTCTGCGTCTGAAGTCGGCCATAAATGAAGAATGTATTACTGGCTTCCTATGACTGAATTACTGGAAACTGAACATCACCTTCAGTAACATATGTGGTACTGTGACTTGTCACCTTATTATTTACCTGTGTAGTATTTACAGCATTTACTATCTGAAAGCTAATATATAGAACCAAGCACTTCCCAAGGTTCAGCAGTATAGCGCAGAACTTGTTGGTCACCCCTCATAGGCACCATGGGTGAGTTGTTTCGTCGCCCAGTCAACAGGCCAAACTGCTGCTGCCACAAGCTGTGAAAGCTGTGAACGCATCAAATTCAATTCTAATATAAATTTCCAGATTTCTGCCACACTGTTTCCGGAAACTTGTTAAACTGCTACATTGTTTTTCTCCTTGCAACAAAAATTCCAAGAATTCTGCTCAGAGGTTCCATCAATCCCTTTATTCCAGCTCCCACTTTTATGGGGAACATGAAACAAAGCTCAAAGGCTTCTTGTGGTCAATTGTTCTGGACTGTGGGATCATTTTCGACCTCATCTTTGTGTCTTAATCAATTTCTGCCATTTCTCCAGCTGAATTCTTTATCTTTAAAACACAGAAATCTCTGTGTTTTTCAGGAAACCTCATGAATGCCCTCGTCCGACTGTGTAATACTCATCCAACTCTGCTTCCTCCTGAGCCCCAGGTGAAATTCCGTAACAACCAATGAGGGCGCAGCCTCATGTCACATGCTTGCCTTAAGTTTCAGTCTGCCAGGGAGGGGTCAGTCTTCACCCCTTACTGGCGTCTTGAACACTGCGGTGCGTCCTTTATGGATGATCGGAAACTACTGGCCTTTAGTTTAGTCAGCAGAATCTGTACCACCCTCTGAGGTGCTGTGATTCTTAACCATATTTGGGCCCCTGAGCGCCTCCTAGAGTTTTGTTTTACACCTCTGAGCCGTGTGGCTGCAAGACGCTCAGTTATATGACATGAGATAAACTATATTATTTTTATGTTGATGATATTTAGACATGCTTTTATTATATGTATTTTATTCAGAATTGTATTCAGTTTTTCCAATTTTCTCACCAGTTTGCATCAAGTGCGTTTTTTTTTCTTTAGTGAATGTGATGAACATGACTTGCACCTGGTTCTGCTGCTGGATGGACTTTTCAATGACAAATAAGCATATTTGCTATGATCACATGGTTTCATGTCATTTGACAAGGTTTTGTTCTTTTTTACATGTATGTGGAGTAAATATGGTTATTGATCACAAATGAAATCAAGAGTCATGAATCAGTTCTATTATAATGGGCCCCGGCTCCATTTGTTCTGGGAAAAGTGGTCCCCGAGATGAAAAACCCCTGGTTTAAACCAAGGAAAAGCAGAGTCCCACTTGTGAGGGTCAGAGTTTACGCAGCTAACGGCTGTGTTTCTCATTTATTTTCTGTATTTATTTTATTTATTCACCCCCCCAGGAAGAAGTAAACACCCCCCCCAACTGTCCGCCGTCTCTGTAAATAGTATCATTTGTCAATAAAATTATAATACGTGCACCTCTGTTTAACATTGCATCCATGTTAACATTAAAGAAAAGAAAAAAGAAAGTAATATAGATTAACTTCCAATGAAGAATAACTTTATTAACAATGTTTTTGTCTGTAACAGAAGAGACTTCGAGGATAATGTCGATAACCAATTCCAAGGAGAAGCCATAACCTGTGCCATTGCGGGCCCCAGGGCGGCCGGTCCTTCCCAGACCCAGGGAGCCACAACATCCCATCTGGGCGCAGGGTGAGCCTGGAAGCCACCGTGATGCTGGCGACACCCACGTGGCTCAGAGGTCATCAATAATGACCCGATCACCTGACCCGATCTGTCACGGCTGACGTATGTCAGCCCGGCCCATTTCTCACCGAGGAACCAGACAGACGCTGCAGATCTTCATCAGGTCACCTTCCAGACCTGCGAGGCCATTAACACTCGGAGAAAATGAGTAAGGCATGTATGAGGTATTGAAGTGTAAAGTCCGTGTGGACGGTGGTTCATCTCTACATGGATTTCACTGACACACGGTTCCTTTGTGTCACTGACATGTCGTATAAGCCGATTTCAATGGGACCAAATCGGACATTTATCTGATAATGTAAGTGTAGTATCGGACAGTTATCCTGCGGGTCATGACATTCCATGCTGTGCAGATGCAAGATTTCACGATGTCGGCAGCTGTGGGCAGGATGTCATCTGGAATGGTAAAGTTGATACTCTGATAAAGGCCATGAGGCTCGGCTGCTGACGAAGGTTTTATTCTGAGTCACACAAGATTCCAGTGTGCAAGGAAGGAGGGAAACAAAGAGTTTTGTCAGGACTATCTGTGGAGAGCAGAGTGTAAATGTGCAACTATGTCTTCTAAAATAGGATTGGGGAGAAACATAAAGGATCATTTGCAGCATCAACAACAGCTCAACCCGATTCAAGGTTGAGTTATGGGAGAAGATCTAGTTTCCACCAAGACGCTTTCATCCTCCCTGACATCCTGGATCCCCCTGTGGAGTTGGTGCGTGCAGAATGACTGTCACTCAAGAGCCGTTCTGTCACGAGCAAATCCACTCACTAACATCTGAGCAGACACAAGCCATAAACAAATAATGTGAATGCAGCTCATGAATGAAACAGCAGCTGTTCCTGAGCGGTGAAAAGAAGAGAGTGGGACTTGAAAAGGATGACGGAATTTGATGGACGAACAGAGGATGGATGGATAGAAAGTGAGATGGATAGACAGATATAGGAATGGACGGATGGACGGACAGACTGACGGATGGAGGATGGACAGAGAGATGGATGGATGGATGATGGATAGAATGGTGGGTTATGGCTGGATGGATGGATGACTAATGGATGAACAGACTGATATAAAGATGGATGAAACGAAAGGCTGGATGGCTGAACAGTCGGCTGGATGGATAGATTGAACAATGGGTGACGGATGGACAGACAGAATGGTGGGTGATGGAGGAATGATGGACAGATGAAGCATGGATGGATTTACATGGATGGATGGATGGATGGATAGTATGTATGATTATGGCAGGATAATTGATGGATGAACAGATTAACATAAAGATGGATGATCGTATGGGTGGATGGATGGACAGTTAGACGGATAAACGGATTGAACGCTGGATGGATTGAACAATGTATGGATGGAAGGATGGAACAATGGTTGATGGATCGACAGACAGAACGGAGGATGATGGAGGGATGAAGGATGGATGGTTTGAACAATGGGTGTATTGAACAATGAATGGATGGAAGGATGGAACAATGGGAGATGGATGACAGACAGAATGGTGGATGATGGAGGGATGATGGACAGATGAAGGATGGATTGATTTACAATGGATGGATGGATTAACAGATGGATGGACGGAACAATGAATCGATGGATGGATGGATAAATGGATGGATGGATAGAACGGTGGATTATGGCTGGCTGACTAATGGATGAACAGACTGATATAAAGATGGATGAACGTATGCCTGGATGGATGGACATTCAGACGGATGGACAGATTGAACATTGGATGGAGTGAACAATGGATGGCTCATCACTATGCCTCACTATGTCCATTCGCTGTTGGTTCAGAACTCATCCATCCTTTGCTACAACTCACCTCCAACCCAGCTCCTGCAGCCGTGGTTTGGTGCTCCTGGTGTGAGACAGACTAGTGGACAGATCTCAGAACTCGCCGTCCCCAGTCACAGTCAGGCTCAGACGCGAGTGTGAGAGGTCACGGCGAGTGGACCGGACTTGCCCTCCCACTCCTCCACCGCTGCTTTTGCTACATCTCCTTTAAAAAAAGAGGCAGATTACACAGTTAATGAGTCAAAAGCGCATCATGTTCAGGCCCGCTCAGACGTTTGAGCGATCCATGGCCCGCAGGCATGTGAGTGGGCAGCTCTCTGCCTCCGCTGGAACCAATCGCCGTCTTCCAACTTCCCGGTTACAGCCTGCAGCGTGTGATCCGTGATGTCAGCTGCCATCCATCCATAGGTTCCATCCTCGGTGAGCCAGCTCACCAGCAGCAGTGAGAGGTGCCTGTGCAGAGCTGAGGGCTAAGAGGGGAACCGAGCGGGAGCTTCAGAGGCCATGGAAGCCCCGGCGCTCATGACAGAGGGCTTCAGCATCAACCCTGGACTCCGGCCATCTCGCAAAATCCTCTTCCGCCGCAAAAATGGAGATGAAAACCGTGTGATGATGAGCGACCGCACGGCGTGATGGTTAACTCTCTTCATGCTGGAATTCCTACGTGACATTGAACAAACAAATGTTCATACTTAACCATCATGTGATGTGTGCGGGTGACAAACTAGTCCACGACTTGAAAATGGACGTGCGAACTCAAGCTGGAGTAGAACATGTGCGCAGAAGCATCAGGGAGGAAGTCGCCTTCACTTGGCCATGTGAAGCGCAGAGAACAACTTCAAGTTGGAAAAAAGAGATCAGGGTAGTAGCTTGTCACTCCGTCCTTGTGAGGACCTCCCATTGCCATCACCCTTTCCCCAGCCTTTCACTCTAAATCTAACCATCCAAAACGCTGAACCAGGACTCTCAACCAAACTGAGACCCAGGTATTTTCATGTCTTCATCCTCAAATTGGGGATTGACCTTGTGGGGTCCAGCACAAGGTCCCACAGGGGCCCCACGAGGAGGTGTTTTCCCAAAATTGGTCCTCACTAATCCTAGTGAGATATGCTTAAACAGACACACACGTTTGTTTGGCTATCCTTGTGAGGACCTCTCACTGCCATAACCCTTTCCCCAGCCTCTCACTTTAAACCTAACCCTCTAAAACAAATGGCTCACCTCAACCAGGACTCTGAACCAAAGATGCGCCCATTTACAATAAACTACTATCTATCAAATAGTCTCCGTCATCACAGATGTTTTGCTTTTGACATCTGCTGATCAGACCCTTTACTGCCCGACATTTATCATGTTTGTGTGGAGTCGCACTGCACACGTAGCTTCCGGCATCTAGCGCTGAGTCGCCTGAGGCGAGAAGCTCAACCCCCGTGGAGAGTTTCCCGAGACAAAGTGCAGCTCTCCAGACGGGACCAAGTTCGTGGCCAAAACCTGACTCGCTTGTGTTCACGCTGGACTGCTGAGCCGAACACACTGTCTGGAGAGAGCGTCTCCTATCTTTTATTCACATTAAAGCTCTCAAAAGGCGCTGTTTTCGTACACATGCCCAAAGTTCCGACACCACTGCCGGTCTCAGCTGCTGCTTCTCGATTCCAGACCTCCAGCAGATCGACTCTGTTGATGGAGCTGTGGACACGCGGGCGAAAACAACGTATTTTTAGTGCTTAAAGTAAATAAAAAGCCTCTGATTTCAGCCTGAACAAATACATATTTTGTATAAGCCGCAAGGCTTAGACTGCTAGCAAAAAGTAGCGGCTTATAGACTGGAAATTACGGTCATGGAAATGAATCTCTTAAAATCCCAGTCAGATGGTAGACACTAAATATTCTTTTGGAACGTCAAATTTCTTGGACGTGACTTGTCAAATGATGTTCCGCCGGCGCGCGGAGGCTGAGCTCACCGCAGTGTGATCACAGTGGAACACGTGTAGCTGGTGAAGCAGCAGCTTCTGCTCAGACGCAGCTGCCGACTCTCTCTGGAGCAGCACAGCAACGTCGCCGGCAGCTCTTTGTTTGTCGGCCTCCTCCCGCAGTCTTCAGCAGCGAGCATCGATAATAGAGCGCTCACTGCAGCTCACGCAGGCAGCAGGACAGAACCAACGCCAGTCACCCACTGATGATCTCATTGAAAGAGCCTGTAAGTCTAACGGCAGAATAAGTGACCGAGCCTCATCACGAGGGCGAAAAAGAGCTTTAAAATGGGCCGTAAAACCCCGAGTACAGGAGGTGTGAAAACTTGGGGTCAATGCTGGATTCATAAAAGGCGAGGGGACACTTTATTTATTCCTTTCTGTAAATGCTCAGCTGAGAGTGTTGTAGTCTCACAGGTCAATGACTTGCTTGAATGAGACACGTCCTCATGGACCTGAGGGTCGAGGAAAGATAGAGAGCAGGGGAAGTTTCAGACTCCATTTTCCTGAGTCCTCCTCTCCAGCTGTCCGCCCGCTCCCTGTCCCATGGGGGGTTGCCACGGTGACAGGAGGCCACATGTCTTGGGGGCGTCGTTTTGGTCAAAGGACCCCATTGTTCCCGGGCTAAGCCGTCTTCACCGTGCCCGTCCACCAGGGACTGGGGCTTTGGCTTCACACCCTGTCCCCCTCTCCCGCCCTGCGATGCACAGCAAGTGAGCCTTGGACAAATGTCTTCCGGAAAACAAACATAGCATGAGCCTATGAAACAATTCTGCCTTCCGTAACTCTGGAGAGGAAGCCAGAAACTTCAGTGTCACGCTTGAGAAGGTCCCTAAAGTTCTACCTCGACCATCAGAGCAATGGCTGTGTGGTAGCCTGCTGCAGTGCTCACCCTCAGGTGCACACCCGCAACTCAGGTGCTTAAAACACCATAAGTGTTTTTCAACCCAGTGGAGATATGGTGACCAACCAGTCAGAGGCTCAGAGCCAAGTTGTGTTGCTGAACAGAGCCACATGCTACAAACATGTCAGTTGTGAGGCTTCACCTGAGCAGCTGGTCACATGACTTGGTACAGCGGTTAAAGCTCATCCCTGTGTGTCACGTCCGGCGTACGTCTCTTCTGCATGTATTTTTTTAAAATTCCTCCATTTTACCCTGATCCTCCTGGAACTATCAAGCTGCGTAGATAGAAATGTGGGAACCATTGATTTGACTTCTCTATTTGTGGACGTGGCTCATGCCACCGATAACGTGGCCCCGGTCTGTGTGTGTGTGAGCCACGCTGCAGACTGGAGTGTCTCATCTTCACTCCACTGAATTCAACGGATTTCACCACCATCAACAATGAATCACGGGTGAAACACATGCCAGACCTTTAGTTTAGAGAAGGACAAAGTCAAACGTGGAACTGAGTCATGTCAGTGGTGTTGAAGGTGGATCTGATGACGCTCCAAATCTGAGGACCACGACTCACATCGGCATTGAACGTGCTTATGTTTCAAAGTTAAATGCAAGTCAAAGTCTGAACAATATATTGGCATTTCACCAGAATAGCTCTTACTTTTTCCTCTTATTTCCTGTATAAACCATCATCTCAACAGCAACTTGACCAAAACCGCAGCCAGTTCAGCCTCTCATTTGGTGAAGAGCCACCTGAAACTGGGGAGAGAGCCGCATGTGGACCAGTACTGAATTAGAATGTGTTAATGATCTTCAGTGGCATTCTTTCTATACACTATAGATCTATGGTGACGCTACACCTCCATCACTCTCAGTGAAGAAGCCAAAGTCAAATGCGCAACTTTGTGTTGTTTTTGAACCTGATGTGACTCTATCTTGACCACACACCTTCACAACAGATCGATGGAGTGATCCTTGTCGGACCCGCGACGACAAAGACAACCTGCGCCGCTGAGCTAACAGCGCGAACAGCTAACGTGACGTCTCCCTTCACAACTTCATTGACACTCGTAGACTGTCAAAGTTTGCTCCATGGTTCAAAAGTTGGCTACAAACTAAATGCAGAACCAAATAAATGTTCTCCAATATGCGAAGAGAGAAAGAATAATTGTAGTTATGAAGTTCAGGCAAAAAAATGAGAAGAAATTCTCTTAACTAGACTAAAAAAACATTAAAATAAATAAATAAATCATGGAATATTTTTGCCATATTGCCCGCCCCTTTCTGGAAATATTTCTAAATAAATACATTTTCTGCTGTTTGTTTCTGCAAATAACCAATATCGCAGAGTGTCAGTAGCTACAGTATATTAGTTCACAAATTAAGAGGGATTTTCTACAGGACTTCCGACAAAGCAGAGTTGCACTTTGGCCGAAGTTCCGTTGATGGTGAACCTCAGGGTTTTTTCAATGAAATGTGCCGTGCCTTGAAAAAGGTTGAAAAACAGCTAGTATAGAAATCGATTGAACAGTGAATAGACTGGGGTCGAGTCATGTGTCACCTGGGAGAAAAAGCAACAACAAAGCTGGTGTTTCTGAAGGTGAAGCCTTGTGTGCATTGTCTTAGCAGTGAGCTGTTCTTGAGATATTTCCGTCCGTGTCACGTCATATATGATGTTGCCTTGTGCTGTCCTTAAAGGTTTATTGAGTTGGCTTCACGTGTCATGAAATCCGGTCATTGTTGCTCCAAACCTGAGCACCGCAGAAGCCAGGAAACACAATTTTGAATGAGGAACTCCAACACTTCGCTCCTGTTTTCATTCCTATATCTGAGTAAATCACAATGCTAGCTGTGATTTCAGCCTCGCAAGACACCAGTTTGTGTGAGCAAAAAAGACATCAAGAGTGCCAACTGTTGCAGTGCAGAATGGGACTTGAAGTATGCATCAATTGCTGCTGAATCTAAAAGAGATACAAAACACGTGCTGAGTGAGACGTGAGTCACGGAGCCTCCTGGACCTTCTAATGTGTCGAGGCTCGGTCAAACTGAGAGGAGGCCTCGGAGCAGATCTGTGACACACTGGACGTCAGCGGAGCCAGAGGAGGATTCTTGGAAGAAGTAAAAGTCTCAGCCTCTTTCCATCAACTGCAGCCCCGGGACCCTGGACTTCAGCTACAGAGTGAAGCAGCAGCGTGTGAATCCAGCGCCTCCATGGAGGATATGAACGTGCTAACTGGCCCGAGGACGCCTCGGTTTAAACCTATGAGCAGAAGAATGGGTCACAAGCGTCTCATAGATATTTTAATTTTTACTGTCACTGATGTTATAACGATTTAAAGCGGGTCCGGGAGGATGCAGTTGCGCTCCACGGCCAGTAGATGTCACCAGATGACCAGCAGCCACCCAGCACGGGGGGCATCAGAGTCGGAGGCAGAACCCTCTGGTGTCCTTCAGCCGAGTGACTGTGACTCGATGCAAAAGGAGCGAGTCAATTACTGTGTGATGGATAGATTACCATCATGCATCATTCTGGGAGCCAATCTGTGGATGTGAACTGAATTTGGAAGTCGATTTGTTACCGCACCCCGCCTCCCCGCCGACAGATGGATGGAGCCGGTTTAGGAGGACTGATTGGAGTCCGGCCGAGGTTGGAGGTCAATTTACTTGCAGACATTTGCTTATGTGCCGAGGAAAGGGTCACAGTTTATGTGACAGCAAGAGGAGTCAGAGCAGACGTTCACATAGAAATGAAGCTCATTGAAAAACAATGGCTCAGTGAGAGTGCAATATGAAGGAAAGTGAAAAATGAATTGATCAAATCCGAGATTAAATCTCTTGGAAAGGTCAACGGTCCTCGTGTTGTTCAAGGTCGGACTTCAGAGGAGCCTGAGGTTTCATTAGAACCAATGATGTCCACAGCAGTGACAGTTACCAGGAGCTTCTGCTATGGTTGCGCCGACGTTCTCCCAGACCGTACAAAAACACACCTGGGTTGCCTGGCAACTGTGCAATATTGCCTGAGACTAACTCCTGCTGCAGACCTGCAGCTGTCCAGGGTGTCCCTTCACTCCCAACCCAATGGTGTCGGAATTCCGACGTGACCTTGAACAAATGATAGTCAACTGATCACTTAACCAGCATGTGATGCGTGCAGGTGACAAACTAGTCCGCGACTTGTCTGCAGTGCTGTAAAAAGGAACTAACAGAAAATTGTAACCTAGGGGCCACATTTTTTAAGATTTTAACAAGTGAACTCAAGTTGGAGTTGAACATGTGAACAAAAGCATCAGGGAGGAAGTTGCCTTCACTTTGCCATGTTAAGTGCAGAGAACAACTTCAAGTTGGAAGAAAAAAAAAAAAAAAAAAATCAGGTTAGAAGCTTGTGATTTCATCCTTGTGAGGACCTCTCACTGCCATAACCCTTTCCCCAGCCTCTCACTCTAAACCTAACCATCCAAAACACATGGCTCACTTGAACCAGGACCAAACTGAGACCCAGGTATTTTGATGTCTTCATCCTCAAATTGAGGATTGACCTTGTGGGGTCCAACACAAGGGCCCCCACAACGACAGAAGGGCCCCACAAGGAGGCGTTTCCCACCAAATTGGTCCTCACTAGGATAGACAGACACGTTTGTATTTCTATCCTTGTGGGGACATTGTGAGGTTTCCCATGGCCATAACCCTTTCCCCAGCCTCTCACTCTAAACCTAACCATCCAAAACACAAGGCTAAGCTCAACCAGGCCTCTCAACCAAACTGAAACCCAATGATGACGACTATTTTAAAGTCTCCATCCTCAAATTGAGTGCAACATCTTGCGTTCATGTGCTTCAGGTGGAGTCCTTCGTGACCATACGACAGAGCTACCAGTCGTCCGCCTAGGCAGAGGCACAGAACACGAAGGGAGTGTGGGATTGAAAACACAGACCTCAGTAGTGTCACTTTAATGATGACTTGAGAGAACCTGGTGGAACAGATCAATAGTCCGGCTCAGTGGCGACAAAACATCCCAACCTCAAGCAAATGATTCATTTGCTTTCTGCCCGCGTGTCCCTTTTGTCTCCGCGGGCCCGGCGGGTTAATGCAGCGCTGGCATCTTCATCCATCTGCACAGACAAGCTATCGAGCGGGACACGAAGCGGCCGCTGACCCTGGAGTCAAGAGGCCAGTGATTAGCAGCCGAGTGGTTGGATATTGATCAGGAGGTGATCAGCGCAGATGATTGGGGTCCGTATTGAGCGGCTTCATTTGGGAAGGTGTGGGAACAGCCACACCAGGAAAACCACTCAAAGCTGGTTGGAGACGCAACACGTGAATCGACTGAGCAGTTTGTCATGTGTAACCACCGCTGTGGGCTCAGGAGCTCTGCTGAGACTCCTGGGCCTCAGCGGGGGGTCGGCGGCTCCTGCTCCTCCGGCGCAGTTCTTCACTGGAGTTTGAGGACGTGTGAGGAAGCCATGCCAGACCACCACCACCGCTGCTGCTGCTGCCGCCATCAGAGATCTGTTGGTTCCTCAAGCTGCGCCTCACCGAACACTGCCCTCTGGTGGCCACAGGCTTGAAGACACTCTCAAATTCCACCTGGGTCTGCCAGGGGGCAAGGGTCACGCTGGGTTCCTGACTCCCGTCCTTGCTATCACAACCCAAGCTCTGTGAGGAAGGAGTCTCCTCCTCCGCATCATTCAGGGGCTCAGCCACCCTGACAGAACTTCTCCTCCTCCTCCCAGGTTTGCGCTTGGTCGGCCCTTTACTCACAGGGAGACGCGCTTCAGCGGGAGCGTCGGGACATTGTGGCTCATCAGAGTGTGGGACACGAGGTCCTCCCTCTGTGACAGCTTCAGATGACAACTGGACATCAGCTGCAACAGTCGCCGTCAGTTCAGTCTGATCATCTCCAGTCTTCAGACCCTCATTTAGAGCACAGACGCTGCTCTGTGACTCCACAACATTTGACTCACTCCCTTCTTCCCCAGCACCTTCAGCACCAGAGTTGGTGGAAGCAGGTGAGTCTTCAGGAGAATCTTCAGGAACTTGCGCATCATCTTCTGACGCGACACAGTTGACATTGGTGTCGTCTCTCGACCTTCCAAGCTCCTGGGTCACACCTGGATCTTCATCAGGGCCTGAAGGAAAAACAACGACATCAGGTGTGACTATTACGACCAGCCAGAAATGTGGCTCATTACAGCGGCTTTTAGAGTGGCACAGAAGGAAACAACAGCCCAAGAATCTTCAAGTCCTGTTGAGATTAGTCAGAGGTTTGACCTATGTTAAAGCTCAACACACTGAGGGAATCACAAATTGAAAGCATTCATTAACACGTCTTTCCTATGTAAATCTGACCTTCCAGAGATCTTGGCTCCTTGTGGGGAGGTGGATCTGAAGGAGCCCCTCACATAGTGAGAGTGTCCCTGAAGTCTCAACCACTGAACACATTCTTTGCAAAAGAGAAGTCTAGGATGGAGTTTGGGGATTCGAAATGAATTCTTCGATGAATTGAAGTACTTAAGCACAATAAATGCTGCATTAATCTCAATGAAAATATTTGTATAAGAACTTCAATTTTATAAGTCACCTGCGGCAGCGGGACTCTGCTCTGCTGACGGAGACCCAGTGATGAAGGACAGTGACTCAGTGATGGGGCTGAGCGTGGGGAGCTTGGAGGCATATTCACGGTCGCTGTAAAGGGAGCGATTCACCTCCTTCCTCCAGTGTCGGGCTGTGGTGCTCGCCTGCACAAGGACAAACAGAAACTGACTCATTTCACAGCTGAATATAACTCAATGTTTAAGGCCAGATGAGATGCCGGCATTATATTAGCGACATTCCAAACGCTTGCTCTGAAACTGGGGCCGAGCCGCTCCTCCAGCTCGGCCAAATTGGACGGCTGCGGTCTGCAAGTGAATGTGGCACATCTCTCCAGACGTTAAAGCATCTCGGCAGATGAAACCCGGTCTGCATACAAACTCACGGCTCTAGTTCACGCCACCGTCATACTCCACTTGAACTTACAGAGCACTGAATCATTCTGGGAAAGAACTGAGCGCAGAAGACTAGAATGAATCCCACCAAAGACCAATTCATTTATTCCAAAGTGAGAAACGACAAATACATAACAAAAATGCATCTAAAATGACTGTAAATGGGAAGGACAGTGGTGCAGTGCTTAGGACTGCAGCTTCAACTTTTCCACACAAAGAGGACACAGGGCGTCTCCAAAAGGCTTTTCACACGGTGCATTTAGTCCCAGGTGGCCTGAGTCCAATGCGCCCCCTGCTGTTCAGCCTCGCACCTCTGTGCCTCAGGCGATGTCCTTGTTTCGCCCCCCCCTACGCTGGGGGTGCCCTGCGCAACAAAGCTGGTTTGTGACCCACGACAAAGTCGGTCTCAAGGACGTCATCATCAGTCATCTTGAGCCTGGTCCTACTTATGACCATCGGCTTGACCATGTTAGTTCTCCGTCACGTCTTAACACGACGAGTCATTGTTCCTCAGTTATTAACCGATAACAGAGCTCCACCACAGCTGTAACAGAATCGGCGTAAAGTAAACACGAAAGCCTGTTATGTTTATTACAAGAAAATAGCGGAAACTAGCTGCGTAATACGGAGCGTCTTGATTTCTCTCGCAACACGAACACAATGACAGAGATGACTGACGATTGATAAGATTTGTTATCAGTGAAATATAGATCCAGACATCAGAAATGATCAATGAATAATCGGGTAATCTTCAGTAACTTAATAAAAACCAGCATCTTTCCTCCACACTGTGCTCCTCATGCAGACAGCTGCAGCATCATGGCAGTGGCCGCTCACCTCAGTGATCTGGGAGTATGCCATTTGTTTTTGAACGAGGCAGGGATCAGACCCTCGACTGGCCGGCATGTATCATGTTTGTGTGGAGTTGCGCTGTAACACATAGTTTCCTGCATCGAGTGCTGAGTCGCTTGAGGCGAGAAGCTCACCCCCCGCGGAGCAGCTCTCCAGGCAGGATCAAGTCCGCGGGCGAAACCTGGTTCGCTTGTGTTCACGTCGGACTTTTGAGTCTCAAGACAGAGTCCGCAGTCGGAAAAACCCTTAAATCGTAAGTAGGTGAGAGTGTTTGTCTTGTCACAACTGTAATGGACTGGCGACCAGGTGGGAATCACACCTCTCGCACCACTGAGGCTGGTGTTGAAAGAAACACCACCAGCTCTTCAAGAGGAGATAAAAAAAAAGCTCTGGGAGGGTTTAAAGCAAGCTCAAACAAGCAGACCAAGCCAGCTCACCTTCATCTTCCCAGCAGCTGATTTGGCAGCGGAGCGAGTCGGCCTCTTCACTGGTTCACCGTCTGAGAGCTGAAGGAGAAGATGGCCGTTACAAAGACACACACACTGAACAAACGCTCAAAGTGGACGTGCTAAAATAAGATTCAGGGGGAATTAAACAGCCGATTAGAGAGGAGCATGTTAGGAGCCAGGAATGATCTCCTCTGGCAAGAACAGATTTCTCTGAAGCAGCGTTAACAAACTAGAGTTTGTGATAATGACAGACCTTTCTCTTTCGGCCCCTGGAGCGAGCCGGCACTTCACTGGTGGATTCCAGCGCTGTGGAAGACTGTGAAGACAGATATGGATTATCTCCAGAGTGAAAGGGAGATTAAAAGCATAAATGATTAGTGAACAAATAATGGTCCACATATGAAAGCAAAGCTGAAAAAAATAAACCAAAAAAATCAACTGTGATGAGAATCTTTTTTGACGAACCGTCCTCTTCCTGTTGCAAGTTCTGGCAGCAGTTTGAGCCTCTGGACACACTTGCGGCAGCTCCTCCATCTTTGGCAGAGGCTCGCTCACATTCAAGTCATCCGTCTGTGCCGTGGGATTTATTCTGGTTGCAGTTACTGAAGGAAAATAGACCTTATTAAAAAGTTTTTAGCACAAGAAAAGGTTATAATTTATTAAAACAAAGACAAAGGAGTGAGGAAAAACTTTGAGATTCTTAATCCCCCTCACTGGGCCTGAAATTCCCATCCATTGGCTTCAACTTTTCGATTAAATTTGATCTATCTATCTATACACACTGGAATGAAAGGGACATAACGAAATGAAGGAATGAAATGACCAAGTTTTGAAATGCTCAAGACAACTATGCATTTGAATTATTTTGTTTCATATACTGTATCTGCAAATGCAACACATCACCAATGTGAATTTAAAAGATTAGAGCAGACAGAAGAGGATTATTTAGAATGTTTGGTATGAAACAAATGTTAAAAGTCCTCACAGAGAGGAGGAATAAGTGCTTCGGACGAGTGATGAAGCATGACATGGTTATTGGAAATACAATAAGAAAATAGCTCAGTTAAAGCATTTTACCGCTCCACCTCCAAAATCTCACTCTGGCAGTAACTCATCTGTATGTTGGAGAAACTGCGGAATTGAAAGGGTAAATCATCATATTTTCTGAGACTGCCTGGTGATCCATGGATTTGGGAAAGTACTGCATAAAGCACTGAGGGATGTCTTATGCTTCCCGCTGGACGTATTTTACTTGGACTGACACCACAGAAAACCATAAATACTTCATAAAGACACGGCCGGTGGCCACGAACAGGCGACACCCCAAATGAAGCTCTGGGATGAACAATGTTGATGCAGTTTACAAATATCTATAAAACAGATGGTTGAAAAATAAGGGCGAATAATGTGACTCCAGGGAGACAAAACCTCATTTTATAAACCATTTTTCAAATTTCACTTTTTTAAATTCACCAATTCTCTTCTTTACCAAAAAAAAAAAAAAAAAAACTCCCTGGCATACACTAATGCCGCGGCAAATATAAAAGCATTACGCAGATGAGTTTTGTCTCTGAACACCGATACAGTCGTCTTAAAAAAAAAACAAAAAAAAACAAAAAAAACAAAAAGCCTTAAAGGACTGTTGTGATGCATCAACAAACATTCGACAGGGACCTTGATGCAAATATGCGCTCCCAGTGTCCGATTCCCTTTAGGGAAATGGAAACAAAATCAAACTACATCAAACAATGCTGAAGGTCTCGTCACATAACTTCAATTTTACTTGATGGTGAAGGACAAACTGCAGCAGAAAGGTAGAGGAGATGAGGACGAGAGATGATGTAAGAAAAAAAAGAGCTCACCTGTCGGAAGAGGAGATAAAGTCTCTTCTTGAAATGCAGCGTTTAAATCCTTCTGAGGATCCCTCATGTACTCTGTCAAAGGAAATTGTGGCCCTTAGAAAATTCTACATTTCAAAATGGTCAACCTTAAGACAGAGTAATAAAAAAAATACCTGCTTCAGTCATGAATACTGAATCCAGCTCTTCCATGGAGGAGAAAAAGATCTGGAGGTACAGAATTTATGATGACATTACAAAAATGGATAGGATTTTCAGTAACAGTCACAGCTACCTTCCCATCCTCCATCTCTGGATCATCTCCCAGGGACTTCATTCTGCGGTTGCGGGGCATTGAAAGCTTCGGTGATGCGCCAACATCTACGGGGCTTCCAAATTCCTGCCCCACCACCGGAGTACTGAGTTCATTCCTCTGTGGCGTCTTCAGCAAGGAGCGCAGTTTCAAATCACCACCGGGTGTTTGGGCTCGAGCTGGAGTGCCTCCCTTCTGTAATGGGGTGCTTGGCGGAAGGTTCTTATCAAAGAACTCAGGAGGGAGAGGATCCCCAAAGTGCACGCGCTTCTTCTTCACCTCTTCTCCTGAGCAGAAAAAACGTTTTTTTTTGTTATACAAGGCCATGAAATGCCTGACCTGGAACCTTAGGTTGCAGCACTTAGCAACTTGTAGCGATGTGCTGCAGAAACTTTATGAAACAGTCTCCTCATTTCATATCTCCATAAGAGGCACTG
Source organism: Synchiropus splendidus (assembly GCF_027744825.2). NCBI lineage: Eukaryota > Metazoa > Chordata > Actinopteri > Syngnathiformes > Callionymidae > Synchiropus > Synchiropus splendidus. The sequence continues at coordinate 24,141,656 of NC_071340.1, read as the reverse complement.
TCAGCTTAAAAATGATTGAAATGGTTGTTCAGATCCAAGTATTATAGAGCAGCGAGTGCCATCTAGTGGCCTCTGAAAATGAGGCCACTGTTTCACGAAGCCTCACCTGCCCTCCACTAGCAACATGTCACCTTTATGACCAGTTTGAATCAAAACAACCTGTTAAGTCTGGTCCTAAATTCCACCTAAAAACACAAAAAGTATCAAATTTGAGAATGAAAAAATGTTTCTTCCTCAGCGAAAACCTGAACCACTAACAAATGGAACCATTGTCAGCTACCAGCACCTGGTCCCCTCAGTCACGATTTGAATTCTGGAAACAATAAAAGTCTATCTAGCAAATTAATACTGCTGCAACCCACTAGATGAAAAACCTAAAATTCCTATTTTTGCGCTCAACATTTTTAGTCATTCCCTGTTTTTATCATCATGTGAAATGAGAGGGAACACAACAACAAATACTGTGGCAATCGGAACAAGTTAGAAACCAATTAAAAACAGAAAACTTTCTGAAAACAGCTAAATTGTTGCTCTCAAGTGAGGCTGTCAGAGCTGTTGTCTTGAAGACTTGAAACCTGAAAACAAAGAGATCACTGTTGCAACAGACAGTTAAAGATCAGAATGGCTGTAATTACTCTGTCATTCTGATAGAAACTGTGACGATAATGTGGGCACATCTGTTAGAACATTATTGTGTCACACACCAGAGCAGGAGTCAGAAGTAGCAACAAGAGCCTGATGAACCAGGCCTGTCTCCTCCGTCAATATCATGCTGAGCTCCTCATTTTTAGAGGCTGTTCAATGAATGGACAAGACATTATATGCTTCCATGAAACACAGCTTTGCACACAACCCACACGGTGTTTCTAATACCAACCATTCTCAACTGTTCACACACAAAAGAGACAGCTGTACGGTGATGGTTTTTTAACCACTACATAAAGAGAAGAACATGCTTCTACGTGGAAGAAGTATAAACGTAACCTCTTATCTTCCGGCTCTGACGGCAGCATAAGGTCTATTCAGTGGTAGAACACAGATTGGCAGTTTGGAAAAAACTAAAATCATAAAACCACCAACGCACTAATAACTATCATTCAACCAGCTAAGATTAGGATTTTGTTTTATCCAGTCATATTTGAAGTTACATTTTGCATTGAAACTGTTTGTTTATTGGTCAAGTAATAAAACTACAGATACTTTCCCTGACATCACAACTAATCGTGATTAACAACTGCAGCTGCAATGTGAATGACAATAATCATAATTCGAATTATTATCATTATCACAGCCCTAGTTGGGAACAAATTCAGAAATTACTTCAAATAAAACCACACACACCTGGACAGCATCTTCCAAAGACAAAAGGCCATAAAAGAAAGGGAACACGGTTCCACTCATTGAATTTTAAAGTTGATTTAAATTCAATCAAAATGAACAAGCGCTCACCAGAGAAAAACAAAATTGCTGTCACTTCCAGAGTCCTACCCATGGAAGAAAACATTTCTTCTTAGTTGACATCTGACATTGCACCTCTGAACGAGGAACAGGCTGGATATTCTTTGTTATCAAAGCCAGAATTCACACAATGATCAGCTCTGCAAGTATCATCATTCGATATTTGATCATTAAAGTCCTGTATTTTCAGGTTACACCATTCACCATCAAAAATGTAATGCAAGATTTAGCACAGAAAAAAAGCGTGGCACGTGTTAATGACCAGGAGACCTCTTCATATACGGCATTCATCTACTGGTGTGTCTGTTATCTAAAACGACGTGTCGCTTCCAAGACCATCCCAGCATGATAATGTGTTTACACAACACGGAAACATGATTCTTAGTGAAGCCCGTTTCCATATTTAGCCGATTCATGTCTGGTTCAGCGACTCAGATTTTTGTGACCTAAATACATATTACTACTCATGCCTGAAATTGTGCACAACTTAGCCATTCACTTTTTTCCATGCCCTAGTTTTGGGCTTTATGTGAATAAAAGTGTTCTTGGTTTGACAGAAGTAAAGCTGTGCTTGAAAGCAAAACAGGCAAAAATGTGAGAAGAAAATCAGAATGGATATTCAGAATAGAACCAAAATGCTGATTTGTTTCACAGTAAAGACAATTATTATTGGATTTTAGTTATTTTCTGGCATTCTAGGTCTAACGAAAAATGTCAGAAAAACACCATGCACAAAAAGTGTCCTATTCCTTTGACAACATCGCAGTGGTCAGTTGCGTGTGATCTTCTGAGTCACGTTCAGCTTGGCACATTCAGCCTCAAAGGCTGAGCAAGAACACATGAAAGGACAGGACACACAGGAGCGAGTGGGTGTTCACCTGTGGGCTTCATCTGAGGCTGAGAGGGCGTAAACTGGACTCGGTTCAAGCAGGAGGGCTGAGGCTGCGAAGCTATTAACGGCTTCTTCTGCTGGCCTGAGCTTTGGTCTTCAGCGATATCGTCCTAATGAGAGAGAAGGTTGGTCTGATGTGAGCAGACTGAGCATTTCATCTTTCATCATCCAATTTGATAGAAAAGAAGAAAGGCTATTCCAAATTACAAGCATGTATTACATGTAAAGCTTCGTTTCATATGATGAATGAAACACACTCGTGCTGGTACTAAGGCAACCGGGTGAAGACAAATCATCTCATATATTTCCCACAACGGAAAAGAGCAATTCAAAGGATGAATTTAACGTTTACGCCGTCTGCCATTCACTTGAAGTTACTTCTTCTTTGTTTGAGTGTGTACACACAAACTGTTTCCCACAATAACATTTGTTTTATGGTAAAACACCTTGGTTAAAATAATCTTCCAGGCAAAATCTGACATTTATTCACTGTAGCAATATTGCTAAACTAACTAACTGCTCAGTTTCCAAACACTACGGAGAAAGGAGCCAGGAATTAACACTATTACTAGTCAGGAATGGTCACAGCAGGCAGAAATGACACTCAGCAACATGATGGTCAACGACTTGCTGTGGCAATAATCTTAAATTTACCTTGTAAATTGCACACAATGTGTGTGAAACCCCTCCCCCCACATTTATCTGGACTTACTCAGCATTTCTATATACGTTCATGAAATTCCTCACAGTTAATTCACAATGATAAAGGACCAGCTGTGGGGTCAACAGCACAGTGGTTTCTCATGATCCTTACGAATGCCAACCAGACGTGTGGAGTCTGTGTGTGTGTGTGGTTCTAACAAGGTTTCCACCACATAAAGAAGCATGGCACATCACCAGGGCTTAATCAGAACTCTCACACCATCAGAAAATTTCTTTTTTGAAAGAGGGAATCTCACATGTTCAAATGTATTGAAAAGTGGGGACATCGGAACAAACTGATAACACATCACACATAAAGGAGGTGGACTTCAACGTGACATATTCGGCGAGTTTTTAGTGAAAAAATTCCTAAAAAAAACATGACTTCAGTCTGTTGCTCGCCGAACTCAAGTCGTGCACCAGCCGGACATATGAAGAGAGGGACCACGTGAGGACGGCTGCAGACTGGACAGAAGTCTACTCCTCATGATTAAAAACTAGGGTCGGGGCTGCGCCACGGTTAAAAAAAAACAAAACATCTCCCTGCTCATGACTCATTCATCATTAAGTGAGTTAGGTTAAAAGACAGCAACATAGTGCTTGTTTTCATTTCACAGTAGTTTGTCAGCAGGAAAAATACCTGAGCATCAAAAGCAGGTGGGGAAACCAGAGAAGCTGTGGCCTCCGCCACGGAGGTCGCTGTGGGTGGTGATGGTTCATCCTCCCCCTGCAGACAAGATTAAAAGAGTCCAACAGTTCAGCCTCTTAACAACAACAATGTCATGGAGTAGCACACAAGTGTCATCACTCCACCAAGATACAGCAACATGTCAAATCAGATTCATACGTTAATTTGCTTATTTTTCCAGAAATACTTCAACAGGAACATGAGAGGAAAGAAAAGGTCAAACGACAGAGGCGAGCGATTCCTTGGTAGTTGTTTGGTACCTTCAGCTCTGTCAGATTCAAATGGAGGGCAGGCGGGCGGGACTCTCTTATCTCTACCTCACAGACCTCCTGAGAGCCCACGCGTCTCCTCTTACTGGGTGCAGGTGATGTCACCGGAGGATGGTTTTCCTTCCCCATATCTGACAGAAGCAAATACAACTCTTTCACTCCTTTCACCAGGTAACAAAACGGTAACACAATGAGCAAAGGTGACCAATTACAGCTGTGTTTTAAAACATCAGTCTCTTGAATTGCATCTTATTTCATCTAACCAAGTATGTACTTCCTGTCCAGGGAAAACACTTCTTTTCTAATAATGTTCTTCACTTTAATACGTTCCATATAATAAAATAGCGAACACAGTTAAACATTTTTCCCTGGCACAGGTCTGTGCGTAGCAGCGTCAGGCGATTCTTTTGGTGACAATGGTTTACTAATGAGAACTCAAAGTAAAATGTCAGGTCATCACCGAGGAAATCTTCTGATGTCAGGAAGACTGATATGATAAATTAGAATGACCTACAAAGGTACAGCAACTCATGACCGCATGCAACTCTTCTCCAATCAAACAAGTATGAAACTCATGCATACATTAAAGGGGCACCGATGTGGAGATGTTACATTCAATAAAAAAGTGATACATTTCCTGCCATTTCCTCTCCCAAAACGAAAGCCTCTCTCCCAAAACACACCTAACTAGTCCGTGATGACTAGTCAGAGGTCGACTCCAAGTTGTTCAGTGTGAGTCACCTCACTTTTATTGAACATTACAAAAGTTTATCAATCGTTTACTGATGAAAAATACAAGTTCCTAACTTGAAGAAAGAAGCAGACGTACCAGCCAGAAAAGTGCCTGTCTCCAGACATCCATCACTGTTGTCCTCCTTTGGTATCCGCTCACACAGGTTGTCCTCCTCTACATCCATCAGGCTCTGGAAGGCGGCCATTTTCTGCTTCAACGTGGAGGCGACCCGCGGAAGAAAGGGGCTCCCCTTGAAAATCATGACATTTGCTTGATGATACAGACACTAACATGGGTATGGTACGTCAGTGCCAAGAACAGAAATTAGTCAATGAATACAGCCTTTATATACCTTGAATACCTACTGGCACAGAGGATTAACTGTTTCCATTAAATTCAATGTGCATGACCAGATCTCTACAGCAGCCACTTCCCCACAACAAAAACATTATGAATGCAAACTTGTGCACTACCCTCCTACTGCTGTGTAAAGTTTCCATGTCCACTGTGAGGGCAATAATGCTGTTAACACATGAACACCCATAAAGATTAGACTGATCGACGACCTACTTTTGAGGACACAAAGAATGTTCCAAAACTGGTGTTTAAGAAGCGAATACGCGACAAATGCAAACTCAGGTATATTGAAATAATAATTAGATTTAAAGCATACAAGTCAAACCATTTAGTAATATAGTAAAGGTATTTTTTGATACCACACCCAAACCGATCTTGCCCCTGACTGAAAACTCAAAATATACATTTGCGGGTTGCATCTTTGTTGACAGTCATCAAACATTCCAACAAGCTTTAACGTCAAACTGACACTACTAGGATGTAAGCTAAGCAAAATACGACAGCAACACAGGTCCTCCTGTGCTTGAGCATGTTTGCAGACACAGGAGTAAACAAACTCGCCAAGATTTGCACATTCATTTGGCTTCCATTCTTGCAGTGTGGCCCTTGCAGTCACCATTAACCCACCAAGCTGGGGGTTCATCTACTATCATTTCCATCTTTTTAAAAAATATATATGCACAAATTAGTACCGTGGGAGTTTGCTGTTGGGACACATTCTTCATTTTCTGCTGGGCAATGAAGCGGATCAGCGTGTTTGTCTCTGGAGAGCCTCGCACACCGATGCTTGACCTCCGTCTCGCCTTTATTTGGGCCAAGCGGGACTTTTCTGCAGCACAACACAAGTCACAGAGTCAGATTAAACATATTCATTTCTAAAATTTGTTTTGCTTGAGTCACCTTTTTGGTTTGAGGACACGGGAGTAAAACTCTCGACGGAGATGCCAAACATAGATGGAGTGAGTTTGAGAAAATCTGTTGGGGGTTGGCCGTCCTCCACTTCAGCGTTGGCCATCGTTTCTCCACCAGCAGCCTCAGTTGCCATCTCTGTGTGAAC